>NC_132792.1:303030-606060 GCF_048418805.1 Vulpes vulpes | reverse complement strand
CCGGCATGACGGCAGGCACCCACGCAGAAGCCGAACGTGACGCTGCAGGTCACAGAGACGGAGGCAGAGCAGCCGGGGGCGACCCTGCCAGCCAGAGAGCCGCGGCTGCCACATGCGGGCCCAGCTAGAGGCCAGGGCGGCCAAGAAACCCCACTCAGGACAGCGACGGCAGCACACCTAGGAACAGACTTCCAGGCACGTGAACGGCCCCCGGGAAGCATCGCTCAGAGGAAACTTGACAAGGCTCCAGGAAGAAGGAAGGAAGAACTGCTCCCACGGAAAGATGTCCCTGGCTCGCGGGAGGACGGCCCGATCTCATGAGGACGTGCGTCCTCCACCTGACGGAGACACCGGCGGCAGCCCCGGGGCTTGGCAGGCTGGCGGGCAGGTCACATGGGAGAGCAAGGACACCCACAGAAAGGACCCCCTCCCCAGACGGGCGACGTCCCAGGGCAGGCGGTGCTGGCGCAGGCTCCGACGCACGTGGGTCGGGAGCACATCCCGCCAACTGAAAGGATCCGACTCAGAAACCACACGTGCCTGATGCCACTTCTCAGAAATGTCCAGAATAAGCACATCCACATGAACAGAAGGCAGACAGGAGGCAGCCAGAGGCCGGGGGCACAGGGGCCTGGGGATGGACCGCTCAGGACTGTGCGGTTTCTGGAATTAGAGGATGATGATGGGGACGCCTGGGTGGCTCAGTGGTTGAGCATCTGCCTATGGTCCAGGCCATGACCCCAGGGTCCTGGAATCGAGTCCTGCATCAGGCTCCCTGCATGGAGCCTGCTTCTCCCTCTGCCTGTGTCTCTGCCTCTCTCTCTGTGCCTCTCATGAATAAATAAGTAAAATCTTTAAAAAAAAAAAAAAAGAGGATGATGATGGACACGCAGCTCCGTGAACAGATGGAAAACCACTGAACCGTCCATTCCCAAAAGAAGGACGAACTTCAGGGCACATGAATTATATCTCAATAAATGCCAGCAAGTGTCTACGATTAAAACTCTGCGTGAAAACACAAACCAATGGAATAAGAAAGTCTAAAAACAGACCCAGGTACATACGGACGTTCGGTGCGTGATAACCGGGGCTGGGACATCTGGTGAGCGGTGCGGGCGACAGAGGGGCCTGGCCTACCACGATACAAAGAACACATTGCAAATGCGTCGGGGCTGTGTGGGCCAAGAGCAAAGCACCTGGGAAAATGAGGTGCTCCAAAAGGTGACCTCCTATAACCGTGCACAGGGAAGATTCCCAACAGGACGCAAAATCCCAATGGGGTGAAAGGATGACTGCCCCCAGGCCGGGCGCCCAGCCTCGGCAGGGCCCAAAGAGCAGGTGCAGCCCGAAGTGCCAGGGCCGCCCAGGGAGCTCAGGGCCTCCGTGCACAGGCCTCGGCGCGTCTTGGGACTGCAGCCAGGGCTCTGGCCACGTCCCCGCCGTTCCTGCCACATGGACATTCACCAAGGCCCAGCGGCTTGTCCTCCGACCCCTGCTCCCATCCCATCCTCTGCTCCTCCAGGCCACCTGGCCATGCCGACCCCCACCAACCTCCCTCCCCCATCCGCAGAGACACTGGGCCCCCCTGGGAGCACCTGGGTGCTCTGCTGCAGTGCCACGGGAAGAAAAGAGAGGGGAGGGCAGGCCCCCAGGACCAGCTCCCCGGGAAGACCACCAGCTGGTCTTGGAAGTGGCCACAGGGGCTGCTCAGGCCACCGCAACCCTGTCACAGGGCAGTGCCCCAGGAGCCCAACGCCCGGCCCGGCTTCAGCACACGGGAGGCTGGGCCAACCCCCACCCAGGAGGGAGGCCGGGGGACAGCAGTGACAACCTGGACTCATCCCAACACCCCACCCCACTCCCAACTGGCCCAAGTCACCACCACAGAGTGAGGACGATGCAGCCACTACCGCCCACCAGGGGGAGGTGAGGGTGGGCCTCAGAGCTCCTGCCAGGGCTGTGCTTGGGCCACACCCCCAGGACCTGCCCTGGGGCTGCTGGAGGAGCCTGGGGTGCTGAAAGGCAGGGTACCCAGATTGCAGGAGACCACCACACAGTAGAGGAGGGCTGGCCCTAGTGCTCTTGGAGGTCACCCCACCACCAGGCCCTTCTGCCAGGAAGGATCTGCCACAGGCCAGACCAGGGATGTGCAGCAGGGCCAAGGAGGGCTGGGGCGGGGAGGCCAGAACAAGGAGGGGTGAGGTGGGGCGGGGAGGGGTTCAGGGGAGGGGCTGGAGGGGGGTCTGAGTGTGGAGGGGCTGGGCGGGGAGGGGAGGGGAGGAGTGTGGAGGGGTGGGGCGGGGCAGGGAGGGCCGAGGCGCCCAGGGCTGGAGTGAGGAGGGCCCAGCCCCTGCCCCCGCCCCCAAGGGGGCTCCAGAGCAGGACAGCGGGAGCTGAGCCCATGCCTGGGCCTCTGCACAGTGACCCCCGGTGATCCCCGCAGGCAGAGAGGGGCAGGGAGGGTGGGGCGGGGGCAGGACTCAGCACCCCTGCAGCACAACACGCCCCGTGAGATGAGACACAGCCAGAGGAGCAGATCCAGGAACCGTGGAAAGCCTACAGCCGCTCACTCGGGACACGGCTTCTGAGCTCATCACTTCAGAAGTGGGAAATCCTCGAACTGAGGTCCCTGGAGAATTCTCGCAAATGGAAAACAGTTTGAAATGGGAAAGAGGCACTGGTGAGGCAGAGAGAGGCCCGACGGGGAGGGGACCAGGGGCCTCGGCACCCCGCCCTCGGGGGCCCAGAAAGTCCGCTGTGGCTTGCAACCCCCCCCCCCACTGCTGCAGCCCACAAATCCACGCCGGAAAGAACCCACAGGGCAGGTGCCCCAACACCAGACTCCTGGTCCCCTTCCCCCAGGGAGGCAGCGGGCTGGGGGAAAGACAAGGCCGGGATTCCGGAACCCTGCACCTCCACGGCCCTGCACAGGGTGGCCTCCCACCAGAGCGGGGGCCCCTGCCCCAGGCCCTGCTCTTCCTGCTGCTATGCACCTCTCGGGGCTCCGGGCACCCACCCTGCATCCAGGCGCCCCAGGAGGACACAGTTAATCCTCCAACCGCTGCCCTGGGACCTGGCCCACCCTGTGCCCGGGGGCCGGGGCGGGAGGGACAGGAAAACGACTGCACCGCAAGGCAGCACTGGCAGCAGTAGGCCTGTCCGCCCTCATCCCTAGTCCCTGTGGGAAGGACGAAGGCAGGCTGGCAGAGGACAGGGTGGGCGCCCAGGCAGGAGGACCCGGGATTGGCACCAGCTTCCTCTGCTCCTCAGGCTTGTCAGGCAGGCCTGGTCGCAGCCGGCCGCAGGGACAGCCCCCTGGGCAGCCCTGGATGCGTCTCCTGGTCAAGCCCACTGCCCAGTTTGTACCGTGCACGAGGCACAGTCTCTCAAAGCCCCGATCCTTAAGGAACAAGCCAAGCCTTTCATGCTGAAAGGCACCGTCGTACCCACCAGTCCACACCACGGGCACAGTGGCCACGCACTGAGATCCTGACACAGGGGAGGCGGCTCGGTCCCCACCAGGCCTCCGCCCAGACAGCAACCAAGGAAGAACAGTGTGGAGGAAGGAAGGAAGGATGAGGGGACCCTGGTGGGAGGCTCGTGACCTGCTCCCCCTTTACAGGCCAGGGCGTGAGGAGGCTGCAGGTGTCCCCTGTGCCTCTGACCAGCCCTAGGGCCACTGCACAGCCACTCCTCCCCGAGTCCGTGCACACTGTCTCCTGCAGGGCCGCCCAGGAAGGAGTGGGAGAGAGAGCGGCCCTGCTCCCCGGTGGGGCCACAAGGAACCCTGTGCTCTCCTGCAGGGAGCCCTGAGCTCCCGTGGGCCCTGTGCCTTGGAGCAGGTGAGGTGAGGGACAAGTCAAGGACAAGTGGGCCCACCCAAAGCAGGATGCCCAGGGCCACAGCGTGGGGGTAACAAGCCTCTGGGGATGGGCAGCCTGGGTGGCCCAGTGGTTTAGCGCCACCTTCAGCCCAGGGTGTGATCCTGGGGTCCCAGGATCGAGTCTTGCATAGGGCTGCCTGCAGGGAGCCTGCTTCTCCCTCTGCTTGTGTCTCTGCCTCTGTGTGTCTCTCATGAATAAATAACATATTAAAAAAAAAAAAAAAACAAGCCTCTGGGGGAAACAAAGAATGCACAAACCCATCCCCGAGAACCACGGCAGAAAGCCCACCTCCCCTCGGGAAGCAGCTGCAGCAGGCACCCCGCCAGGACCTGGGCTGGGCAGGGGTGCAGCAAAGACAGAGTTCAAGGAGAAACGTGCTTCGCTGCACTCCCCCACATGCCCCTGCGAGGGGGGGGGGGCTGAGCCACATGCACTCACCTGAGCTCACACAGGCGCCAAGGAAGGAGCCTCCCCTCCCAGAGCCCGCCCCGGCCCACCCACCACCCGATACCCTGACAGGCCCAAGAGCCCCTGGAAAACACCACGCCAGTTCCTCACTTCAGCAATCGGAACAAAACAATCCAGATAGGTGAAAGGGTTGAGGATTTCAAAAGTAAATTAATAATAAAACGGTAAAGCATAACCCAAAAGGAAGCATCTCCCAAATACCAAAGCAACATTAAGCACACACCCAAGAAAACAGATTTGGCAGCGTGTTAAATTTTAAAAAGAAGAAGAAAGAAGAAAGAAGAAAGAAGAAAAAGAAGGAAGAAGGAAGAAGGAAGAAGGAAGAAGGAAGAAGAAGCCTTTTGTAAAATTAAAATGCAACACAGGCCAGATTAGAAGACAACCAGGATCGTAGAGACACAGACACAGGCTGCGACGGTCCGTACACAAAACGCTCCTACAAACTGGTTTCTGGACACCCTGGAAGGCAACGTGAACGAGCAGGGATGCTGTGGACACGCAAGGAAGACACATGACCTGTGAGCAACCGCAGGGGCGCCCCGTGCGTGCAGGGGTGAACACGGCCGTCGAAACGCCCCGAGCCGAGCGCGGGAGGTGTGTGCGTGCCGGTGCCTCAGCTCCACACCGCCCGTCGCAGACAAGGCTGCAGGGCACAGACCCACCTGCTGAGCGTCACCCCAGAAGACGCCCCGACACAGGCCGTGGCCGCCACTGAGGGAGGAGTGGGGGGGGCTGCTGCGGGCCGGGCTGCCTACCTGAGTCACAGAGATGTCCCGGAACCACAGCCCCGGGATGCTGCACATCGGGTGCACTCACGCGACCCGGCCACGGGAGCCCCGCGGGGCCCTGAAACGTTAAAGTGATCACAAGACCGCGCCGAGGGCCGTGGCCGGGCGGCAGCTCAGAGGCAGCTGCGGGCGGATGAACCGCACTCGGGACCTGGCCCCCCGGGCGCCGCGGAGTGAGCCCCTGGGGCTCCCCGAGTGTCTGCCAGGCAGAGAAGTCATGACAAGTAGCGGAGCACCCTCACCTCACCGAGCAAACACGTCAGCGCTCCCGGGCTCCCACGAGGCCCACGGGGGACCTGGGGAACCTGGGGGATCGTGCAGGCTGCCAGGGGCTGGGTCCCCAGGGAGGAAGTGACAGGCACGCGGCAAACACCCAGGTACACCTGTGGGGCCCAGGGCACCCCACACTGGGCAGCCTGCCCAGGGGCTCCTGCCTGCACATCGAGTGACAAATCCGGTCCCTGCTCCCGCCCACCTGCCTGTGCGAATGTCCCCCCATCTCTGCTTCTTGGGAGAGGACGCTATGGGCCAACCCCGCCCCGGGGGGACGTCACCCCAGCCAGCTGCAGCCTGGCCCAGGAGGCACCCGGGCTGACCCCGGATTCCATCAGCACGTGAGCCTGGCTGGGGCGCACGGTGAGCCCTGACCCCGCATCTCCCAATGTGGCTCTCAGAGTCGGACCAAGGTGCCACAGGTCCCTCCAACCCCCATGGCCTTGGCCCCCAAGGGCCTCCCGATACCCCCAGGGCACTGCAGCCAGATGAAGAGGAGCACAGACAAAGGGAGGCGATACCAAGATCAGCACCAGGGCTCCCCACCTCGGGGGCCCCGCACACGTCAGCACCAGGGCTCCCCACCTCGGGGGCCCCGCACACATCGGCACCAGGGCTCCCCACCCAGGGGCCCCCGCACAGGTCAGCACCAGGGCCCCCCACCCCGGGGGCCCTGCACACGTCGGCACCAGGGCTCCCCACCCTGGGGGCCCCGCACAGGTCGGCACCAGGGCTCCCCACCCCGAGGGCCCCACACAGGTCGGCAGCAGGGCCCCTCCCACACAGGTCGGCACACGTCTGCACAAATCGGCAGCAGGGCCCCCCACCCTGGGGGCCCCCCACGGGTCAGCAGCAGGGCCCCTCCCCATCCCGGGGACCCCCCCACAGCCTCACCTCCAGGCAGACTGGTCTCTGCCGCCAACCCCCATACAGGCTGCTGCGGCCCCTCAGGGCCCCAAGACACCCAGTCGGCACACCCGATCGGCCCAGACCACCACACCTGTGGAGGTGCCCCGACACACCTGACAGACGGCTGGTGCTCAGATGAGCGAGGGTGCAGTGCTCCTCCCCTGTCCCAAGAGCCTCCTCCCTCTCCCCACACAGGAGAACTGGAGCCAGAAGGAAGCTCCCGTCTGCACCCACCCCGGGAAGCCTGCCTGGCCCCCCCGGCCCCCCTCCGGGAGCTCTGGGCAAATACCTGCCGCCCCACCGGGGATCTCCCCGGCTGCCTGCCCCCCAGCCAGCCCCACAGCCGGGCGGCCAAGGCCAGGGCCCCCGTCGGGCACCTCCGCACCGCCAGCCCCCCGCTCAGCCCGCCAACGTCTGCGGATGGGCGACTAACGCCCAGAGCCGGGTGCTGGGTGCGGATGCTGGCACAGAGGGAGCGACTCCCCGCCAGGCCCCGGGCCCCCCGCCTTGTCCTTCCCACGCCCATGCGGCCTCCGCTTCAGAGACGCCGCACCCTCCGAGGGGCCGAGGTGGCGGGCAGGGGGCGGAGGGCAGGAGCTTTTCCTCCGTGTGGCTTTCCCAGTGACAGCACGGACAGGCCAGACAAGACCTTCGCAGTCATGCCCAGAGGCAGGCACGGCCACCTCCCAGGCCCCGGGCACATGCAACCGTGTGTGGAGGCCCAGGGGGTAGGACGTGCCAGGAGCACCAGGCCCCTGGGCCCGACGTGTGGCCAGAGCGGCCGCTGGAGACCGATGCCGGGCCCCCTGTTCCGTGGTCCGCGGCCGCCTCGGGTGGGGGGGCAGAACTCAGACCCCCTCCCCAGGGGACGCCACACAGAGGAGCGGGTGCGCACGACCAATCTTCCTGTTTCCTTCGGCGGGAGGGCTGGCAGCAGGCTGAGGCCCGGCCCCGCCCGCAGGTGACCTGGGCGCACCCCTCGCCTCCCTGAGATGCACCTGACCACGGAGCCAGGTGTGCGCCCACGCTCGCCCTCAGGTCACCACCCCAACCACTTCCGCCCCACGCTCACGCGCCCCCGGGCCAGATGCTCGGCCCCACGCGCCGGTGCGCCACAGAGCCAGAGGCAGAGGAGGCCCAGCTGGGGGTGTTGTTATAGCAACCTGGACTCCACGCCACGCACGGTGCCAGCCAGGCACCCCAGGCACCTCATGGCACAGCGCCCAGAATGGGCCACGGGGAAGCAGGCTCGAGGATGAGCCTGGGTGCTCAGGACGGCAGCCGCGCACGCCCCTCTCCCCACCTGCCGAGCCCCCCTGCACCCCCTGCTCCCCGGGAAGGCCACAGGAGGCCCCCTTCCAGCCTGGCACTGCCCACCGCCCCACTGCCTGCTCCATGCGCCGAGCCCTCTCCCAGGATGGGGGCGGCAGAGGGGCAGGAAGTCCACCTGGGTCGGCAGGTGGGGGCGGCCCCATCCACACTCGGACCCAGAGACTTCTGACGGGGGTGGGCGTGGGCAGCAGGGACAGGCCTGGAGCGGGGGGACTGTGGCCCTGTGTGCCTGGGCACAGCCCACCTGGTCACCATCTGAGCCTCGGACCCAGAGCAAAGGAACCTTTACTGTCACTCCTCAGAGGGGAAACTGAGACTCAGAGAGGCAGGAACCTGTCCAGGAAGCCCAGTCAGAGACCGAGGGGGGTTCCAGCCCAGGTCCATGTCCTGCCAAGGCCCGTGCTGGGCCACACTATGGGACAGACCGGACGTCCGGCTGGAGCTCGAGCCATGCCTGGATGTCACACGTCTGCTCTCTGCGCAGAGGCCAGAGAGGGGAGGACGGCCACGGGCACCACGAACAGCAGTCAACACACAGAGCCCCAGGACCCCTTCATGCGGGGCCAGGCACAGAGGGGCTGCCTGAGGGCGCTGCTGAGCCCCCGGGGCACAGGGCAAGGGGGCGAGGCACACACCTCCATGCCTAGGGCGCACCCCGTATGACCGCACACCCAGGGAGGGAGGAAACAGGGCGCTGGGGGCGCTGCGAGGAAGGCCCACGCAGGGGAGCAGAGGAGACACGGGACCCGGCGCCTTCCCCCGGTAGGCACGTCACACGGCCCCCAATCACCGTCCTCACACCACCCTGCCAGGACCACCAACGGCAAGACGACCCCACCAGGGAACCTGCCATCACCCGCAGCAGCAGCGTCCTGTCCTCCCATGAGCCACCAGCCGCAGGGCCACCAGCCAGACCACGAGCACCTCTGCTCCCTTGCAGTGGGGTGAAGTGATGCTCAGCGATGGGAGGCTGCTAGCAGCTTCTCTGTTGTTTTAACAAGAGGAACGCCAGCAGGTTACCGGCTAAGGGGAAGACCCTTGCTACCAGATGGGGGCAAGAGCTGCAGCAAGGTCTCAGGGAAGGTGGCAGGGGGGAGTGGGGTCCCCCTTCTTACAGACGGCAGAGGTAAATCACAGAGGTGTGCCCCCCAGCCAGGTGGCAGGGTGGCCGGGGTGGGGCAGGCAGCAGGCACCGGCCAGGCTCCCAAAGCCCCCACCCTTCACCACAGCATGAAAATGCAAACCTGCCTAAAAGGGGCCTCCTGCCCACCTAAGAGGGTCTGCATCCTGCCCAAGCCCCACCTGCTGGTAACGAGCGCCACGCCAGTGGCTCAGATGCCAGGACAGCCCTGCACCTCCGGCCGCTGGCCCCTGGGGTCTGCAGGGAGGAGGCATCCCTGTGTGCAGGGGGGCCATGGGCACGGAGGCCCCACCAGGGTCGGAGGCTCCTGCGGGGACACCCGGAGCTGTCCATGGTGCTGGACGCAACAGCCCCACGCCACGCCCTGGGCCATCCTGTCCCCCTGCCCAGGGCTCAGCCCGCATGCCTGCCATCCCAGCGGGAAGGAGCCAGGGCGTGGACGGGTCCTCACCAGAGCGGGCATGGGGACCACAGTGTCCTGCTGCCCCTCTCACACTTCCAGACTACTGGACACCAGGAAACAGACCGAGCATAGTGCTTCCTACCTCCCTCCAGAAATCGCACTTAGGTGATGAGGAGAATGACCCCCCAAAAATAATCAAACAAAAAATGTAAAAGCTCACACTTCATATTCAGTGAAAGTAGGAAACAAATACCATTTGCAGGCCCCAAACTCAGGTACAGGCTACAGAGAGCAGGTGAAACGGGGCAGGCCCCTCACAGGAGGAAGCACGGAGAGGTTCACGGGTGGTGAGGGGACCAGAGGCACGTCTCGGAGCACGTCAGCCGCGGCCCGTTCCCTGAGCACTACAGGAGGACCTTGAACCACCGAGAGAGCTCGACAAGCAGGGCAGGTGTCAGGGGCCCCTGGAGAGGTCAGCTGGGCTGCAACAGCAGCGAGCCGGCTGCGGGACAGCTGTACCCCTCACCAGGGCAGGGCAGCTCTCTCTGCGGGGCAGCCGCTGCCTCTATGGCAGCAGTGGAGGGGGAGCCCCCGGAGGCTGCCCACTTCTAGGTCCCCACACCCCACGTCTCTGAGAACTCTTACAAAGAGCAGAGCCAGGAAAAAACCAACTCGTTTCAAAACGAACAATAAACCCTCAATAGCCAAAACAATGCTGAAAAAGAACACAGCTGGAGGTATCATACTGCCTGATTTTAAAACCTATTCAAAGCTACGACCATCAAGACATAAAGACGGACACACGGGCCAGTGGCGCAGAACAGGGAGCCCAGAAACAGACCCTATGTATATGGCCGAATGATTCTAACCAGGGTCCCAGGACCACTCAGCAGGGAAAGGGCGGTCTCTCCAACAAATGATGTGGGGACACTGGGCATCCACGTGCAGAAAAGCGAAGGTGGATGCTTATTACCTATCACCTTACAGAGAAGCAATGCAGAAAGAGACCAAAGACCTACATGTAGGAGCTAAAATTATAAAATTCCAGAGAGAAACATAGAGCAGGGGATCCCTGGGTGGCTCAGTGGTTTAGCATCTGCCTTTGGCTCAAGGGCATGACCCCGGGGTCCTGGGATCGAGTCCCACATTGGGTTCTCTGCATGGGGCCTGCTTCTCCCTCTATCTGCATCTCTTATGAATAAATAAATAAAATCTTTCAAAAAAAATTAGAGACTTTCATGCGTCAAACACACTCTCAACAGAGTGAAAAGACAACCCGTGAAATGGGAGCAAGTGTCTGCAAGGTATATCTGATAAGGAGCTAATATTGAGAATAGAAAGTTCCCGAGACTCAACAACAGAAAGAACACAGAGTCCTACCACACGTGGGCAGAGGACTCGAACACACACACACAAGATGCGCCAACGGCCGGCAGACACACGAGCACACGCTGCCCATCTCTCATCCTCAGGGAAGCGCAGACCCAACCACAACGCACCCCCTCGCGCCCAGCAGGACGGCTCCTGCCAAAAACTCCCCAGAAAACATGTATTGGCAAGGACATGGAGAAGCCGGAACCCTTGTGTGCTGCTGGTGGGGATGCAAACTGGTGCAGCCACTGTGGACAACTTCGTGGAATTTCCTCGCAAAAAGTAAAAACGGCATTCCCATATGACCCAGCACTCCACTTCGGGGCAAATACCCAAAGGAATAGAAGGAAGGGCCTGGAAGAGATGTCAGCACAACCACGTTCAGAGCAGCGACAGTGACCGTGGCCAGCAGGTGGAAGAGACTCCAGCGTGTATGGACAGCTGGATGGACAAGTGAAATGTGGTCTGTCCACGCTGGGATATCGTTCGGCCTGGGCAGGACGGACATTCTGACACCCGCTACCGCACGGATGAACCGTGAGGACGTTACACTAAATGAGAACAGCCAGACAGAAGGACCAGCACCCCAGCACCATATGATTTCACTCCTGCAAGGTCCCTGGAGGCATGAGAGTCTGCGACAGAAGCAGATGGTGGGGTCGGGCCCGGGGAGGGCATGGGAGCTGGCGAGCAAGGAGGCCAGAACGTCAGCTTGGGAAGATTGGAAAGTTCTGAAGAAGGATGGTGGTGATGCTGGCCCGACAACGTAAACGTGCTTAATGCCACAGAATTACACACTTAAAAAATGGTTATACTGGGACGTCAGGACGGCTCCGTCAGTAAAACACCCAGCTCTGGGTTTCAGCTCAGGTCATGACCTCAGGGTCACGGGATCGAGCCCAACGTCAGGCTCCTCGCTCAGCGTGGAATCTGCTTCAGAGTCTCTCCCCTTCCCTCTCCCGCCGCTTCTGCTCCCCGCCCTGCTCAAGACGCTCTCTCAAGTAAGTAGAATCCTTTTTAAAAAATGAAACCTCATGTTATCTGTAGTTTACTACAATTAAAAAGTAAAAGATTTTAAGTTTCTGAAAAAGGACAGAGAGAGAAGACTGGCTCAGCATGGACACAGGGACACGGGGGCGGGGGGGGTGTGAGGGCCACAGAAGGGAGCAGCGGCACCCGCCGAGAGGTGAGGGGCACCCACGCCCCACGGGGCCCGGCGAAAGCAGTGTGCCCGACGCTCCAAAGTAACAAGCAGTCGTCCCCACATGGGAAGTGCTCGAGGCGGAGTTGCGAGAACCCAGTTGAGAGAACCTTGAGCCAGCAGGATTCCAAAATCACAAAGGACAGAAATGAGAAATGACAGCTGGAGGTGAAGAGAAAGATGGGAAAGCGCTGGCGGAGCGGAGGCAAACCTGCAGGCCTGGGGCTCTGAGGTCCAGTCGGGACACAGGGAGCAGCGGTGTCTGTGGCCGACAGGGGACAGAGCAACGTGATGGAACGTGATGGAAAGGGCCCGGAGCGATTCGCACCCTTCCCTGCAGATGCGACACAAATGTGGGACTGGACTGACGGGATGCAGATAACATGCCTGAGTCTGGAGAAGCAACTGGACTGGTGAACACAGGACGGAGTAGGGAGGCGAAGAGGGGGCAGGAGGGAGGGGAGGAGGGGAGCAGAATGGAGGGGAGGGGGGGCAGCAAGCAGGGGAGGAGGGGGAGGGGAGCAGGGGAGAAGAGGAGGGGGAGCAGGGGGAGAGGGGAGCAGGGGAGGAGGGGCAAGGGGGGCAGCAAGCAGGGGAGGAGGGAAGGGGGAGGGGAGCAGAATGGAGGGGAGGGGGGCAGGGAAGTAGGGGAGGAAGGAAAAGGGGAGGAGGGGAGAAGAGGAGGGGGAGCAGGGGGGAGGAGGGGAGCAGGGAAGCAGGGAGCGGGAGGAGGGGAGCAGGAGAGAAGGGGAGAGGAGAGCAGGGAAGCAGAGGAGGAGGGGAGAGGGGGGGAGGGAGCAGGGGGAGGGGAGAGGAGGAGGGAGGCGGAACAAGCAGCCCGAGGCCTGCCCAGTAACAACTGCGGGTCAGAGCCCATAATGTACAGCCGCCGTCTCCCTGACAAAATACAAGCGGGCGAGCACAAGGTCGCCAGGAGACAGGGCTGGCCACGCCAGGGCCACGCCAGGGCCACGCCAGGGCCACGCCGAGGGCCACGCCAAGGGCCATGCCGAGGGCCACGCCGCAGCGGAGCAGCTGACCCAGCAGAAGCCGGAGCTCTGGGTCCTCACACACAGCGCGGCCTCACAGCCTCCCCACCCTTGGAATCTCTCTCACTTCTGCTGGAGAAGGTGCTCGCTTTGAAGGGCCCCAACAATCACTCTGCCCCCCCCCCACATAACCCAAGGTGAAACCTTTCAGGGACCAACAGGCCTAGTGACACCTGCGAGCTCCCCTTCTGCCACGCACCAGAACACACGCACGGGTGTCGGGGCTCAGAGGCTCTCTGGGGTGCAGGGCTGGGGGCCGGGGCAGGGGGAGGTGCTGGGCCCGGCACAGGAGTGGTCGCCAGGGACCCCGAGTGCTGAGGCCATTACGTGAGGCAGCCTCAGAGGTTAACACTGAAGACAGAGGCAGCCTCTCCTAGATGTCAGAATGATAAAAAAAAATTTTTTTAAATGAAAAAGAAAACATACCAGATAGTGAAAGATGTCAAAGACACAACACACAAAACATGACAGGACTAAAATCAAATGCATCTGACCCGCCCACTCTTGTAAATCACTTTACCGTCTCTAGTGAGATTTTAAAAATAAAAAGATTCTCAGATTGGATCACAAAGCGAAATCCAACTTCGTGCGGCACATCAGACACACATCCAAGGTCATCCCAAAGGGTCAGGCATAAAAGGATGGGAAAGGCCGCCAAGCAAATGCCAACGAGAGAAAGCACCCCTGGTCCTGACCCTACAGCAGACAGAGTAGGAAGGAGACAAAGGAGGGCGCTTCGTGATACCAACAGGTGCAATTCCGGAAAAAAATGAAATAGTTTTGAACAGCTACGCATCAGGTTCCACGGCCGTCAACGTTCACGGGAGGACACGAGGAGAAACACACGGAAACGTACCCACGGCAGAGACTGCAATCCACTCGCCTCGGTCCAAGCAGGGCACGCGGACAGGAAGTAGGGGCACGTGTGACCCAAACGACATAACTGATGGAATCACACGTCAACCCCCGTACCTCCAAGGTGGAACACAGATCAAAATGCAACTGAGACGACCAGAGTAACAAAACCAATAAATCCAAAGACACTTCCCTTGGAAATTTTAAAATTTGCTCCTAAACCATCCTTAGACGAAAAACGAAAATACAAACCAAAACTACAGAACTTCCAGACAGCAACGTTGTAGAAAATATATCCGCTCGGAATATATAAAAAAGCTCTTAAATATGAAACACTTTTTGGAAAAGAACATGAATAAACAAATCACGCACACAAATCATACGCCTAGGAAAAAGGATGAACTGAGAGAAAGCAAAAGGTCAACTGTAAGCAAAAGTGATGAGTTGGGGATCCCTGGGTGGCTCGGTGGTGTAGCGCCTGCCTTTGGTCCAGGGCGTGACCCCGGGATCCTGGGATCGAGTCCCACGTCGGGCTCCCTGCCTGGAGCCTGCTTCTCCCTCTGCCTGTGTCTCTGCCTCTCTCTGGCTGTGTCTTTCCTGAATAAATACATAAAATCTTTAAAAAAAAAAAAAAAAGTGATGAGTTAAAAAGCAGAAAGACAGGGATGCCTGTGTGGCCCAGTCAGGTAAGCAGCTGCCTTGGGCCCAGGTCATGATCCTGGGGTCCCGGGATAGAGCCCCCGTCACACTGCCCTCTCAGCAGGAAGTCGGCTTCTCCCTCTCCCTCTGCCCCTCCCCCACTCACCCACACTCATCCATGCCTTCTCAAGTAAATGCATAAAATCTTTTTTTAAAAAAAGCAGAAAAACAGGAAAATGAATTTTAAAAATACATCCAAAGGTTGGCTCTTTGAAGACAAATGTAAGCAATAAGATAACAGCTAGAGTTGACCCTTGACCAACACAGGGTTGAACTTCACGGATCCACTTACACACAGATTTTTACAGCAGAGCACTAGAGATATACGTTCTCTTCCTTGTGTCTTTTTTTTTAAGATTTTATTTATTTATTCATGAGACACAGAGAGAGAGAGAGAGAGAGAGAGAGAGAGGGGCAGAGACACAGGCAGAGGGAGAAGCAGGCTCCATGCAGGGAGCCCGACGTGGGACCCGATCCCAGGTCCCCAGGATCACACCCTGGGCCGAAGGCGGCGCTAAACCGCTGCGCCACCCGGGCTGCCCACCTTGTGTCTTTCTTAGTAACATCTTCTTTTCTCCAGGTTACTTTACTGTAAGGGTACGGCACACGATACAAGGGTACAACACGCGATCTTGCATGTTTTCAGTTGGGGTTCCCGTCAACAGGAGGCCGTTACTACAAGTTTCCGGGGAGGCTCAGGCTACAAGCAGATGTTCCACGGTGCCGGGCGTCAGCGCCCCGGGCCCCACTTTGTTCCGGGGTCAGCTGTAATAGTCAACCCAGCGGAGCAGCAAGGGGGGCAGATAAGAAACTAACCACAGAAACCAAGGAAATCAGAAGACCCTAAGAGATGGCTTTACCCAAGTCTATGTGAATAAATCTAACAACCTGGATGACGCCAATATTTTTCTAGAGAAATGTAATTTATAAAACTGACCCCAAAAGAGAAAATGTAAAAATGTAAAATGTCTTTTCCTCAAAACAAAAACTAAGCAAACTAACAAAAAACCACCAGGCCCCCAGAGTTCCCCCAGAGGAACTCTACCAGCCTTTTAGAGATCAGGAATTCGGGGCATCCGGGTGGCTCAGCAGGCGAGACCCCAGGGTCCCGGGATTGAGTCCCGCATGGGGCTCCCTGCATAGAGCCTGTTTCTCCCTCTGCCTGTGTCTTGGCCCCTCTCTCTCTCTCTCTCTCTGTCTCTCATGAATAAATAAATAAAATCTTAAAAAAAAAATAATAAAGACCAGGAATGCAGTACTATGAAACTGTTCTTCTGTAAAAGCAACCAGTGCAAAGAACGTCAAAACTGAGTAACTAGAGAAAGAACACGGCTGAATTTCTGCAAATAAAGGGGGAAAATGGTTCTTGGAACATAGAAGATTTCTAAGTTACTTCTATGAAGCAAGTGTAGCCCTGACCTCAAACCCTGGAAAAGGTGAAAAGGTACACACACACCAGAAAAAAATTACAGCTCAACCTCACTCGTAAAGAGCAAAACACGGGCGCTAAATTAAACAAGAGCAACAGGGTGCCGGCGGGGTGGGCTCCGTCGGTGAAGCATCTGCCCTCAGCTCAGGTCATGATCCCAGTGGGATCAAGTTCTGTGTCGGGCTCCCTGCTCAACCAGGAGCCTGCCTCTCCCTCTCCCTCCACCTGCACCCCTGCCCATGCATGGGCACTTGGTGTCCCTCTCTCTCTCTCTCTCTCTCTAAAATAAAAGTATTTTTAAAAAATTAAAATAAAAAACATGAGCTACAAGTGTCCAGCAGCCTCTTACAAGAATTCCCCATCAGACCACATGAAGTACATTCAAGGAATCCAAGAACGCCTCACCATCAGCAACTCCATCAGTAGAAGGCCTCATATTTGTGTATCCAAGAGAAGTCCTAGGATCATCCCACAGATGATTTTTTTTTTAGTAGGATCCACACCCAGCATGGATCCAAACACGGGGCTTGAACTCACAACCCTGATATCAAGACATGAGCTGCCATCAGGAGTCAGACGATTAACCGACTGAGTCACCCAGGGGCCCCCTCGCAGAAGACTTTTTAAAAGGGAACTAATTGCAGCAGTGATCTTTGCTTTAAAAAAATAAAACACTCAACAAAAGAGGAAGGACAGGTTCTTGCGGGCACATGAAATAGATGTATCCCGGCCCAAAAGGCGCACCTGCTTGATGAGAAAACAGCAAGAGCAGCACCCAACAGGCGCCCACTGCAACCACGGTGAGTCACCGCTCCACGGAGGGAACCAGCCCACACAACTGCGTAAGACGCAGAACCTGGAGTATAAAACCTGGAAGGGGAAGGTGCAGTGTCACTGTCACTGCTGGCTACCTCGGGAGGCCTGGGGAGCCCACAAGAACCAACCGAACAAGGCAACTCAGTAAGGCAGCGGGGGACAGAGTGCTACACGGCAACCAGCGGTTTCGGCACATGCTCACGAGACGGAGGACAGGCAAGACCCCTCACAGGAACACTCGGAAAGCCAAAACTTCCCAGCAACAAAGAAAGTGTGGCAATACTGGAGAAGAACGCAAAAGGGACCAAAACAAGTGGGAAGATGAACCCCGGCTGGAACAGAAGTCTCGGATCACAGAGATGTCGCCTCTCCCTGTCAAGGGACAGCTTTCACACAATTGCAACCCAAAACCAATCCAGTCTGGGGGTTCTGAGTATGTGTATATGTATTTGGTGGAAGAACTGGGTAAAGAATAGACAAGCTAATTCAAAGGCCATAGGTAAGGATAAACAATCTAGAATAGTCCCCCCCAAATTATGACAAAACAAGCAATAAGTTCTTTGAGATGTTTTAGTAAAAACATCATCTAAGGGGTTAATAATTAAAATAGTGACTACAACTGCTCAGAGGCGATGGGAACAGCTTATAGAGAACAAGTATAGTCAGTCTCAAAAAAGAACAAAATAGTTGGAGGCAACACACATCTTGACTTCAAAATATAGCATAAAACTACCATAATTAAAACCGTACGCTACTGGAGTGAAGACTGACATACAGACCAACACAACAGAGCAGAGATCCCAGGAGTAAACCCGCACATAGACGGTCAACTCATCTTCAACAGGGGTGCCACATACACACAGGGGGAGAGGACAGTCTCTTCAGCAAATGGTGCCGGGACAATTGAGGATGCACATGGAAACAATGAAATTGGAGCCGATCTTACACCGTGCACAAGATCAACTCAAAATAAAATACCCAAATGCTTGCAAGACCCAAACTGTAGAACTCCTAGAAGAAAACCTCAGGGAGAAGACTCTGACGTTGGCCTTGGCAATGACTTTATGCAGCACAAGGCAACAAAAACAAACAAAAACGACATCAAACCAAAAGGCTTCTGCAAAGCCAAAGAAACAATCGCCGGAGCGAAAGGCTCTTAAGGAACGGGAGGAAATGTGTGCAAACCACAGATGTGGTAAGGGATCAACCTCCAAAACATAAAAGGAACTGCTACAACGGTAAATAATAATAATATAACATAACTATAAAAAAGGCTGAGGACTTGAACAGATATTTCTCCAAGAGACAAATGGTCCACAAGTATACGGGAAAAATGTTCAACATCACTAATCATGGGGGAGATGCAAACCAAAACCAATATGAGATACCACCTCACATCTGTCTGCATGACAATTACCAAAAAAAAAAAAAAAAAAAAAAAAAAAAACCTAACAAGCATTGGAAAGGATGTGGAGAAATTGGAACCTTTGCACGCTGCTAATGCAAAATGGCACGGCCATTATGCAAAACAGTAAGGAAGTCCCTCAAAAAATTAAAAATAGAGCTACCATATGATCCAGCAACCCCACTTCTCAGTATTTATCCAAAAGAACTGAAATCAGGATCCCAAAGCGATCGTAGCATTCCTCTGCTCACTGCAGCATCAGTCACAAGAGCTACAACTGCTCCAGAAACAACCAAAGATCCAGAAACAACCTAAACGCCCATCAAGGGGTGAATGGACAAAAACAACGTGGCACCTCCACGCCACGGAATATTATTCGGCCTCTAAAAGGAAGGAAATCCTGCAACTTGTGCCACAACATGGGTGAGCCTTGAGGGCACATGCTCAGTGAAATAAGCCAGTCACAGGACACACACTGCACGATTCCAGTGTCATGACTCATCTAAAATAGGGTCAAGAGTGGCATGGGGGCAGGGGCTGAGGGGAGGGGCACGCGGGGAGCTGCTCATCAGTGGGCATCAAGCTTCGGTCAAGCGACATGAACCAGGTCAAGACACGTGCTACACAACACTGCGCCTCCAGTCAGCAACGCCGTACCGTACACTTGAACTTAAGGCAGTGGACCTCATGCCGAGCGTTATCATAAAAAAAAATACATTTACAAAAATCTGAATACAGAAGGGAATGTACAACATGATTAAGCTGGAACTTAAAACGGGGGAGAGGGGATTGATCACGTCGGCGCTTGGACAGGACTACTGGTAAAACACGGGGAGAGAGCCAGACCCCTACCTCACGCCACACATCATGGTAAGAGACGCGTGAGGGAAAACTCTACAAGTACAGTAGTGAACAGCGGAAGACAACACGGGATCTTTTTTAACGCGAGGAAAAGCAACCCTGGTTCCCTGCAACTCAAGCTCCACAGCCAGGAGAGGAAGGTTGATGAATCCAACTACACGAGAGCTTCCACGTGGCAAAGCACAAACAATAACCAAAGCAGAAGGCAAATGACCTAATTCATCTGACACTCAAAGAGCTAATTTCCATGATCCGCAGGAAAAAGATCAACAACGGCGTCCGTAAAAAATGAACAAAGACACAGAAAGTTCACAAAGAAAATACAAATGACACTTTGATATATAAAAAGATACCAAACTCACTCCTAATAAAGGGAATCCAGATGCGTCCCTATGGGAAGCGTGAGCTCCGCCGGGATGGGTGGGGGGCGCTGGGCACCTCAGCCCCCCCCCCCGGGGGACCACTGCGCGCACCTCCGTAGGCAGGCACTTGGGCGCGTCTCCTCGGGCCAGCACCCGCGCTCACAGCACTCAGCCTACGCACGCCGGACGCTTACACGGGTACGTGACACAGGCTCCAGGCTGCTCGCTCTGTGACGGGCCGAGACTGAAAGCCACCAACCTGCCATCAGCACAGGACCACCCGATGGATCCTGCACATGCTCACGTGACCTATTCCGCAGCCGTCAAAGAGAAAAGGAAACGCTCTCTGTACCGATGCAGGAAGACTCCCAGGACATTTGACTGAGTGGGGGGCAAAATACAAACCGGGGCACACGCGTGTTATCATGGGACTTGCTCGAGACACAGGAAACCTATAAAAGCCCACAATTTGTGTCTGGCCAACACTGGTGTTCACACACACCTGGCACACACATGCATAAGACACCAACAGTGGCGTCACCTGTGGAGCTGGGGACGGGCCAGCTGGGGGGGGAGGGGGGAGGCTGTCCCTTCCAGCTGCACACCTCCCGTGTTTTTACCCTCAAACTACATGAACCCCTCAAAGCACTAGACCGCAAGGACACTGGGTGAGTTCCACCGTGGTCCGTCCACACTGCGGAACGGGGCTCAGGAATAAAGAAAAAGAAGCTACCGGTACGCGTGGTGACCCCGGGAAATCTCCAGGAGCCACGCTGAAGGACGAAGCCAGTGCCCAGACGTGACGTGCCACAGGGTTCCGTCCATGTGACATTCTAGAGATGACGTTAGAGCAGGGGACAGGCTAGCAGGCGCCAGGAGTCAAGGGGCGGGGGCAGCAGGCCGGGGCGTGAGGGGTCCCCTGGGTGATGGAAACTACGGGGACTGCACCCCGGTCACGGGGAGGGTACACGGGGGCTCAGAATGATCTCTGACAGCGGCAGGGCAACATACCACCGTCACGGAATAAAAAACTGAATGGTGCAAAACGACCCCAGGCGGTCCATCTCCACGCACAACGTCACTAAGTGGACAGAGCAGAGGCCACACTCAACCCGATCCGCTTTCCCAAGCACCTGCCTCCTGGAACGTGAGCCCAGAAGGCAGGTGAGCCACCCGGGACCCCGACCTCCCGGCGCACGGGGGAATCCCAGGAGGAAGAGGGGGGCGGCCCGGGATGAAGGGCGGCCCTCCAGAGGCCCACGGTTGCCTGGCCAGGCGGCCTGAGCATCGGCCTCCCTCGGGGAGCGGGGCGGCACTGCGCTCCCGCCCTGGAGGGGGCCCTGGGGCTCCTCCTGCCCGACGAGCTGTGAACAGAAGCAAGCCGGCTGCCTTCTGAGCCCCGCACTTGGCTCCCAGGACAAGACCCCAGGGTTCGTCCCCTCTGACACTCTCCCGACGGGGCCCTCCGCAGCCCGGGACTCCGACGGCCCTGAGCCAGTCCGGCCGACCCCCGGAGGACACGAGTGGAGGTATGTTGCCCCAGGCTCCCGACACTTGGGGCACACCTGTTACGGCGGCAAGACCTAGCCTGGACCCCCAGGACCGCCACCCGCCCGTGGCATCCGGGCGTACACCTGGCTGTCCAGCCTCAGCCCTGCCAACCTGCCCTCCTGCCCCACGGACTGAACCCCGCCGCTGCCGTGGGGCCTGCCTTGCGATGGCCTCCAACCCCTCCCGCGGGGCGGCAGAGGCGGGCGATGCGCCCCAACATCCCGTCGGACCAGAGGACGCAGGGCCACAGCCCACAGTGCAGGCCAGCTCCGGCCCGGCTCGCCGGTGTGTGAAACGACAGCTGTACCGGCGTCAGAACCACGCGGGGACGACACCTGGACAGCAGTTCGTTAGGAGTCTGCCTTCGGCTCAGGCCGTGATCCCAGGGTCCTGGGATCGAGCCCCAAGTCCAGCTCCCTGCTCAGCAGAGTCTGCTGCTCCCTCTCCCTCCGAGCCTCTCCCCTGCTTGTGCTCGCTCAAGTGAATGAATTTTTTTTTAATTTTTTTTTTTAAAAGCCACGGCTGGTTACAGGATCCCTTCCTCAAATACAACAACACTCACGAGGCGCAGGTGAAACACGACATGAGAGCTGTTCTGGGAAACGGAAGGGGTCCACACGGCGGGGGTGACGAGAGCCCCGTCCCGGTCCCCATAAGCAAGGTCAAGGCTGCCGCTCGGGCAGCTCCCCACGGTCCAGCCTCCCCGGCGCCCGGATTTCACGGCCGGCCACACCGGTTCCACTCCCAGCTCTGCTGAGCTTGCTCCTGGCCCGGGAAGACAGTCACCTCCCGCAGTCGGAGAGAAAGGACCCGCCCGCGGCCCTGCCCGGCTCAGCGGCTCTAAGACCCCGCGCGGAGCTCGGGGTGGCAGCGATGCCCCTCAGGGTCGAGGCAGTGACACCCCTCAGGGTCGAGGCAGCACTCCCCACGTGCCACCCACCTGCCCGACGCTGGTCTGCTGGCAGCGGCCGGGCTACCCGGCTCTGGAAGCCCACCCAGCAGCCGTGAGTCTCCCCAAGCAGAGGTCTGCTCTTGCAGCACGCGAAGTACCTGCTCACGGCTGGCCCACCCACGTTCTCAGCCCCTCGCAGCTCCCTACCAGCACTGCGGCTGCCTAACAGCTCCTCCCAACTGCGAGGTCCCGCTTGCACACCGTTAACTGTGCACCCACCACGTGCGCTTCCCATCCTGGGGCCACAGAGACAGGAGAGACACAGGTAACCGCGGGGCAGTGTGCAGGGTGCCCAACACCGACGCAGCGAGGAACCAGCCAGGCAGCCCCCCTCCCCCCGTGCCCTGCCCTCCCCAAGGGCTCAAGCAAGCAGCAGAGGCAGGACCGGCAGGCTTCCAGAGGGCAGTGCTCGGCCAAGCTCTGACACCTGGAGGAGGTCACCGGGTGAGGCTGGCACCCGCCATCACCCGCGCACAGGCAGACACCCGACGGCGGGCTCAGGACGCCAAGATGTTCGCCCGGCAGCCGACCAGAGGCTGGAAAGGTGAGCAGGTCACAGGCCAGGAGCTGCCAAAGCCAAGGGAGGGAGGCGCCCCAGGCTTCCCAGCAGAAGAGGGCCACCCCCGTGCCACACGTGGCAGGAAGAGCCACGACCCTGAGGGGGAACAGAGAAGGGGGGCCGGGGGCTGCAGACCAGCCCCACCCTGCAACCCAAGATTCTCTGGACCCCTGTCTCCACCGAAGCCCTAACTGCCCCCCTCACCCCTGCCCCCAGCACACTCATTAGCACCTTCCCTGTGGGAGATGGGGATGGGGGCGGGGTCAGACCTCATTAGCGGCCTCGAAGAGCCTGCGGGGAGCAGCAGCCAGCCCAGGAAGGAGGCCCCGGCTGTGTGATGCTAATGCAGGGGAAGGCCCGTGCTGGGCCACCTGCTTAGACGCGGCCCCTTTCCAAATACGTGGCTGGAATGAATCAGGATCTCAGTGGAGGGCGGCCAGAGGCCAGAGGTCGCTGGGTCGGGAGGGGGGTTTGCACCCCTGCCTCCTCCCGGCTGGCTCTGCCCAGGCCCCTGGTGCCCCCCCACTGGCCCCACACTCCCCCATCTGCCCCAGCTGCCATCCCACCCTCCTCCTTCACCACCACCCCACACCCCCAAACACCAGGTCCAACACCCCTCGGCCCACACCCAGGGTCTGGCTGGGGGGACAGGAGGACAGACATGAACACGCGGACGCCCGGGCGGGGCACCAGGCCCTGAAGCCCTGAGAACGCTGATTCCTGCCACACGGCGAGCTCATTCTAGCCCCTTCCGTCCAGCGCTCCCCTGCCTCCAGGCTCCGCGGGCAGTCCTGCACTTTGATACCCCGAGTCCCAAGTTCTCAAAGCTCTCAGAGCCCCGCTCTCCTTTGGAATGAGCTAGACGGCAGCTCAATTCGGGGGAGAGGCCCAGGACGGAGTCTTTCTCCAGGCAACCACAGCAACGTTAACACCTCCCTCTGGGTCGGCCCCCCTCGGAACAGCAGGGCAGGAATGTGGGGGGGGGGGCAGCTCAGGGGTGGGCGGGCCCTGCAGCCAGTGGGCTGGGTTCAAATCCTGACGGGTCGCTTACAGGCCTGTGCCTCTGGATGAGCCACCCTGCCCGGGGGAGTCGGATGTGAGGACGTAAGGAACGTAGCAGCGCTCCCTGCTGCGGTGACAAGGGCCAGATGTCCCGAGTTCCCACCACTCCTACTCCATAGCAGCCCGCACCACGCCCTGGTTGGCGGACAGAGCAAATCCTCCAAAGCAGGGGCCAGCCCGAAGGTCACACAAAAGGGGGCCCTGCTGCCTCTCGGGCACCCTCTGACCCCAGAGCCCTCCCCGCACCCTCCGAAACCCCTCCCCTAGCTTCAGTGTCCGCCCCTCCGAGGGCCTGGTGCCCCCGCCAAGTGGCTGCAGGACCAGACGGGCAGGCTGGGGACGCACTAATGAGCGCCATCACTCAGGATGCCACAGGGGAGACGCTGCACGGCCGCGTCTGCAGGACGCCACTGTTTCCACGCCAGGATGCCAACGCAGTCGGGGCCCTGTCCCCCTCTCAGGGGAAATCAGAGGCAGAAAATAAGACCTTTTCCATCAATCCAGTTAAAGAAAATAATAAAGCTTTGCTGGGCCACAGCTCCAGGCTGGGCGCTCATGGGGTCATCCTGACTACCTGGCTCCGCCCTCCCGCGTCCACCTCGGGCGGGGTGCTCTCTCCCCCAAAGTGGGAGCATCCTGCCACCCGGTCCTCGGAAAGCCCCAGCTGTCCCCGGCCAGCACTCGCTCTGCTGTGGGGACCCGCGGCACTGCTGCCACCACGGACCCAGCCACACGATACTGTGCCAAGGGGCCAAGAGGCCCAGACCCCAGGAACCCAGGCAGGGCACAGGCCTCTCACTGCCCGAGGCAGCCTCCCCCACAGGCCCTGGCCCCCACCCCCCTAGTCCTCCCCCAGTGACCCTCTGCTTGGCTCCCCGCACCCCGGGGCCGTCAGCCTCCCAGGCACTCCCAGCCGGACCCCAGTCACACTGGCCCGGGGGACCCCTGCACTGCTGGGCCTTCCCTCAGGTCCCCCCATCTGGAACCCCTCCTTTCCACTCCACACCACCCCCCTGCCACAGCTGATGCGCAGTTTTCAAGATTCAGCTCAGCCCTCTCACCAGCACCCAGGACCCCTTCCCAGATACGCACCCGCACCCTCCCTTCCCACCCACAGTGGGAGCCCCTCCCTACCCCCCTGCTGACCACTCACTGTGACCTCAGTCCTGCACACATGGGAGCCTCCCTGACGACTCCAGAAACGCACTGGGGGCAGCCCCCCGTGCTCACCGCCCATCCTGACCTCTGTGCAAGGCCTGCCCTTTGAGAATCCTTCAGGGCGCTGCACACCTCACGTGGCAGCCGTGAGCACAGCCCGTGGCGGGGCGTGCAAGGATCCTGTGCACCTGGCCCCTGGCCCAGCACAGCGTCCCTGCGTACACGGACCCGGGCAGCCCACAAACCGGCCCAAGTCCTACTGGGGCCCACTCAAGCCCAAGCAGGACCCAAAGACAGGGCAGGGCTCCATCTGGTGTGGTCTGAAGCCAAGTGTGCAGTCACCTTTACCCCACAGCCATCCTACCCCTCACCAGGCTTCAGGCCGACGGGGACAATCCCGCAGCTGCAGTGGGCGTCTGAGGACCGGAGCGCAGAGAGCACACTGAACCAAGGGCCCCCAGGAGGCGTCCCCGGCCCTGTGGCCTCCACCGGCTCAGGCACCTGCCAAGTACCAGGTGTGGCTCCCTGGCGAGTCCTGCCTTCTCCAGGAAGCAGCCCAGGCAACTAGCTCCTCTCCTACAAGAGGTTCCCCTGGCGCTGACAGGCAGCGTGGTGCAGTAAGAACGCGCTTCAGGTCAGCTCCGTCCAACCTCACTCCCTCGGCGCACAGCCACCTGCACCGCCTGGCTCCAGCCTGGGCCACAGACATGCGTTCAGACAAGCGGCTCCCCCGGGGGAGGGGGGGCAGTGCACAGTGGCCCTGCTCGGGTGCAGGAGGAGGCCCCTCTGAGCCCCACATTCATCACCCAGAACCAGGAACCGTAATTCCCGTCACCCGCCTCACACACCCAAAAGGGGGACAGGTGGTCAGGCGGGACGCAGAGCACAGGCAAGAATCCATGAGGCCAAGCAGAGGTGCGGCCGTGCGGGGGCCCCGGCTCCCGCTGTGTGCTCCTCTCCCTTTGGGCTCCCGTTCCCTTTAGGGCGGAACGTGGCACAGAGGCGCGGCCACCTGGGAGCCAGGCAGGGCAGGGGCGGCACGGCAGAGAACGCTGCATCCAGGAGGAGGCCCACCTCCGGAGCCCGAGCGAGTGTCAGACGGACACCACACAAACCAGATGCTAACGATCACCAGCTCTCCGCCCACCGCAAACAGGAGCCAGAGCGACAAAATGCCCAAGTCTTGGAAGCAGCCATGTGTCCAGGGCTGAACGGATGGTCTCTCGGGACTTGGCAGTGAAGCGACTTGGGGCAAGTTCCCTCTTCTGCACCTGTCTCTTCACCTGTACCACAGGGGTGATGACAGGCCCTTGACCTGGGCTCCCTGTAAGGATGAGCTGAGTCCCTGGGCCTCACGGCTGAGGACCAGGACTGGCACCCAAAGTGCCATCTGAGTGCAGAAGGTATGATGAGCACCACCCCCCCAGGATGCCCACCCACCGTGCTACCTGGCCCGGCTCAAATCCCACACCCTGGGAAGACCTCCCGCACTGGGACCTTGAGGCACACATCTAGCCCTTGTCCTTAGTGGCTCAGGGCACGCCCGGTCACAGTTGGAGTCTTCTCTCCCCAGCTGGAAGGTAAATCCCACCTCCCAGCTTCGAGCTTCCCCACATCCTGAGCAGACCGCTTGCCCCAATGCGTCTCTCACCGTGTTCTCTTTGCTGTCTCACACCGCCCGCCTACGCCCTCATGGAAACCTGCTCTCTAGACTCTGGGCTGGGCACCCAAGGTACAGGGATGACCAAGACGGAGGGCCCTGCGCGGTCACGTGTGGGGTGATCACAGAAAGCAAGCTAAGGCACGGGTGCTAGGGCCACGGGCATGTGGGTGAACTTCAAGCAGGGGAGGCAGGGGATGGGGACGGAGAGGTTCCAAAGGACACATCGGAACACAGGGCCATTACAACAAGACGACCTAGCTGTTGTGCCGATGGAGAGAGACGTGGGATGTGCAGGAGTCAAGGCCTCTGACCTGACGGCGGCACGAAGCAAGTCGTGGAAGACGTGGCCGGAGGGACACGCAGGAGCCAGACCCGACCCTCACCCTGCAGGCAGCAGGCCGCTGGGGAAGGAGACTTAAGGATGCCTGCCGGGGAGCCTGGGAGCACCAGACCTCACCTGCACACCAACTTGCCCGGATGCCGTCAGGGCAGCCAGGCCGACAGAGACAGGTGCGGAGGTGGCCCAGCTGAAGCTCCACTTATTCCAGGAAGCCTCCTTGGGTTTGCGCGTCTCCTACCGCCACCTGCAAGCACGCTCTGGCTCCTGACCGTGCCCTGTCCCGGGCAGGCGTGTGCCGCAGCAGGTTTCTACCGGGGACCTGACGCAGGCCAGGCTGGGTACCCTCTGCGCGGGCGGCATCAGCATCCTCACCCCAACTCTGTGTCCCCGGGGGTAGCTGAAGACCACTCCCGGCGCCTGCCTCCCAGGGACCCCACACGCCAGAGGTGCAGCGCGGGCCAGGGCCGGACGCAAAAGTGGGGCCAGAGAAGGCAGTGCCCGGAGCGGCTGCAAGTGCCCGCAACAGGTGACCCCGGCCCCGGCCCCGGCCCCGGGGAAGGGCTGGACGCGAGCGCGCAGGGGAGCCAGGGGAGCTGGGGCGGCGGCGGACCCGGACCCGCGGGCGAGGGGGCGGCGCTCCATACCTGACCGCGCTGGACGGCGCACGCGGGGCCGGGCCGGGAGAGGGGGCCGCGAGCCCCCCACGGGGCCGGGGCACGTAGGGTCCCTGCAAGCTCCGCGGCCGCTCAGCACGGGGCAAACGCGGACGAGGCCAGAAGGGCGCGGACGCGGCGGCCTCGAGGGCGCAGGACTCCCCGCCGCCCCGTGCACCCCACGAGTGGGACCCGAGGCCTCAGGGCGAAGCGCATGCGCCCTCAGGTGGGTCCCCCGCACCCACGTCCCGGGGGGCGGAGCCAGGGCACCCCCGGCCCGCCGCCGGCCCCGCCCCCAGACGGCGGCCACGCCCTCCGGAGGCCACGCCCCCTCCAGGCCCCGCCCCCGGGTCGGCCCCACCCGCGGAGGTGCCCCCCGGGCCGCGCGCCCTCCCGGCCGTGTCCCCCTGTCCCCGCCGGCCCGGCCGCGCCGCCTCACCTGGGCCGCGGTGGCTGGCGGGCGCGCTCCGCGGGCTCTCGGCGGCAGGGGCGGCGCAGGGGGCGGAGCCGGGACCCAAACATCACGTGACGCCCTTCCCGCCCCCGGGCTGACGCCGCGAGGTCGCCCCCCCGCCTCCGTCCCATCGGCCCCGGCGCCTCGCGCCAGCCAATGGCCACCCGAGCCGCGCCGCGCGCAGGACGGCGTGCGCCCGAGGACTACAAGTCCCAGACAGCCCCGCGCGGACGACCCGAAGCGGCCGGGGACGGCGGCCGGCTGGGCCACAAAGCTTCCTCAGGGTGGCGCTCCTGGCGGGCGTCGATCAAGGGCTGCCCCGGGGTCCCCGAGGGGCGCGCCCCCCCAGCCCCGAGACGTGACAGGCCCGCGGTCTCCCCTCGTGGAGCCGAGGCTGGCGGGGACGGGCATGTGGGAGGAGGTGACCCCCAACGTGCCCTAGACCCCGCGTGCCCGGGGCTTGGCGGGAGGTGCCCGGCGCTGGGAGCCCGGGAGCTCGTGCGCAGGGGTGTGAGCGCCGTGTGCATGAGACAGGCTGTGCACACGGGCCCTGGGCGGAGGTGTGCGCAGGACCAGCTCGCGTGAGCGCAGGACGAGGGCGTGGACGAGAGCAGGGGGCACCTGTGCGGGCAGGTGGGGAGCGCAGGGCACGGGCTGGCCAGTGTGCGTTTGCTCAGAGGAGCCTGTGCGGGGCTGGCCCAGGCTCTTGGCCTCGAGTACTGACCGTGGCCTTGGGGCATGTGCCCCTTCCACAGAGAAGCCAGGATTTGGACAGGGCTTGGCCCGCTGCCCCCGGGCCGCCGGGGTGCAAAGGAAGCCAGGTCTGGTCCTGCAGAGGCCGCATCCGTGACTGCTGACCACAGCTGGGGCTTCGGGGAGGAGATGTCCCCGGACAGACGCCTGCCCGACAGCTGGACGCTGGCACCCCTGGGTTGCCAGGCCCGTGCCCTGACGGGTCTCGGCCGCCAGCAGAATGAGTGGCGGGCGTTGGCTCCCGCAGGGAGGGCTGTTCCCTGAGAGCAGGGGTCCGCGTGTCCTTAGCTGGAAGCCCCCCAGGTTGGATCTTTAGGCCTCAGCAAGGGGGTGGGCATCAAGGTTGGGGATGGTTGGAGGGTCTGCAGAAGGAGCCTCGAGGCAGCCCTGCTACCTTTTCCCTGAGACACAGCAGGGCCGCTCCAGGGTGGCGCTGGCTCCCGGCCAGTGTCGGCGGGGGTCTGCAGTGAGCCTCCCTCCCCCGCTCTCCATGCTCTGGAGCCTGGCCCCTGCCCAGGCGGCCCGGTAGGCGCGCCCACCCTGCTCCCGTGGCCCCCATCTGCTCTCCATCAAGTCCCGCTGAGCCCGAGGCTCCCTGTGGTCCCGCTGTCCTCTACTGACTGAGCTCCGGTTTGGTTCAGGGCGGGAACGTGCCCAGCCTCATGGGCAGCCAGGGCCGGCCGCGTGACTGTCCCGTCGGAGGGATGACGGCAGAGGGCGGAGCGCTCTTCGGGCCCCTTCAGAAGGACGACGCAGTTGGCTAGCTGATCGGACTGTCCTGCTCTCCTTGTCCTCGTCCTCTCTCCAAAATGCAGGCAATACATGGGGACACTGGCCACTCGAGGAGGAGGGGATGAGTCCCAAGCTGAGGATGGAGAACCTCTGCCCCAACTGCACCCCAGCCTCGTTGTCACAGGGGTGCCTGCTTCCTTCCTGCTGCTGTGGGCACCACTCCCAGCAGATGCGACCCCTGTGCCCCTCAGGATGGCCCGGGTCACCCCTTCATGTGTGTGTCCTGCCTCCTGCAGGAGGAGCTTCTTGAGGGGCAGCCCGGACATTTGCGCTTGCGTGGCGGCTTACGGCTGAGGCCTGGCGTGTGGCATGGACTCAAGGAGCAGGGACAAGTGTGTGAGGGGGCACGCGAGCTGTACCCGCAGGGCTCACTTTTCCCGTGGTGCTCCCCGTAACACGGGCCAAGCGGGGTGGAGGACTGGGTGAATCTGAGAGCGCAGCGAGAGGGGCACCTGCACAGGGGGCACGGCAAGAGGGGCGGGTGCTGGGCCGGGGTGGTGTGAGCCCAGCACATGGCATGTGCCACGCCCCCAACCCTGGGAGGCCAGACTTGTCACAGCCCTGGGCTCCTAGGGGACCAACCCCGGCATGACACTTGTAACAGCCTCCCAGGTATTTGACGCCAAGCAGCAGTGGCAAAAAAAAAAAAATACTTAAAAGCAAATCCATGAGTGTTACCTTTGTGAATCATCGCCGGCGAGGATGCATTTGCCGCCCCTCCCAGGAGACCGCAGAGCCTGCTCATGCCCCATCCCTGAGGGAGGAGGCCCCTGCACACCCCAAGGAGCGCTCCGCCCACACCCGCGTCCCAGCCTTGCCACCTGGCAGTGGCCGCTCTCCTGTCTCGCCAAGTCTTGCCGTGTTCATCATCATTTACTCGCTCAACGATCTTGGCTTCCACTGGTAGGCAACCCGCGAGGCCCCGGGGGATACCATACAATTAGATCTGGTTGCTAAGGACAGAAAACCCCAATAACGCTGGCTTAGACAAGATCGGTGTGTATTTACTGCCAACGCTACACCCCCAAGGCCAGATAGGCAGCGGGGCTGCGGGGGTGACCTCCCAGTCACCGGGCCCCCAGGTCCCTTGACTCTAGTTGTTCCTCCAGGTGGGTCTTCTGCTGCCGCGTGGCCCTCACGTCGGCTTCGCAGGCAGCAGGAGGGAGAACTGGACCGTGGAGAGCGCACGGCACCCTCTGGCCCCAGCCTGCCCGTTGCAGGACACCTGCTAGATCCCCACCCCCTGGCCGGAGCTGGGTCCCTGGGCACCTGCGGTGGCTCGGGAGGCTAGCAGTGTCCTCCTCCCGGGACTAACATCCCAGCCGTGCTCTGGCCCCCGGGCCTACTAAGAGGCCGGGGATGGGCTCACCTAGTCAGGACGGGACCTTGACACCGGACAGGCCCAGGTGTGCGCTGGGAACCTGAGTGGAGGCTGCACAGGAGCAGAACAGGGGCGTTGGGGACCCAACAGGGGCTGGGGTCAGGGAAAGACCCCCCCCACACGACCCCCAAAAAGGAGGTGGACGCACGGGAGTCTCCAGAGGTAGCGATTCCAGGAGGGGGTGGTGGGTGTCCTGAGGAGCCTGTCGGTGTCCTGTGGGGCTGTCCCACACCCCTCTGTGGACACGTCCTGACTTCTGCAGCCACCACTGACTTCAGAGCCCCTGGTGCCGCCACCTCTTCAGCTCCTCACCTGCAGGTGGGAAACTCGGCCAAGGCAGGAGGGACACACACCGCTGGGCGCTCCCTGCAGGGTGGGGTCGTGGGCCGAGGAGGCAGGCACGGACTGTGGGGAGGGTCCTGCCACTCCCTGTGGCACACGGCCTCCTCGTGCCTGCACCTGCACCGTGTGCACGATCGGCCCCGGGGTGGTGAGCAGGGGACCTTTGCTGGGCACATGGGCAGCCAGCGATGACTCACAGTGAGAGTGGGAAGGGAGGCAAAGAGGGGCTGTGGCCTCGATGCCCCCAGCGACCCTGGCACTGTGGTGGCCCAGACCCAGGAGGGTGAGCAGAGCCGGGCACCTCTTCCCGCTGCCTGGGCCCGTCCTGCTGCATGTCCAGCGTGCCCTGGCCACAGAGGGCCCAGCTCTCCGGGCCTCACGCCAGAGGACAGAGGACCAGGCAGGTGGCTTCCTTAGGAGGTGACTGAGTTCGGGACACACACAGGTTGGGTTATAGGATGCAGACAGAGGCTTCCATCCTCTTGAGCTCCAGGTGGCCCTTGGGGGTTTGGGGACGGTGGGTCAGGCCAGCACCCTTTCCCAGGAGTTGGGTGGGTGGGACTCCTCCCGTCTCAGAGAGTCAGGGTGAGGGCTTGAAAATCAGGAGCAAGAGAAGTAGGCAACAGGGGTGTGAAGGGCAGAGGTGGGCCCCCCTCCACCCTGCGTGGGGCACCCTCACCCCCACTGTGTGCCCCCCTCCAGGCTCCGGTGGGAGGCACACATGGAGGGATCTCTCCGGGCAGGGCGGGAAGGGCAGCCTGGAGTGGGCCTCCCGTGAGCGCGGAGCAGAGCCAGGGCCCGGGGGGTCCTCACAGCAGAATGAGCCTACCTGCAGCCTGCGCCCCGCTTAGATCCCTCCGAGCTGCGGTGTGCACCCCGCTTAGAGCCCTCCGAGGCACTCTGCAAACACGGCACATTATTCCCTTGGTAACGAGCGTCTGTTCAGGGACGCGCAGCAACATCTTCCCTCGCCTGCCTCCGGGCTCCCCAAGGCCACGGCCATCCAGCAGCCCCAGCCTCCCGCCAGCCCTGTGGCGCCCTCCCCAGGGGGCGCGGCCTGACCCCTGCTTGTACAGCGTGGCTGCCAGGGGGTCCGCACGTCAGACACCCGCCCCGAGCCTCAACCCCCTGACACGTGGGGGCAGCACAGAGCATGATGGTCCTGGCTCTGTGGCGGTGACAGGGGGCCTGAGCGGGTCACGCCAGCAATGCCGTCGGAGGCGCTCAGCCCGGGGCCTGGCCCCCTGGGAGCCTCTGGCGCCCGTGAGCCCGTGGCGTGTCTGACTTGTCATCGATGTGTCAGTGGGTGCCAGGCGCTGGCCCAAGGACGTGTGGACAGTGCCCTCAGGAGCGGAGGGGGCGGCGGGGACGGCGGGACGGCGGGAGCGAAGAACCACCCACTGGGCCACGAGTGTGTTGTTGGAAGGTATGAGGGAACAGTAGGTTACTCGAAAGCCAGGGTGCGAGAAGGGCGCACCGGGAGGGGATGTCGGGCCGGGTGCTGAAGGATGAGTAGGAGCTTGTCAGGCAGGACCAGCTCGAGTCGTGGATGCTGAAGGAATTTGCATCCGCCTCCTGCCGTCAGTCTCTCCAGACGCCCACCCCACCAGGCAGATGGGGGCGCCCCGCCCCTTCCAGGTGCACCCGCACCTTCCCGAGTCAGAACTGGCTTCAGTGTGTGCTACGCCCCCCAGCCCCCTCCCCCACCGCCCCTGCGGGGAAGCATGGTAATGAGATGCTAATGAGCGAAGGTAAAAACACAGAGAACAGCATTTTGCAAAATCACAACACTTTGTACTTCCAGGGCTCCCTCCCCACGAGCGAGCTGCCGAGCTGAGCGCCGTGTGGAGGCGGGAGGCGCCCGCGGGGCCCCTCCCGGTGTGCCCATGGGGTCCACAGGGGGCGGGAAGGCAGCCCCCGCCCCTGGGCTTGGCCCCTGGTCCGACTTGGGGGGAACCGCCCGCCTGATGCCCCCCTGGGCGACTGGTCACACCACGATCACGACCGAGTGCCCTGCCCGCCGGGCGGACGTTACAGGCCCTTCCAGGTGCCACCCCTCGCCCAACGGGGCTGCACCGTCCCAGCTCTGCCTCCACCCCGTCCCTACCCCACGGGCTCCTCTGCCGGGAAGGGACAGCTGTCCATCCTTGGAGGCGTCCTGCCCACACGCTTGGCCTTCCCCCAGGAAGCCTTCCTAACCGGGGCCTGGTGTGGGGCCTCCTCCAAGCCTGCCTCTCGGGGCGCTGATGGCACCATCTGCCCCACACACACCAGCAGCCACTTGTTTGCAGCTTCCCATCGTGTTTGCTGAGTGAATGATGGCCTGGGGGCGCTGAGCTGTGGGGCTCGGGAGGTGGTCTGGACTATTCCAGGGGAAACTGAGGCCCAGAGGAAGGATGAGGCCTCCTGGCCCATGCGGTGATCTCCCGCCCGGCTGTGGTGCGCAGCGGGTCCTCAGGGCCGGGCCGCTGCCCTGGCCACACGGTCTCTCCCCTTCCCCTGGGTCCTCACTGCTCCCCACGCTCCAACGACGCCCTCTGAGCCACGGCCCTCCACAGTCCCTTCTCTGCCTCTCGGGGTCCAGGCTACAGGCTCTGAGGGACAGGTGAGCAAGGGGGCTGGAGGCCCCACCGTGGGCTCCTGCTCTGGGGCTGACGGGCCCCGGGCTCCATCACCCCCCAACCTCATGGTGCCTAAGTGATTGGAGGGGCCTGGCACCGGGATAGAGGGCGTCTCTGGCCCCTCGGGGGTCGTGCAGCCAAGAGAAAGGTGATCTCGGTGATCTAGGCCGGACGGAGGTGAGCGTGGAGTGAGATGTGGCTGCTAGAGGCACCGGGTGTTGGTCCTGGTTCGGACCTGTTTCTTGCTCTTCCTTGTGTGTGACTCGAGCAAGTCACTTCCCCTCTCTGGGCCTCAGGTCCTCCTGGGGAAATGGGTCCCTGAGACCAACCATGTGGATGTAACGTGTACAGAGCCTGGCACACGGCTATCTGTACTTTGTACCGTAACTGAGAAGAAAGGGGAACGCAGGCTGTCCCAGCTGGGAGGGGAGGTGGGCTCTGTCCCCAGGAACCTCATGCATCTGTCCCTCTGCCCTGGGTCCCTGGCCCTGTGGGGGTACAGCTCACCGGCCTCCTCGGGCCACCATGGGTGGTGCCAGGGTGGGAGGTGTTGGGCACGTTGCCCGTGTCTGGTGATCACTGTTGTGTTTAGAGGGCTTGATGGGGATCCAGATAGAGTGAGGGCGATCTCGGGAGGCTCCATGGAGTGCAGGGCAGTGAGGGCTCCGCCTCTCCTGCTGGAGACGGGCCTGGAGGGGACAGACAGGGACGGGGCAATGGGCCCAGATGATACACGGACCTGTTGCTGGATGTCAGTGGATCCACATGCCCAGCTGGAAGCCCTCTGCTTCTCCCACCCAGGCCTCCTGAGGCCAAAGCCGGGTCAGTGGAGGTCCAATGAGGTAGGGCCTCAGCCTGGACCTGAGACTGGGTCAGCAACTGACCAGGGTCAGGGCTCAGGGTGTGACCGGGGTCAGGGCTCAATGTGTGACCAGGGTCAGAGCTCAGGGTGGGACCAGGGTCAGGGCCCAGGGTGTGACTGGGGTCAGGGCCCAGGGTGTGACCAAGGTCAGGGCCCAGAGAGTGACTGGGGTCAGGGCCCAGGGTGTGACCAAAGTCAGGGCCCAGGGTGTGACCAGGATCAGGGCTCCATGTGTGACCAGGGTCAGGGCTCAGAGTGTGACCAGGGCCAGGGCTCAGGGTGGGACCAGGGTCAGAGCCCAGGGTGTGACCGGGGTCAGGGCCCAGGGTGTGACCAAGGTCAGGGCCCAGAGAGTGACCGGGGTCAGGACTCAGTGTGTGACCAAGGGTCAGGGCTCAGAGTGTGACCAGGATCAGGGCTCAGGGTGTGACCAGGGTCAGGGCTTAGGCTGTGACCAGGATCAGGGCTCAGTAAGTGACAGGATCAGGGTTTGGTATGTGCCCAAGAACAGAGCTCAGAGTCCGATCTGGATCAGGGCTCCGTGTACAGCAGGATCGAGGCTCAGAGTGTGACCAGGATCAGGGCTCAGGGTGTGACCAGGGTCAGGGCTCAGGGTGTGACCAGGATCAGGGCTCAGGGTGGGACCGGGGTCAGAGCCCAGGGTGTGACCGGGGTCAGGGCTCAGGGTGGGACCAGGGTCCGAGCCCAGGGTGTGACCGGGGTCAGGGCTCAGGGTGGGACCAGGGTCAGAGCCCAGGGTGTGACCGGGGTCAGGGCTCAGGGTGTGACCAAGGTCAGGGCCCAGAGAGTGACCGGGATCAGGGCTCAGGGTGTGACCAGGATCAGGGCTCAGGGTGTGACCAGGATCAGGGCTCAGGGTATGACCAAGGGTCAGGGCTCAGAGTGTGACCAGGATCAGGGCTCAATGTGTGACCAGGGTCAGGGCTCAGAGTGTGACCAGGGCCAGGGCTCAGGGTGGGACCAGGGTCAGAGCCCAGGGTGTGACCAAGGTCAGGGCCCAGAGAGTGACCGGGGTCAGGGCTCAGGGTATGACCAAGGATCAGGGCTCAGAGTGTGACCAGGGTCAGGGCTCAGGGTGTGACCAGGATCAGGGCTCAGAGTGTGACCAGGGTCAGAGCTCAGAGTGGGACTGGGGTCAGGGCTCAGGGTATGACCAAGGGTCAAGGCTCAGGGCGTGACCAGGGGTGAGGCTCAGCCTGGCCCCCGAGGTAGGAGATGCCTACACGCCTGGAGGGGACAGACAGAGACAGGGCTATGGGCCCAGATGATACACGGACCTGTTGCTGGATGTCAGTGGATCCACATGCCCAAGTAGAAGCCCTCTGCTTCTCCCACCCAGGCCTCCTGAGGCCTGGATCAGGGCTCAGGGTGTGACCGGGATCAGGGCTCAGGGTGTGAGCAGGGTCAGGGCTCAGAGTGTGACCAGGATCAGGGCTCAGGGTGTGACCGGGATCAGGGCTCAGGGTGTGACCAGGGTCAGGGCTCAGAGTGGGACTGGGGTCAGGGCCCAGGGTGTGACCAAGGTCAGGGCCCAGAGAGTGACCGGGGTCAGGGCTCAGGGTGTGACCAAAGTCAGGGCCCAGGGTGTGACCGGGATCAGGGCTCAGGGTGTGACCAGGATCAGGGCTCAGGGTGAGACCGGGGTCAGGACTCAGGGTGCGACCGGGGTCAGGGCTCAGGGCGTGACCAGGGGTGAGGCTCAGCCTGGCCCCCGAGGTAGGAGGTGCCTACAGTCTGCATCCACAGGCAGGACCCGGGCTCAGGTCCCACGGGGGAACGGACCCCAGCAGGCATCCGTGGTCTGGATCCTTCCCGAGGCTGCCCTGAGTGCTTCACCCACAGCCGAGGCAGGGCCTCCCCAGACAGGAAGCCTGGGCCCCTCGCTGCCGAAGCTGTCCCCGCCCGGGTGCTCCAGGGAGGGCGGCTTCCTCCCCGGCTCCCCTTCCCCTCCGTGGGAGCCGCGCCTCCTCAGCCCCCTGCCAGAGGCGGGGGAGTCTCAGAACCAGGTGCTTCCCCGTCAAGCCCATCCCGTTTCCCAGTCACAGGCCTACGGACCCCCGACCCCCCTTCAGGCCAATGCAGGCTGCTCCCCGCCACTTGGGGGCCGCCCGTCAGCCTCCAGCCTCCCTGTGTGGGGTGTGGGGACTGGAGGACTTGCCCACCACCCTCAGGGCAGCCGCCACCCAGGACCAGCTGACAGGTGCTGCAGAGGCCCACGCCCTTGTCCCGGTCGGGGCAGCTCTTCGGGGCCATCCCGCTCCTGTGGCGCCACCCAAGGCCCCCGGGACCCGGCACCCAGTGCAGGCTGTCCCTCCACCAGCCTCGCCCACTCGCCCCTGACAGGAGGTGTCCCCATCGGTTTTCCCGGTGTATTTCCAGCATGTAAATCTCAGTCTTGGGGGCTGAACCCCTGTCCCGTGGGCCCTGTTGTGCCAGGACCCCATTCCTGACGCTCCCCTGTCCCGGCCGGGCCCTTCCCGCCTTCTCTGCCCCTCTTCTGCTGAGGCTGCTCCGTAGCAGATGCACATTTGGAAGGCGCCAGTGTTTGCACCACAGGCAGGACCTTATCTGAGAGCTGAGGAGCAAGATGGGGTGCGCATGGTGCCACACGAGCTCCTGGATCCACCCAGGCCTGAAGCAGTCTCCTTCCAGGAGCTGGCGGGGGTTATTGGGTTTTCTTGCCCAGCCTGGCCAGGAGGCGCTCTGTGACGTGAGAGACACCTTGCAGGTGGGACACCTTGCAGGGAGCTGCGGGGCGGCGGCGGGTGCATAGTGAGCAGGGGACGTGGCTCAGGGCTGTAGGGGCCTCAAGGAGTCTGGGAAATCAGCTGCCGTGTCCTGGAAGGTCATTTCCGGCCATCACAGCCCACCCCTGCCCTGGCTCCAGGGAGCAGTGCTGGGGTCCCTGTCCCCGGGGAAGGGCGGGGTGGCCCATCTGTCAGCTGACCCGGGCAGCCAGCGAGCAGGACCCCAGGGGAAGCTGGGTCAGCCCTGCACAGGGGGCGAGCGCGGAGGCTGGAGAGCAGGGCCAGGCTCGGGCACCACTCGGGGACCATCCAGCCCCAGCGGCGTGTCACCGGCGGTGGAGGGGACACTGGTCAGCTGCACTCTGCGCGGCCCTCCCTGCGCCACGCCTGCCATCCAGCCCCGAGGCGGCAAGGACAGCACAGACACCTCTCTGGTGGCAGGAACCAGGTGGCCGGCGGCTGACCGAGAGGTCCCGTCCTCGGATCCCACGGCTGGCCCGCTGCCCTCCCCACCCCCCTGGCCCCACCCCACTCCCCTGCCCCTCGTCCCAGTCCCCTGGGTGGGGTCTTCTGGAACCTGCAGCCCGTGAAGCGGGCACTGGACACGGGGAGACCGAGGCCCGAGGAAGGTGGGGGGCTAAGAGCCCTGCGGTGGAGGACGGGCCCGTCCCCGCCCCATCGCTCCCGACTCGCCTGGACGGGGGCTGCCGAGGGGGAGAGCGGAGCGGAGCGGGCGGCTGCGCGGGCGGCCGTGGAGAGCACAGACCGCCCGGCCGGCAGAGGTGTGCCCACAGCTCCCAGGGGTGTCGGCCCCAGCGGGGGTGAGAAGGGGCCGTGCGATGGCGCGGGGGCAGGCCACCCGGAACGGGGTCGAGGAGGCGGGGAGTCAGCGGGGGACGGGGCGGCGAGGGCCGGCAGCAGGGCTCCCCGCGTGGGGTGCGGGCCGGGGTGGCTGCTCAGGCTCCAGGTGCAGGGCCGGCAGGCGCCCCACACCTGGCCCCCCGGGACACCTCCATCACCCGCCCTCCGCCCTCCCTGCCCTGCCCCTCCCCCGGGGCGCTCAGCTCACCCATGTTCCCGGAGCTTCTTGGGGCCTCTTTGGGTCTCCACTTTGGAGCTGGGAGTTCTCAGAAGGCCACCTGCCGGCCAGCCCCGGGCACCCCGTTTGCCTTCTCCTCCCATGTGGACACAGGCAGGCACCCCGGGGGCCGCGCCCGGGGGAAGGGAGCTCAGGCTCCGGGGCAGGCAGCGCGGCACACTCCACGGCCCGACCCACCGAACGTGGCTGTAAAACCCCGACAGGGTGCGCGGAGCCGCCCAGCGGGACTGGGGACGGGCGGTGTCAGCCCGTGACCGGGGAGGACGGCCGTAATCCGAGGCAGCCCTCATGTCACTGGGTGTCACCCCATTTTCGCTCTGGCGTCCTGGAGTCTGGAACGGGCTGGTGCCCAGGGGGAGGTCGCAGAGAGTCCCTGCAGTCCGGCTCAAGCAGCGACCCGGAGGACTCGGGACGCGGAGAGCGGACGCCTCCCCCTTCCCGCTGGGCTTTCCCTTCCTCTGCTTCCAGCCGTCCCTGCTGCTCACACGCCGCTCCAGCCCACGGATGCCAGGTGGGCACAGGAGCGTGCCGCTCCCCTCTCCGGACACAGGCCGGCCCCTCCGCAGCTCGACCGTCACCTCTGGGGTGCACTGCGGTCAGGCCCCGGGTGGGCTGCCCCCCGCCAGCCGGGGGTCCTCCCTGCCGTGGCCCACCCTGCCCCCTGCCTGCCCAAAGCATCCGAAGAAAACCCTCCCTCAGCATCGTTCTGGCATCTCCTGTGCCCCTTGCTACCCCTGCCCGGCCTGGGGCTCGTGTCCCCTCCAGCGTGTGGGTGACCAGGGGGGACCGCAGTCACCCCCACCCCAGCTACAGCTCCTGGGGCAAGGCGCCACTCCACTTGCCTAGGGACACAGAGTCCTGGCTGCCGGCTGAGCCCACACCGCCAGCCCTGTGTAGGGATGTCCCAACATTCCCAGCAGGCGGCGTCTCTGGCCATCTGGCCCAGGCCCCACGGCTGAGGCCCCTTGTCCTTCGGGAGTGGGAGCCTGGGTGTCTTGCTGGATGAGGAGGGGCCCAAATAAACACCTCACCTCCCAGCCTGCCTTGCAGCGTGATCTGAGTTCTGGCCGACAGAATGTGTGGGGAGCTGGCACCCTGATCACCCTGGACCTGAAGCCCGCAAAGCTCAGACTTCCCTTTTACATCAGCCGACCCGTCCACCGTGTGGTTTAAGCCAGCTTGGGTTACGTTTTCAGCCACAGGCCAGTGAAGCTTCCAGAAAGATAGGATGGAGGAGACGTGTGCTGTGAGGGAGGCTCAGTCTTCCTGTGCGAGGAGAGAAGCCAGAAGGGAGCCTCGGGAACCCACAGAAGGCTTCCTGGAGGAGGAGGAGCCCTGGAGGGCCGGGTCGGAGCCTGCCGCCCTCCCGCAGCAGGAGGAGCCGCCTTCCCGGCCGCCGAGTCCAGCACACGTGCGTCCGTTTGGCCCAATTTAAAATTCGCAGGTAGCACCTCGCACCCTCCTGGGAGCTGCGAAAGGCACAGCCTGACCTTCGTGCGGCCTGGGAGGGTTCATCTCTCGCACCACCCACATCTTTCAAGGCCTGAGGGGTTCGCCGCGCCATTCCCCTCTGCCACACGCGCGTGTCAGGCCTGCACGCACACTCACCCTGAGGTCTGCACACACCGGGTGTGTTTACACCTGTCCGTGTGCACAAACCGGGCAGGTTTGGGCTGTGCACGTGTACACGGGGCTGCGCCCAAGCACGAGGGTGGGGTGCACACCCACGCCCCCGTGTGTGGTGTGAGGGGGCGTGCACACATCTGCATGTACTTTGTGTGTGTACATGCTTGCACACGTGCACGCCCACGCACTCCTGGGGGACACACGGGGGTGCACACGCCAACACGCCAGCTCTCCCTGCCGATTCAGCAGTGACTGAGGCACTCGGTTAGCGGGGGGCCCGGCCAGACCTGAGGGGTGCCCCCCACGGACCCTGCGGCCCCCAGTGGCTGAGGCCTGGACTCAGCTCTGGGCTCCGATGCTCCCGGCGCTGCCCCAGCTCAGGACGGAGCCTCGGAGCAGACGACCCATCCGCATAACGGGCGTCCCAGTCCGCCCTGGCGCTCAGGATGGCAGCAGGGCACCGGGGCCAGTGGGAACCCCAGGGAGCCCCCGGTCGAGAGGGCCCCGCCCCAGCTTGCCTGATGCTCCCCGGACTTCTACACGAGGCTCCGGAGGTGGCGGTCGGCACGTCAAAGACCCGGGGGCGCTCTGATGTGTCCACCCGTCCCCGTCCCGGGCCCGGGACACAGCAGGGGGCCGCTCCCCAGGTCCCCGGGACCCTCAGCCACGGTGAGCAGGGGGAGGGGCTGCTGTGAGCCAAGCGTCTCCCCGGGCAGGAAACCCAGGCTGTGCCCTTGACCTCAGTGGGTCCAGCCCCTGGGAGCCGGGTGAGGGCGCGTCTCCAGCACCTTCCATCAGCTGCGCGCCCAGGGCCTGTCATGTGACTCCCGTTGGAGCCAGGGAGGGGGAAGGGTGGGGGAGGCGGCCTTGCGTCTTTCCTCCTTTTACGTGTTGGGAAACAGCCTCCCCCCCTTCTCAGGGTTTGGGGAGCAGCTGTTCACGCCATCTAAATATGGGGCCAGTAGGGCGCCAGCGGCCGTGGGCATTAAGGAGGTCAGCCCAGGAGGGACAGGCTCCCCGCCATGACCCCATTTGTGACCCACATGGCTCGCCCTGCCTGCCCTGGGTGCCAGGGGAATGCAGGGTGTGATTCCGGGGGCGTACAGCCATCACCTCCTTACCCCCCAGTGAGATGGCTCTGTAGACACCCGTGGGGGGCACGCCCCGGGCCCCTTCTCCCTGCGCCCCATCCAGGAAGCAGGGCTCTGGGCCTGGCTGGGGGCTGGGGGAGCTGCACGTGGGGAGCCCAGCCCAGCCCGAGGTCTTCCCCTCTGCATTAACGACGGTCCCCCAGCCCCGCCAGCCACGCGGTCCCCCACCCTGCCCCCTCAGGCCCTCGTGGACTAGGCTGCGGCCAGGAGTGACCTCAAGGAACACAGACAACAGAGCAGAGCTGTGATGGGCCCGAGGCTCCGGGGCTTTAGGGGCCGCGCTGGGGTCTGAGGCTGCCCCACCCGGCGGAGGGCTCCGGCCTGACCCCAGCACCCTCCGGCCCCCACATGCCACCTGCACCGCCAGCAGCACCATCACCGGCTTCCGGACGCTGTGCCATCCTCTTGCTACCCAGCGTCCCACCCGTGCCAGTGCCAGCACCACCGGCGACATCCTCGGTGTTGTCACGTCGGGCAGCGGGGCTCCGGGGATGCGGGCCCCGGGTGGCCAGCAGCGTCTCCCCAGCAGCTGTACCGTGGCCTGGCATCTCCGCGACACTGCGGTGGCCTGGCCGCCCGCCCCTCGCCCTCCCGGACCCCCGGCCCCGGGCCCACTTGCTGGCTGCCGTTCCCCTCCGCTAATTCCCTGAACCAACACTAATGGAACCCTCTCGGCTGGCTGGCTTTGGTTTTTGTTGCCTGTTTATTTATTTTTTGTCTCCGCGTCTCACTCTTTTTTCTCCTCTAAATTGGCACGGCGCGGGGAATTCGCGATTCACCCTCCTGGTTCCCATTCCGGCGCGCGCTCCTCGCTGCTGCCTTAATTATCTAATTTGTAATATTTCATCTCCCCTCCCTTTCATCTCTCTCCGAACACCCCGACCGGTTAAAATAAATATGTATTTTTAATTTTGAGGCGCCTAATTTAATCTGGCAGGCAACATTCCGCCACTGACTGGCACGCCGCTCCGGCTGAGTCACACTCCAGGCCACCAGGCGCACCAGCCTCCCGCCGTCCCGCCGCGGCTGTGCCTTTCCTGGAGGGAGCCCACCCGAGCCCGGAAGCCCGCAGGAGGCTCCTGGCTCCACCGGAGCCTGGTTCCCCCACACCGCCCTCCCTCCAGGGGCCAGCGGGGCGAGGGAGGGCGCCAGCCCGTGAAGGGATCCAGGCCCGCCTCCACCTGCCCACTGAGCTCCTGCCATGGGCTCACGGTGGGCCGGGGGCGAGGGGTGAGGGCTGCACCTGGCCTGTCACCGGCCTCCCGGGACAAGGGTGCCCACCAGGATGGAAGCAAGAGCCCCACTCTGTGCCCCTGGCCAGGCCTGCCCTCCCCCGACCATCTCCTGTCGCCCGTTGACTGGAAGGGACCTGACATCCCCGAATTACTGAGCACCCTGCCGCCCAGGGACGTCCACCTGCTTTGCTCACTCACCCGTCCTCCGTCCACGCCTCCACTCAGTCAGTGTGTCTCGCTGGCGGGGAGGAGATTCAGAATCCGGGGACTGAGAAATGAGGTGTGCGGGGGGACGGGGTCCTGGCCTCAGGAAGGCTGTGTGCTTAGGGCTGGAGACGGCGGGAGTGGGGCCAAGCGCCCAGGCCTCCGGGTGTCTCGTCCGGGCTTGGCGGCCACTCCCACGGCAGCACCTGGGGGAGACCTGAACTCAGGCTGCACCCAGACCCTCTGCCGCCCCAGAGGCTCGGCCCAGCATGTCTGCAGCCTCGCCAGTTCTTTGCGCTGATCTGTCCCATCCTGTCCCTTCCCCCTCAGCCTCCAAGGCCAATGGGACTACCCAAGGGACGAGGACAGACACCAGGAAGTGACAAGAGACTCATCCTCGCCCACCAGGCCGGACCAGCTACACAGTCAAGCCTAGTGGCAGCCACACAGCAGGTGCGCCTGCCCTGCCCTCTGACCTATGCGCATCTGCTGCCAGGAGCACGCCCTAGAAGACCCCCCACGCACCTACGAGGTCGCGGGAGGACGACCTGTGCGGCTTGGTGTGGAGAGAGCATGCGCACCTTGCCTGCACATGCCGCCACTGCTCAAGGTCAAGACAGCGCCTCCTCCACGTAGGCGACACCTGGAGGCTCCGGGAACGGGGTCAGGACCCAAGAATGGACGAGCCGCCGTGGCCTGTCCCCGATGGGGCATTACACAGAGCGAGGACACAGACGCACAGAGCTGCACGCGCCAGCTGGGTGCCGCCCATCCGCGTGGGGCCCAGCAGGGGGAGCAGGGTCCTGGGTCAGGCGAACAGATGCTCGGACTGGTCCACTCTGCCTGGCTGTGTGAGCTGGCCCTGTGCGCCCAGTCGTGAGTGTAGGTGAGTGCGTGTGACTACGTGTGCACATGCAGACACACCCCGCAACTGAGACCGTGTGAACATGGGACACAAGGAGCCCTGCAGGCCCTGCAGATCCAGGCTAGCACGGGGACAGACAGGGGGCAGCAGCAGGTGCTTGCCTGGCCCTGGGACGGGGGGTGGGGGTGGGGGCAGGCTGGGGTGGGGAAGGGGCCTGCAGAGCCCTGGAGGGTTCTCTGGGGTCTAGGGAGTCTTCCCCTTGTCTTCCCAAATCTCCGCATCTGGACTCACTTAGGCCTCTGTTCACCAGACGGTGGCCATGTAAGGGAGCCCCTCGGCCCTGCCCTCAGCAGGTGTGGGGTACAGGCACGCCTCTCCCACAGGCCACCCCACTCTGCTTGACACCATGCTGGAAAGGGCTGCCTGGGAGAACAGGGTGTAGGGACAGACTGAGAGGGGACCCCCACGCCCGGAGCTGCAGACTGGAGAAGGAGCCAGTGGACTCACCACAGGCAGGCAGACAAGCATTAAATAAACCAGCCACTGGCTCCAGGAGCTTTGGGGGGCACAGATTCTTGTTTTTGGCTCCCTGAGTCTTCCAAGCCAGGCGGACCCACGCTCTTCAACATCACAAAAATCACCATTGTCATTATCAGCACCACCATCACCACCGCCATCCACCGTCACCATCTCCATCATCACCATCTCTACCACCACCAGCATTACTGCCATCGCCATTACTGCCATCACCTCCACCACCACCATCTCCACCATCACCACCTCCACCACCTCCACCACCATCACCATCTTCACCACCTCCACCACCACCAGCATCACTGCCATCACCTCCACCACCACCATCTCCACCATCACCACCATCACTGCCATCTCCCCCCACCACCACCAGGGTTCTGGGCAGAGGACTGTATAAGTCAAGTGGAGGCAGGCAGGTGGTAGAGAAGAGCAGTGAGGATTGGCAGGTCTCAGGTCCTTGCCTCTTGTGTGACCTTGCACAACTGACTTGCTGTCTCTGAGCCTCAGTTTCCCCGTCTTTAAGAAGGAAATTAAGCTCCCTGACCTCTCTACTTTTCAATGTTGTTTTGACAGTGAAATAATTGGAGACATTTGAAGGTGTCAGGTAAATCTGAAAGTGCTGAGCAAATGTTATGCGCTATGACCATCACCATGTGAAGTCCAGCCCCAGTCATGCTCCTGTCTCCCCCCCATCTCAGCAGCACCCACTGCCAGGTCTTGGAAGCACCCAGTCCCGGGAACCAACCCCAGGAGCTGCAAGATTGGTTCCACCTTTGACTGGTGGAATGCAAACACAAATGAACATCCAACTCCCTCTGTCCCTTTGGAAGCCCCCCACCTGGTGTGGGGTGGGCTGCCCTCTGGTTTGGAACGCGGAGGTGGGCGAGCCTGGGCGAGGCTCAACGAGGCTGGGCGAGGCAGAGGAGGGAAGGCGCAGAGGCGCCAGCGCTGCCCTGAGAACTCACTGAGCCTCAGCTCCACAACACATGGGCATGTCTTCACAGAGATGCAGGCGTCCTTCATTGTCTGGGATGCCCGTGGCTGTCCCCTGGGTGCCCAGGCCACTGCCTCTCCTCCTCCCTTCCTCCGACTTTCCCTGGGCACCTGCACAGGCTCTGGATTGAGTCTCCCTCAATGGCGGTTGGGCTTCGAGGACAAACAAGAGATGACCCCCAGTCCCACCCCCGACAACAGTGATTCAGTGTGCAGGCGGATGTGGGGACACTGAGACAGCAAGTCACCCTCCCCTCAGGGAAAGGCAGGAGTCCTCCTCAAAGGTGACATGGTCCAAAGGGAGAGGGAGATGCCCCAGACAGAGGGCACATCGGGAAGGGACTCAGGAGAGCGAGTGAGAGCCCGGCTCAGACAGGGAAGGGCGGGGGGAGGGGTGGGCAGGGATGCGGCAGGAGGGACAGTCGGGTGGACCCCGCTTGGGTCGGGGCTTCTTTGGCGGGAAGTGGAGAGTCACTTAAGGCTTCGAAGCCCATGGAGGTCGGGGGTCATGCCTGCCTTCAGGAGGATCCCTGCCACCGCCAGTGAGCGCAGCAGTGCCGAGGCCAGAGTCCACCTCAGCAGCCCTGGTGTTTGCTACGACTGTCATTAAACCTGCGGAAAATACCAGAACTATCAAGGCCCAGGTGAGGAGGGGCCTGGCCCCCTGCCGTGCTTCAGTGCTGTCAGGTCCCACCTGCATCCTTTGCCCCTCCCCAAGGCAGAGGGTGCCTCCTGAGGGGGGGGGGGCTGCACCCTGGGGCTCATCCTGCGGAGGGACGGGTGCCAGGGGCCTCCCCGCCGCCTGCGAGGTGGCCACCAGCTCTGTCCTGCGGGGGTCAAGTTTGCTGTGCGCCCCAGGCCCAGGCCCTGGGCTCCACGCCGGCGCCCTACCCGCTGCAGCCCACACAGTAGAGAAGCCAAAGCTACCCCCGCCCCCCACCCCCGTCCTCACCTGAGCCCCAAGGGGGCCCCCGCTGGTCACCATGGTGATACCCTAACCAGATGGAGGAGGCCGGATGGAGGCTGTCACCAGCCCTGGGCCAGCACTGTCCATGTGCTGGGCTGCAAGAGAGATCCTGATGCCTCGGAAACCCTAGTGCCCCATCTAGGGGACAGGGGAGCCATCCCACAGTCATGGGGACAGGGGAGCCATCCCACAGTCACCTGTGGTGGGATCCGCGTCAGATCCCACCTTGCTCTCCGTCTGAAAAATGTGAATCTGCTTGGGAGGCGCCGACCGTCCTGAGGCTGCCTGCAGGGCCTGTGTCCTTGCTGGAACCTGACATTAGGGCCTAGGGTCCGCTCTGTGAGGGTGAGGGAGGGGCGGGCTGTGGGGGGCTCCGTCCTCCCCTCCGGCTGCCGTGGGTCCTGCGGCCCATGCACAGGTCCACACATGCACTTGCACAAACACACACTCATGCAGGTACACTCACTGCTCATGCTGCTGCCCCCCAAGGCGCATGTCCTGGTCTCCTTCCCCCTCCTCTGGGCTCTGTGTCCATTGGGTGGGCTCAGGTGCCGTAACAAGGGGCACCACAGACTGGTGGCCGGAGAGTCTCCACCACACAGTCACCTGGGACCCAGGCCCCTCCATCTGGAGCCCGCCAGCCCCAGATCTCGTGGGTCATCATCTTTATCAAGCAGGGGGAGGTATGGAGCCAGTCTGGAGGCCTCTAAGGACCCGGGCCCATGGGCAGGCGCTCCATCGGCTGTAACCAGTCACATGACAAGCTGGGGGAGGGGGCACTGGGACCTAATGGGGGCGTTGGTTGGGGAGGGCAGGTCATTGTCAGCGTCGTGAGTGCACTGAGGGAGCCCGTCCAGCACACAGGACAGCCTGGGCTGAGGCCCTGCAGGGGACAGGGCAGACAGGTGGGGTGACCTGGGAGCTCAGTGCACAGAGTGGGAGTCAGGCTTCCGACCCAGGCCCCGCCCCTATTCTGCCTCAGGTGGATCTCAAACCTTCTGGGCTCCAAGGACTCAGGGACCGGCCCCCAGGGTGTCAACCCCACGGACCTCTAGGTGTCCAAGGCCATCCTTGGAGAAACCCGGGTGTGTAGTTGTGTATCTATGCCTGCTGGGCTCAGAGTCCGGGCTCTCTCTGCGATCAGGAATCAGGATCAGTATGTCTGTCCACCCGCCTCCTGGGCTGGGCTGTGTCCTGGGGTGGCCCGATCAGACCCACCACCAGGGACAGCTGGAGACAGTGAGCTCTCCTGCCAGGGCCACAGGTATGGGACACTGGGGCCTGAGGCTTGGGGAGGACCCATGTGGACGCCCAGGTCGTGTCTGGGGTCCTTATGCTGAGCGTGCAGAGCTGTGAATATGTGGGAGAATGCCATCTTGGTGGGGGGCTGGGTGGGCGGCAAGGCTGGCTGGGGGAGACCTTGGCCCGCCCCCAAGAGGTCCGAGCTGTCCGAGCTGCTTGGAGCGTGCTGTGTGCAGAGCGTGGCCAATGGAGAGCAGAGCCAGCATGGCCACCTCCGGCCTCCGCTCCCTTCGGCTCCCGGATCCCTCTGAGTGTTCCGGTTCTCACTGTGCTATTTATTAAATGCTTAATCTCCCACCACCGAAAGTTTTCCCAGAGCTTGCTTGGTATCCTGTGTTCCCTGGGCTTGCTAAGCCCAGAGAGACGGCCCGGAGGGCAGCTGTGTGCTCAGGCCCTAAAGTCCACCCAGCCTCTGCTTTAGGAACCAGGGCCATGAGAGGTGGGGGTGAGGGGGCCTGGTGTGGGCAGGGGCCCAGCACTCAGGATGCGCTTGAGGAAAATGGGTCCAATGACTGCAGGTGATGCTTATCCAAGTGACCAGGTGTTAGAGGGTCAGGACTTGATCTTTGGTTATGGATCAGTGATCAGTATATGCCCAGGATCAGGGCTCAGCCAGCAATGAGAGATGAGCACATGCTCAGAGTCAGGGCTCAGTCTGTGATGCGGGATCAGGATCAGCCTGGGATCAAGACCAGGGCTCAGTACATGCTCAGAGTCAGGGCTCAGTCTGTGATGAGGGATCAGGATCAGCCTGGGATCAAGACTAGGGCTCAGTGTGTGATGAGGGATCTGGGCCGTCGTGTGACCAGGCCAGGGCTGTCAGGAGGCTGTGGGGAGCACTGCAAACAGTGCTGGGGATGGTCCAGGGCAGTTCTGGCCCAGGGCCACTCCCTCTCCTTCCCTCTCTACCTGTCGTCTCGAGGACCCCCTGTACAGAACAAGTCTTTGGCCCGGGCCCCACCCTGGTTGGAGTGAAGGCCTCGGGGCGGTCCTTGCCCCTGGCGGGGCGACCTTGCGCGGGTCACATCCCCTCTGAGCTGCGGGTTTCCAGCTTTGGAAGGGCACCTGCCTCGGGGTGTCTGGGACCAGTCTCTTCCGCGAGCAGGGCGGCCGAGCAAGTGCCGGGGAGATGGACAGCCAGGCTTCGGCATTTGAGGGGCCTCGATGGCCCCGGGGTTCCCCTCCTGCCCCCAGCAGCATCGGCTGGTGCCCCCCCCCCCCCCCCCCCCCGCATCTCCTCCGCCCAACCTCCGGGTGTTAGGAAAACCCGCCATTCGCGCCTGCTTCTCACCGAGAGCTGTGAGAGCCAGTGGTTGAAAATAGCCCGAAGCCACCCGGCCTCCTGGCCTCCTCCTCAGGGCAGGGGCAGCGGGCGGGGCTTGGGGGCGCAGGGGCCACTCGGCTTGCACAGGCCTGCTCACGGCACCCCCCTCCTGCTTCTCGGGAGAAGGCAGAGGACCCGGCAGCAGCACCCTGGCCAGGGGACCAGGGGGCGGGGGGCGGGGGGTCCCAGGGGCCGGGCCCGTGTCTGCGGCCCGGACAGGCTCTCCTGGGGCCGGGTGTGGACAGTCTCCGACGACTTGGTCCCGAGTGTCCTCCGCTCCTGTGCGCTGCACCAGGTCCGGCCCGATGGGGACCCGCTGACGGCCTTGGCCGGAGCCCTCGCCCCTCTGAGCCCTTCTGTGGAGCACAGAGGAACCACGCTGCCCTCCCAGGCCCGAGCACCCTGCTCCCCGCCCTTCACCCCTCCCCTCTGCCCCTCACCAGCTGCTCTCTCCCAGCCCACAGGCCCACTCAGGACGAGCGTGTCTCACTTCCGAGTGCCCGTGGGTTTGGCACCAGCCACGGGAGCCAGCGCTGTGCCCGGTGGAAGGGGCCGCGGTCCCCGCAAAGCTTCCCCCGGAATGGCCCGAGCCCTGAGGGGAGGATCGCCGGGTCAGGCAGGCCTCGCAGGGACGGAGAGACGGTCGGACGCAGGGCCTGGGACGAGGCTGCAGCAGGAGCGCTTGGGGTCAGGTGTGTGATGAGCTTGCGAGGGGCAGGGGCACCCCCTGGAGGGGTGAGGGCCCCCCCACGTTCCCGCCCCGCCGGCCCGAGGACCCTACGGCCAGCCCGCCCGCACGGGGTGGACACGGGGACAGGCCCGTGCTGAACTCACACGCACCGGGGCCCTGGAACCTTCCTGCGGCACTGGAGGGGGCGCAGTCACCCTGCCGACCCACAGGGGCTGCAAGCGGGGGCCCCGTCCAGTGGGCTGTGCTGAGTCGGTGCAGGGGGCGGCAGTGGGGCCAGAGCGGGGCCCCAGGCAACGGGAGGGGGTGCTCTGCCTCGGAGCAGGTGGCGTTGAGCGATGTGCTCACTGAATCCTCGCAGAGACCCCGTGGGTGGGCACCATTATCACCCCCAGCTCACAGCCGAAGCCGGCACAGAGCCGGGGTCAGGGCTCAGAGTGTGACCAGGGCTCCCACAGCTAGGAAAAGGAGCAGTCGGGGTACCACCCTGTGCCGTCGGCCACGGCGACCGTATCACCCCCAGGACGCCCCAGCCCTGCCTGGAGTCGCTGCCGGGAGGGGAGAGGTGCTGAGCAGCCCCCTGCACTGCCGCAGGGCCAGGAGCCATGAGGTGTGCTCGCTAGAGCCGAGGATTGACCGTCCCTTGGCACCCTCTGGCCCGGGGGCCCTGCCTGGGGGCTCGCCCCACACCCCGCTGTGTCCAGACCCGGCCCAGGACACCATCTCGCTCTAGTGCAGGGTCTGTCACTATCCTCCTCTGGGCCCAGGTGAGAGGACGGGCCCGTGGCCAGGGGAGCCAGAGAGGGCCCCCAGGAGGGCCTGTCGGTGCCCAGAAGGGGCCTGGCCTGCGGGCAGGGAGGTGAGGGCTTCCTGGAGGAGGAGGCGCCCCGAGCCTCATACTTCAGAACCCGTGTGTCCTGGGGGAGCTGGGAGCCTCTGCAGTCCTCGTCCTTTCTCCCCAGCTCTTTCTCTATTTTGCCCCACTGGTAGGATTGAGGGCGGAGCTGGAGGTGGGAAGGGGTGGGGGTGCCCGAGGGCACCGGGCGGGGCCTCATTTCTGCTGAGTGGCGCTGCAGGCTCTGTCTGTCCTGACTGGGAGGCTAATTGCGGCTTGTTGCATCCACAATTAATTATCGTGCGTGTGAATCAGCTAATTACTCACCACGCTCAGCCCCCACCCCTCACCCTCTGCCTCAGGCTGGCAAAGTTCACTGAGGAGTCGGAGAGGACCCCGGGATGCCCGGGCTGGAAATGCTGTGCCGTGCCCGCCCCCCTGCACCAAGTGGCCCTTGAAGACCCTGGGAAAGGCCCCCTCACTCCACCTCTGCCCCTGAAGGCAGGGCGGGGAGACCATGGGCCAGAGCCAGCGAGCCCGGTTCTAGACCACCCAACTCCCAGCACGACCTCAAATGACCCCTTCCTGAGCCCTCACTTCTCCCTCTGAGAATGGAACAGTCTTACATGAAAATGCGTGGAAATCAGCAGGACTTTAGGATGTGCTTCTGTTGCTCCAACCTGGGGTCCTCCTAGCCCCTGGAACATTCCTGTTTGCCTTCCCTCAGGGATGCCTTAGAGTTTACATCCAGCCTAGCAACTAAAGAGCTGGCTGTGTAAACCTGCCATGGAAACAGGCTCAGAGCGTGCCCAGGATCATGGCTCAGTGTGCGATCAGGATCATAGCTCAGGGTGTGACCATGATCAGGGCTCAGGGTGTGACCAGGATCAGGGCTCAGGATGTGACCAGGGTCAGGGCTCAGGGTGTGACCAGGGTCAGAGATCAGGGGATGACCAGGGTCAGAGATCAGGGTATGACCAGAGTCAAGGCTCAAAATGTGACCAGGATCAGGGCTCAGAGTGTGATTAGGATCAGGGCTAAGGGTTTGACCAGGGTCAAGGCTCAGAGTGTGACCAGGGTCAGGGCTCAGGGTGTGACCAGAGTCAGGGCTCAGAGGGTGACCAGGGTCAGGGCTCAGAGCATGACCAGGATCATGGCTCAGTGTGTGATCAGGATCAGGGCTCAGGGTGTGACCAGGGTCAGGGCTCAGGGTGTGACCAGGGTCAGACGTCAGGGTGTGACCAGGATCAGGGCTCAGGATGTGACCAGGGTCAGGGCTCAGGGTGTGACCAGGATCATGGCTCAGTGTGCGATCAGGATCAGGGCTCAGGGTGTGACCAGGGTCAGAGATCAGGGTATGACCAGGGTCAAGGCTCAAAATGTGACCAGGATCAGGGCTCAGAGTGTGATTAGGATCAGGGCTAAGGGTTTGACCAGGGTCAAGGCTCAGAGTGTGACCAGGGTCAGGGCTCAGAGCATGACCAGGATCATGGCTCAGTGTGCAATCAGGATCAGGGCTCAGGGTGTGACCAGGATCAGGGCTCAGGGTGTGACCAGGATCAGGGCTCAAGGTGTGACCAGGGTCAGGGCTCAGAGTGTGACCAGCATCAGAGATCAGGGTGTGACCAGGGTCAGAGGTCAGGGTGTGACCAGGATCAAGGCTCAGAGTGTGACTAGTGTCAGGGCTCAGAGAGTGACCAGTGTCGGGGCTCAGAGTGTGACCAGGGTCAGGACTCAGGGTGTGACCATGGTTTGGACTCATGGTGTGACCAGGGTCAGGGCCCAGTGTGTGACCGGAGTCGGTGGTCAGTGTGCTCAGAGTCATCTACAAGTCCTGGCTGCATCAGTGGCTGTGGTCAGGGATTATGAATGACCGTGAAAAAGGCTTTAAGATACCAAATGCCGTACTGCCTCTGGGTTGAATAAGGAGGTTCCAGAACCTAGTTTCCAGCTGAATAAGCTTGGCCCCGCAGAGGACCATCAATTTCAACCTGCCATACTGAGCCCATCCTGGGTGTCTTCATGCCATGGCCAGGCCCCCAGTTTTGGTGTGAGTGGTGAGGGTCAAAGGTCAAGGTAGCAGGGTGCTGGATATAAGTTGGTAGCAAATCTCTGGAAAGGAGGCCATGGGTTCAGAGGTCCAGAACCTGAGAGCGTCTGGGCCGTAAGAAACCTTCCCACCAACCAGTCAGGACAGCCATGAGCCAACAGGGAAACCGAGGCTGCAGTGGGGTGAAGGTGAGTCTCTTTATTTCAGGTCAACCAGCTGAGAGCTGGGGGGTGGGGGGGGCGGTGTGCAATGGGCCGAATGACCTGCATCTGATCTGCAGGCGTCAAGCCGACTCTTCTTCCTCCTTGGGGAGGGGCAGAGGGGGTTCGGGACCTCTCTGCCTCCCGCCGGGGTGGGGCAACTATCTGGACTGTGGCCCAGGAACTGGGACAAGAGGACAATTTTCTACCAGGGGCAGGTCAGGGAGGGAAGCAAGGAGTCCCCGGGCAAGGAGAGGGAAGGCCCGGCCCGGCGGCGTAGCCCGGGCCAAGGGGACACTGCGCCACCCTGGGAACCCGCAGCGGCCAGCAGAGGAGGAGGAGTGGGGGAGTGGGGAGGGCCGCCCCCTCCCCGGCAGCGGGAGAAGGGCCGGTGGGGAAGCAGGGAAGCAGCCCCGAAATCCTGACTCAGAGCTGCCCGCACCGCCGCGCCGCTGCATATCAGAGCCCCCTGGTGGCCACGGGCCGCTGGTGCGAGGGGACGGCCAGGCCGCGGCGCAGAGAGGGCCCTGGGGTGGGCAGGGAGGGCGGGAGCAGGGGGCGCGGAGGCAGCCCCCACCCTGGCACCGCCTCCTTCTCTTCCCCCAGTTCAGAGACCTGCGGAGGGAGGCTGTGTCCGTCAGGGGAGAAGGAAGCCTGAGGGCGCCGGGAGGTTGTCCTGGGGAGGCTGTCGGCGGCCTCGCGGTCTCTGTCTCCGCGGCCCGGCTCACTGGGCCCTCAGGACGCCCCTAGAGCTTGAGGCCCCAGGCTGGCCGTGCGACGGGGGCTGGCCTGGACCCCGCTCCACCTGCTGAGATGAGCAGCAAGCCGAGGGCCAGGCTGACTTACGTTGTCCCACGCCCCCCCTCCCAGGGCCGGTGCTGCGGTGAGGATGCTGACCATGACCGGTGACGGGGTTGGCTGCGATGGCGACACTGTGGCCCTGGTCAAGGCTTATGGTGCCGACCACGGGGACAACAGAGGAGGGGCGCACATTGACCTGCAGGTTGAGAATGGTGACGAGGACGGTGTATTGATGTGTGATGGTGACAGCAGTGATACCCGGATGGAGCCCCCTGCTGAGTCGGCTGAGAAAAGCAGACAGTTGGACCCGATGTTGGGCTTGAAGAGGAGGCGAGGCGTAAGCGGCCTGCTGAGACGGTCGGGGTGCGCTGTGTCGGGTATTCAGGCAGCGGCAGAGAGGGCCTCGCGTTCGGAGCGGACCACAAGTTGTGCAAAAGGGGCACGTCCTCTACTAGGATGCTACTGGTGGAGAAGAACCCTGAAGTAATTTCCCTGAGGTCACTCCTCCAAGACTCGGGATCTTATTCTCGAGAGGCCCCCCGTGGGCATCTGGCTAAAGGTCTCAGCAGAAGAAGAGGGATTACGGGCACTTTACCATGGGCGGTAAAGCGGCGAAGGGGCTGTGGCCACCAGTCTACGGAAAACAAAATCCACATGTGGAACTGGGTTGTCCCTACCGTCACCACGGCAAAGGAGGATGGAGGGGGACGAGAAGGGAGTGGCACAATGAGGACAGCCACACGGGGTGATGTGGGCTCCACCTCTACTTTCAAACTCATCTCCTTTTGGCTCTTCCCGTAAGCCCCTCCCTCAGTGTTTCTCAGGAGTCCCCGGAGGAAAGACTGGACAAAACCAGCCTGGACAGCAGGCGTCGGCCCTCCCCCTCCCCCGCTCTGATCCTCTTGGATGGGCTCCAGAGTCTGTGCCTCCGACTCTCCCTCCTGCCCATAACTCACTTTTTTGCCATCGCTCTCATCCCCATGTCCGCGCATCCTCCTTCCCCGCCCGCAGGCCACCATCTCCTCAGCCCTCGGCTCACGTGCCGTTCATCTGCTTCCGTCTACCCTGTCCGTCCTCTCTGGCCTCTTTCCTCCGTCCATCCGTCCGCCCTCCACCGCCCCACTCAGCATCCCACCCACCTCTCCGGGCTTCAGGTCCATCCGTCCACCCTCCCGCATACCCCCTTCCTCTACATCACTTACCTCACCCATCCTTCCACCTGTCCCATCCTCCCAAGCACCTCTCTTCTCTATGTACCACCCCCTACAACTTCCTTGTTATCCATCTGTCCTCTGCCCATCCATCCATCCATCTGTCCATCCATCATCCGTCCATCCATCTGTCCTCTGTCCATCCATCCATCCATCCCCCATGCATCCATCCTCCATCCATCCCTCCACCCATCCATCCATCCATCCATCCATCTACCTACCCATCCATCCTCCCTCCACCCACCCATCCATCCTCCCCCTTCACCTGTCCATCCATCCATCCATCCATCCATCCATCCATCCATTCTCCCTCCCTCCCTCCAACCATCCACCCACCCGTCCATCCATCCATCCATCCATCCACTCATTCATCCATCCATCCATCCATCCATCCACCCACCAACCAGCCAGTGGGCAGCCACTCCTCGGCTCCTGGAAGAGGCACAGAGCAGAGACCCAACTCTTGGCTTTCCTGCAGCACGGGGCAGGAGCTGGGCTTCCCTCGGTGCTCGCGCCTATGCATTTTATCCGTGCCCCCCCTTATCTCTGTCCCCTCCCCCACACCCCGCCCCCCGCTCGCGCTCCCCTCTAATGTGTGATCTGGAAGCTCTATAAAGCCTGATGTAATCCGTAATGCAGTCTCTGGCTCCCGATTCGGGATCCAGTTTCAGAGAGCGAGAGATTGGGGAGCGCCGGCAGCCCGGTGGGGGGAAGCAGCTCGCCTCTCTCCTCCTCCTTCTCCCCGTCCTCGGCCTCCTCCTCCTCCTCCCCTCGCCGCCCCGCCCCCGGCTCGGCTCGGCTCGCCCCCCCCTCAGGAAGGGGAAAAAAGGCGAGAAGAGCGGGGCAGGCGAGAGGAGCGGAGCGGCGGCGGCCGGAGAGGGAGCGGCGGGCGCAGGCGGCGGCGGCGGGCGCGGCGTTGGCGGCGGCCCCGGCGGAGCGAGCGCGGAGCCGGCGAGCCGGGAGCACAGGCGGCCGCGCCGCGTCCTGGCCGGGCCCGGGCCCGCGCGCCCCGCATCGCCCGCAGCCCGGGCATCCGGAGCCCCGGCCGGGGGGAGGGGGCCTGCGCGCGCCGGCGGGGCCCCCGGGGTGCGCCCGGCTAGGCCTGGAGCGGGCCGGGGGCGGCGGCGGCAGGAGGAGCCCCCCCCCGGGTCGGGTCGGGCGCCCGGCTCGGCCGCCGGGGACGCGGGGCGCTCCCGGGGATTTGCAACTCGCCGGATCAAGTGTCGGCCGGCGGGGCCGCGGCTGCCGGGGAAGGTAAGGAGGGCTCGGGGCGCGGGGGCTGGGGGGCGGCGGCGGGCGCAGCGAGGGCGGGGGGGGCGGGGGAGGGGCGGCCGCCCGGACTTCGAACTTCGCCGTTCGGGGCTTCGCAGCTCCGAGGTCTGCGCTCGGAGCTCGGGAGTTTGGACCCCCCCCCCCCCCAGCCCCCTGCCTCCTGCGCCCGCGGCAGCCCCGGAATCCGGCAGGTCTCCGGGCGCCCGCACCGGGCGGGCTGAGGAGGGGGCCCCCCTGGCCGCGGGAGAGGCTCCTCGCGCTGCTCACCTCCCCCCGCGCACACGCAGCCTGGCCAGGCTGGCAGGCAGGGCTGGGGAAGGCGCCCCCTCCCCATCACATGCACAGACCCAGGCCAGGCTGGAGAAGGCGTTCCCGGGCTGTCCCCAACACGCACAGAGGCTGGCAGGGGTCTTGGGAGCCCAGATGTGACCCCCACAGGCACACACAGACCCAGGTAGGTTGAGGCGAGACACCCCGGCGTGTCCCCCTTCCCTTCCAGCGCCGCACTCACAGCCCCCTACAGACATTGTAGGGTCCGGAGGTGTCCTCCCCCCACGCAGAGCCCTGGGCGGCTCGAGCCGCCGCGTCGCCCCCTCCCAGCCCTCACCCATGGACGCGGCAGTGGCTTTGGAGAAGCCCCGGAGGTTCTCTTTCCCCGGAATCCACGGAGGGCCACCCTAGGCCCCCCACCCCCCACCCACCCCCACACGCCAGCGACCTGGCTCCTTCCGATCTCCTCTTCCTTCCCACTCGCTCGGACAGGCCGCGCGGATAAGCCGCTCCGAACTTTGGGTCGGCCCCGCGCCCTCTCCGCGCGGAGCAGGGAGGCCGGCGCCGGGCGCTCCTGGGTCCCCGTCCCCACCGGCCGAGGCCGCGGGCCCTCCGCCGCCGCTGCGCTCTCTGGGAGCCGCGCGTAGCTGCCTCGAGGAATGAGCATCGTCTCCCTCCCGGGGAGGCCCGGGGCCCTGGGCCCTGCCGCGCGCCTCTCCCCGCGCCCCGTGGCCCCCCGGGCAGGGCGGAGCGCGCCTCGGGCCCGCCGGGGAGGGGGCAGCGGCCGGGAGGGCCGGTCGGAGGCTGCGGCTCGGAGCCCCAGTCCCTGCGCCGAGCCTCGGAGGCTCCTGCTGGGTCACTTCCCGGGCGGCTCCGAGGGAGCGCCAGGCTGCGGCCAGGCCCCAGCCGCCGGGCACCTTCCCCTTCCCACTTTGATTTGGGGCTTCCAAGTTTCTCGCGGCGCCAGGCCCAGGCTGGGACCTGCGAGCCCTAACCCACCTCTCCTCGGCACCCTTCGGCTCGGCGCTCCCCATCACGTCCCATTCCCCCGGGTCTGGGGCAGGGATTCCTCAGCGGCAACTCGGGAGGAGTTGAAAGGCGTGAAGGCGCGTGGGTGGGCAGGGGGGGCGCACCCCCGCCCCAGGAGCCTCCTGGCGTATGTGTTGGGGAGGTGGCTCCGAGGTCTGCGCTCCCACCCCACCCCGGGGACCCAAGGAGACCCTCGGTGCCCTCCCCCACAGACACGAACACACGCCCCCTCGGAGCAGCGGCCGCGCGGGCGGCGGAGCGGGGAACCGGGGGAACCGGAGGCTCGGGTCCCCTTTCGTATCCAGGAGGTGGTCGCTCTATGGCGCTCGGGGTCTGGAGACGCGGCCATGGCGTCCTCTCCAACCCCGAAGCCTCCCGCTCCCCGGCGACCCCCGCAGCCCAGGAGGCAAACGGGGAGGTCGAGGGAGGGAGCCGCTCCCTCCGCGGCCGCAGGCGACAGAGAAACTCTGCGCCCGGCGCCGGGTGCCGCGGGGTCCGGCTTGGAGCACCCGGGCAAGGTCAAGCCGCGAAGGAGGGGGCGGGGGCTCCCGGGCGCGCCCGCGCCCCGGCGGAGTCGCAGCCCGGGGAGGGGATGGGGGCCGCCCGCCGAGTCACCCGAGCGCCCGCCACCGCGCCCGGTCCCTGGAGGCGGACGTTGCGCGCATTCGGGGATCCCGGGGCGCCCGCGCCCAGCCCCGCGCCCGCCTCCCCGGCTCGCTCGCTGCTCCTCGGCGCCGCTCGCCGACTTGTTGCGCCTGGATCTGGGGGGCGGGGGCGGCCCGGGAGCCCCGGAGCCCAGGGCGGCGGGGGCCGAGCCCTAGGCCGGCGGGGATGCGCCCCGGCGGCGCGCGGCTCCGCGGACGGGCACGGCGCGGGGGGCTCGAGCGCGGGGCTCGCCGCCTCGGATCGCGGGGAAGGGCGCGTGTCCCCGCCCGCTCCCGCGCGGGGGCGGAGACCAGGCGATCCGTCGGCCTCGGCCTCTCGCCGGCCCCCGCGGACCCCGGGCCGGCAGGGACCCCGCCACGTCGCCGAGCCCTCCCAGTCCCTTCCCGGGTCCGCAGGCTCCGGCCGCCCCCGGGCCTCGGTGGCCGCGTCGGTGCAATGGGAGCGCGGCTCGGGCTGGGAGCCCCCCGGCCCAGGCCCTCGGCGCCCGAGCCCGCAGCCGGCGGGGTGTGCGGCGTCCGGCCGGGTCCCCGGGAGGCTGGGCGCTGCGGGCGCGGCAGCCAGGCCCGGCCGGAGGCGGCCCCGCAGGCCCCGCGAGCGCCGAACCCGGGCAGCCCCGCGAGGCGCCCTGCCCCCGCCGCGGCCCGCCCGGCCCGGCCCCGCCTCCCGGAGCGGCCCCCGGGACCCGAGCCCGCCCCCCGGGGACCCCTGGGGCTGGGGCCGGCGGCCGGCGCGGGGCTGCGGTGGCGGCGGCGGAGGGCGGCGCGCTGCCCCCGACGGCCGGGAGAGGGCGCCCGCGGCCCCGCCGCTGCCCGCCCCTTCCGTCTCCCCGCGCCCGCCCGCGCCCGCCCCATCCTGGGCAGCCCCGGCCGCCCCGCCCCCCGCCGGCCCGTGCCCCGGGGCGCCTGCCCGGCCGAGCGGGCGTGTGTGCGCGTGTGGCCGCGGGGGTGTGCAGGCGTGCGGATGGCGGGGGGGGGGGCCCAAGGCCGTGGCCGGAGCCCGGGCCGCTGACCCGTGGACCCCGCGGCCCCCCCCCACCCCGTGTCCGGCCTCGTGCCCCTCCCGCCCCGCCGCTGCGCTGGAGGGCTCGGCCGCGCACCTGCACCGACGCGGGGCTGCCCAGCTGCACACTGGCCCTGCACACTGGGGTGCAGGGGCTGCAGTGAGGGCCGCGGGGGCATGGCCGCACCCCACCCCCCAGAGTGAAGGCGGTGGGAAGAGGGGACACAGGCTCTGAGTCAGCTGCGGGGGTGCAGGACAGAGGGCCTCGGGGGGCCCAGCTGCGGGGCTCCCACAGGGCTTCCTAGGACCCACGAAGGGGCGCGTGGGCAATCCCGAAGGGGAGGGAACAGCCATGCAAAGGCCCTGTGGCAGGCCTTTGGAAACGGTCAAAGGAGGATGAATTGCAGGCAGGGGCTTCAGGGGGCGTGGGGCCCGACCTCAGCCCTGGAGGCTTTGGGCTGCTTCCTGGGAGCTGGGGGGGAATGAGGGGATCCTGAACGGGCCGGTGATTTGGCCTCAGGGACTTGCCAAAGCAGTGGGGGGTGCCCTGCGGGCAGCAGGGTCTCAGGAGGCAGAGCACACACCTAGTGACGGGGCTGCGGTGCCCACACCTGCTGCCCTGCAGACCACATTCACCCCAACCCACCCACGACCCCCCACACCCCCGGCAGCAGGAGCAGCCCCACAATGCAGTGCAGGTTCCATAAAGGAGCAGGGACCACCGCTGCCAGCATCTGGGCCCCACGGTGTGTGTGCACATCCCAGGGTGAGCTCTGCTCGGCTGCAGGGCTGAGGGGGGCAGATCACGAGCCTCTCCCCCCCCCCCCCGGGGGCAGCCCCGGGACCTGCAGGTGCAGCTGGGCTCGGATCTCCCACTGTTCCCACTCTGGACCCCACGCGGCCTCCCCCCACACGGGGCCTCGGCTGGGGCACAGCCCGCGGCTCACGGACAAAGCACCAGGCCCGCCCTCCCCTCCCCTGTTCCCCTCCTCTTCACGTGAACCCGTCCCTATTAACCGAGGAGGAAGTGCCAGGGACTGGGGCCCAAGGGAGTCCACCCCACTCCCAAACCCCAGGTCCTCCTGCCCCTGTGACCCTGTGACCCTGCCCATGACTCCCTGACTTTCCAGAATGCTCCGTGCCTCCACAAGACAACCGCGCCTGTGTGCTGTAAAGGGCTCAGGCAAGTGGAAGGGTTCAGTGTACCCGGTGGGCGCCCGGCTCGCCCCCACCCCACACTGTCACCTTGGGCACCTCCGGTGCGTGTGCTGGTCCCCCCGCCTGTCTTCCTGCCCGTGCACTTCTGAGGCCCCAGCACCACCAGAAGCCGCAGGGCCTCCAGGGCCGGCGCCAGGGTTGGGCCCCAGCCCGGGCAGCCCTGGGAGGCTGGCTGCCAGTTTTGGGGTGCCGACTCTTGGCTGAGACGTGAGCCAAGGGTCCCTGAGGAGGAGACACTGAGGACTGGCCGGCAGAGGCCTTGGAGACCTGCAGGGCCCCCCGGGGGTGGCCTGGCCTCGTCACGGACCCCCACCTGGATGGGGGGAGGAGGGAGCACCCACACCCTGAAGGCTGTGCTCCCCACAGCCCCCGTTAAGCCCTGAGCCTGCAGGGGAGCGATGGCCCTGACCTCCCTCCTGCTTGCCAAGGTGACTTTGGAGCAGCCGCTTCTCCGAGGCTCCGTGACTCAGGGCCAGGAGCCCCGCCGCCCCGCGCCCCAGAGTGCCCAGAGCTTTGAGGGGCACGCAGAGGTTGGGGCTGTCGAGGGCAGGGCTCGGGAGGACCTGAGCCGGCTGGGGTGACATCCGGGCCCTGGGGGACGCAAGACGGGCGAGAGAATCCGCCGGCCGGAAAGTGTGCCCTCCGCCGCCCGCTGCCCCTGCTCCCAGCCGGGCCCGGACGAGCCCGACCTCGCAGGTGGCGCCTCCGGGAGCCTTCCTCTCCCAGAACAGGTGCACTCGCACACCCGCCCCTGTGCACGCACACACCGGCACACCTGCACGCCGGCGACTCACTCGTCCTGCAAGTGCACGCACTCCCTCACCACACACGCTGTCCTGGACACACGCTCCCTCACACTGCAGCACACACGCGTGCACGCAGGTCTCGCACCCACACACACTGCCCAGCACCCCGCCTGTCCATCCGTGGGCCCCCGGTCCTGCTCTGGGGTGCCAGGTCAGCGTGTTCTTGTCACCGTCCAGAGCTGGGGGGCAAGGGTGGCAGTTATGGCCTTGAGCCCCACCCCGCTCTGTCTGTCCTCAGAGGGCAGAGGTCACTGCGGGGGTGGTGGTCGGGACCCCTGCTGCAGCCTCCATCTGGGGGAACCTTTGTGCCTCCAAGCACGGGGACGCCTGCCCTCCGCCTCCTAGGGGGGTCAGCCTTGCTGCACCCAGGGGGTCTGCTGGGGGAGGCCAGGGGCTTTGGGAGCCAGAGGGCCTGGGGTCCGTGAAGCAGTTCCAGGCTAAGTGCCCGTCTCTACTCATCCCTTCCACGAGCTGTCTGGAGCCCTCCATCTCCGCCCAGCCAGGCCCGCCCGGGGTGCCCCCAGGGCCTCAGCACATTCCGCCCGGGGCAGCCCCCCAGGCCCCTTCCTGACCACCTCTTCCCAGCTTTCTGCTGCCCCTGGCCCTCCCCACGCGACCTTGGGCAGGTGACCTTGGACAAGCCCATCCTCCCGGGAACCCGGGGAGCACAGATCCTGGTGTGGGGTGTGAGCCTCCGTCCGTCTCGGGGTACAGGGGCTCACTCCGGGCACAGAGCAGGCGGACACAGACAGGAGAGAGCACAGCAATGCGGGTCACACTCAGAATCGCAGCAACCCCCTCCTCATGAGAGCCCCCACCCCCCTGGGGAGCCTCTCACCCCTGGGACAGATGCCGTCCTCGTCCCCACTTAGGCTTCCCTCCAGGAGAGCCTGTCTGCGTGCGCGTGTTTGCATTCACGGTGCATGCCGGTCCCGGGTGTGCATGCACGTACAAGTGCATGCGTGTGCATGTGTGCATGGGCACTGGGCGCGTGCATGCGTCGGGGGGCAGGACACATCCGCTCCCGGGAGAGCCCAGCAGGCTCAGATATGGCTTCCTGGGGTGGGCCTCTTCCCCGTGCCCCGAAGGACGCATGGGTGTCCCCAGGAAGGGCACGAGGCAGGGGCAGTGAGGCAGCAGGAGGCCGAATGGCAGCACAGCCAGGAGCCTCGGTGCTCCGAGTGTCCTCGAGGCCTGCAGGTGTTTGGGGCGATGGGATTCGGGGCAAGAGGAGGTGCAGCGAGGCCTGTCGGAGAGCCGGCCGCTGGCTCTGGGCCCAGGGGCCTGGGGCGGTGGGGGGGGGATGTGGGGTGATAGCTCTGAGTCCCCCTGCCCTCCGTGGGGGGCGCAGGTCGGGGTCGGTGTGGGGTGTCCTGGAGCAGAGCCAGCACAGATGTGCCCCTCCCAGCAGTGGACCTTCAGGGGGGGGCTTCCTCTCTTGCGCAGTTGCCCCCACGACCCCTGTGCCCATGTGGGCGGACAAGGGAAGCAGGACTGCGGGGGGGCGGCAGGCAGAGTGATTGCGGGCCTCTGGGGGCAGCCTGGGGATACCCCGCAGGTCGGCGGGCGGCTTCGCCAGGAACTGGTTCGCACAGGCTGGGAGGGAGCAGGTGGCGGCTGTGGCGTGGGGGCCAAGTTCTCACGCCCGACCTGCCTCCGTGCTCACGCGGGGAGGCCTGCCTGGGCCCTCCTGGCCCCTCCTGGGCCTGGGCCGTCCTGCACCCACGGTAGCGCCCCCACCCGCCCCGCCGGCGCGGCCGTGGCCACCCCGAGACCCGGCTGCCCGACCGGCCGCGGCCCAGGAGGGCTGGGGGGCCTGGCGGCGCGGGTGGAGGCGGCTGCGCGTCCCCGGACGGCCTCTCCGGCTCGCTCTCCCGGCCTGCCCGCCAGCCAGCCCCTGGGCTATCCTCGGCGCTGAGGGGTGTCCACCCGCCCCTCCCCCAGTGCAGCCTCTTCCCAGGACACACAGGCAGGCACTGTTCGGGGGGCGGCCAGGACAACAGAGTGCCTTTTGTGGCTGGCATCTGGGGACGCCATTGGCGGCCTGGGGTGGGTGGGGAGGGATGCGGAGGCCGGGCCTGAGGTGGGCCTGGGGGGAGGGTGCCCAGCCTGGGGAGGACGGTCGCACGGACCCAAGGGAGGCTGGAGGACCATGGAGCCTGAGGGGGCAGCGTCCAGCCCAGGCCCTCGCACGGTGGGGAAACCGAGGCACCCGGGTCTTCTGCCGTTGGGGCAGGGGCCCAGGTGGCCTGCACGTGCGTGGCTACACCTGGGACGGTGTGGAGGGCGGGCGCAGTGCCCGGCGGCTGACGGTGGCCCTGTGAGCCTCGGGTGGGCCTGATTCTGCTCCCCCCTCACTGCCCGCCCTGGCTCCCACCTTGGGCCCGTCCCGGCCTGCGGTCACTGCTCCAGCCTGGGGACACCGTCCTTCTCCCCCCGCCTCCCAGCATCCTGTCCCCGCCAGGCGTGGCCGGTTCCCTGGGTGTCACGGCCTCCCGCCCGGGGCCTCTACCCTGTGAGCTGGCTCAGCACTCCCTTGCCCTCGCCCTGAGGCCGCCCCGCAGGCTGCGGGAGGCTTGGCAGCAGGTGCAGGCCGAAGCTGGCCGGAAGGGGGCAGGGGCTGGACGCGGGGAGGAAGTCCCGGCAGCCAAGGCAGTCGGGCCCTACGAAGCTGACGGGGAGAGGTGGGGACCGAAGAGGCTCCGGGCTGCGGACCGCCCCCGTCCTCGGGAGCCCGAGAGGGGCAGCGGGCACCAAAAGCACCAGTGACCCAGCCTCTGGGGAGCCAAAGACCAGGCGGGTGGCCTGTGGGGGGCAGCTGCCCTGCGAGCGCGCGTGCCAAGGAGCACCCGTGGCCACACAGGGCCGAGCGCCCGGGGCAGACCAGAGCCTCCTCGGGTGCCTCGCCGTGGGCAGCAGGCTCGGAGAGCTCTGACACCCAGGGGACGCCCCGGGGCAGGATGTGGCCGAGGGCAGGGCCCCGAGCCCGCCCCAGGCGCCACAGGGCAGGTGCTGCGGGAGCCGGGCTCTCCCCCGCCGTGAGACCTTGCACACGCACGCTACACGTGTGCATGGGTGCACAGGCACAGGTGTACACGGACACACACGAATCCACAGACCCATGTGCTCACGCGCACTGACACATCTGTGCTCTCACGCATGCGCACACGTGTGCACACGTGCCGGCACACAGGCGTATACTGATGCATAGACACACATTCACGCACGCCCATATGTGTGCACAAGCCTGCCCCCCTCTCGGTGAGGCCCCCGCCGCCCATCGCTTGCTTGCCCACCCGGAAGCCCGGCCGTGTCTGACACTACCCCCCCAGCCCAGATCCCGTGCAGGCCACCTCCTCGCTCTCCTTGCCCGCACTGCCCCCGGTGGTCACAGGGACCCCAGAATGACGCCCGCATCAGGCCCTGCCCCCACTCATCCTAGGACCCCCCCCAGGCTCTGTGCCCCCCAGGACCCCCCCCCCCCGAGTGCCTGGTGGGTCAGGACCACCCCCGTACGCCCCACCCTGTCTCCGCACCAATTGCCCTGGCCTGGGACAGACTCGACTCACCGTCCCCCGTGGCCATATGCCCCCGGCCTGCCTGGCTCTGCCTGCTGGGGCTGCCCCAGTGCAAGAGGGCTCGCGGGGCCAGGTATCCAAGCTCTCGTTAGAGGGCAGCAGGTGGGCAGTTCCTGGGGATGAAGGGAGGCCGGGGAGGTAGAGGGTGGGTGGTCAGTGGCGGGTGCAGGCTCAGGATGCAGCCAGCGGAAGCCAGGCCGGCCGGGGCTGCGCTGCTCACACTCGCAGCTGGGACAGCCTTCTGGGCAGCAGAGCCTTGCCCAATGCCCCGCGCGTGGAGCAGCTTGAGTCAGAGATGTTCCAGAGGGCGCCAGGGTGCCGGGAGGTGACCTGGGCCCCACTTCCCTCCTGACCCTGGCTCCCGGGTGGCCCTTGCGGTGAACCCAGAGCTCCGAGGTGCGCTGCTGGAGATCCCTGTCATCAGGCCCCAGGAGTCTGGGAAGGCTCAGCCCGGAACGGCTGCCCCAGGGGGCTCTCAGCTCTACCACACCCTCACCCCTGCACGCCCCCTCACTGTCCAGGCCAGACCCCTGCCCCCCACCTCCCTCAGCCGGCCGGCCCCTGGGGGCTCCTCTCCTATCTCCCCAGCACCCTCCGCCACCCCCACCGGCCCCAGCGTGCCTCCCTTACCTTCCCCGGGGTCCCCTCCCCGCCGCGGACTGCAGGGCAGCCCTTCTAGGGGCACTTCTGATTGGGGCGCTGCCCTGCTTCTTACCCTCCCTGCCACCTCTTTCCTGGTGTGCAGGACCCCGCAGGTGGGCTTCGCCCCGACAGGTGCTCCAAGAGTGGGGTGAGCCAGGGACAACGAGGGCTGGTGGTGGGGATGCCAAGAGGACCTCAGTGTGGCCTGGCTCCCGCGAGCTCTGGGACAGGCATCGGGTTAGGTCAGGTTCCACCTGCCTGGGGCAGGGCTGGGGTGTGTGGAGGGCAGCAGCTCCGCCTGTCAGACCCGGGCTTGGATCCTGGCTCGGGCGCCAGGCCCTACAAGCCCCCACAAGGCGCAAGGTTCCTCTGTGGCCCCACATATGCCGCATCTGCAAAATGGAACCATCGCAGGGACCCCCGCACTTGCGGCTGGCGCGGGACAGAGCTCCACAGAATGTCCCCACCAAGCCGGGCCCGCCGAATCCTTGGGGTGCGGGGCGCAGAGGCTGCACTCTCGTCCCTAGCACCACATGGCTGGGCATCTCTTCTTCCACGTGGGAAGGTGGAGGCCCTAGAGGACCCCGTGCCTGGCACATGCCACCTGAGCACCTGCTCCTGGCCCCCCAGACCTGCCCCCATCCGTGGAAGGCTATGGGATGGGCTGCCAGGGGCTGGGGCGAGGAGGGTCATTTCACGGGGGTCAGTGATGGGGCACGGCCAGGTGAGCAGACATGGGTGGGGCTCAGTGGCTCAGTGGACCCTCGGCTGGGTCAGTTTCTGCTGGGCTCGGCCAACACCCTCTGGGACTGGCCATCCTCCAGGGCTGGGGACCGGCTTCCACAGGAGCTCCCGGCCTGGGCCGCGGGGGCCCCCGGGGCTGAGGCTCAGGTGAAGTTTGGGGACACGCTGCCATCTCTCTGCAGCAAGACCTCAGGGGACATCCCAAGTCTGGGGTTGGCTGTAGGACCCTGGCTGTGGCCTCTCCGGCCCCATAATGTGGGGGCAGGTGGCCAGGGCAGGCGGGCTCTGCTACACCCACATCCAGGGTTGGCCCCGCGTGGTCCAGAGGTGAGGGGGGACCAGGGGCTTCCCAGAGGTAAGGGCCCAGTGCATCACCCAGCTCTGCCCAGAGGGGCCGGGATGAGATGCCTGCAATTCTTCTCAGGGCGCCTCTGTCTGCCGCTGAAGGGCCCCCAGAGGACCCGGCTTGGCCCAGCTACCTGGGGAGCCAGAGCCCCCTCCCACCTCCTCCCCTGCAGAGTCACCTCCTGCCTGAACCCCCAGGTGTAGCTCTTACCCTCTTGCCGAGAAAGTGGGGTTTCACCCCCCATTTCACAGATGGGGAAGCGAGGCCGGCCAGTGAGGGACTTGCCGAGGCCACGGGGCCAGGAGGGGGCAGCCGCGTCCAGGCCGCCCCAGCCCGGAGTGCTCAGAGCCCAAGGCCGTCTGCGCCCGACGCCCTGCTCTGCTGACAGCCCGTGCGGGGAGGACGCCGGCCAGCTGGGCCCGGGCAGCAGGAAGCAGCGGGTCCCCGTGGGCAGGCGGCCGGCGTGGGCAAGGTCAGCAGAGGGCAGAGCAGGCCGCCTGGGGCCCGGCTGCGGCTCTTCCTCAGCCACGGCTCAGCTGCGGCGTGGGCAGACAGCTGGCCCAGCCAGGGCCTCGGGGAAGCTGAGGCCTGGGCCAGGAGGAACTTGCCAGGGTCCACGTGGTGACCAGTCCAGGAGAGGCACCACCCAGGGTGGCTCCACGTGGTGCCCCTGCGAGTGGGCGGCGGCTGCCTCCTGTTCCCCCAGCACCAGGCCAGCACCCTCTCCCAGGGCAGGGAGGGGACCCCGGGGCGCTGAGGCACAAGGTCCCAGGGTGGGTTCTCCTACCCCTCACTGTCACTTCTGCAAGTCACTTAGCCTCGGTCTCCCCATCATGAAGTCGGGCGGTCACAGAGCCAACCTGGCAGAGAAGGGGTGAGGCAAGGGTGTTGGCTGAAGCCTGGACGTATGTGGCCTGGGTGACTCCGTCTCCAGCCCTCCCTGCCCGGAGCTGCAGGGCCCCAGGGCCAGTGGGCCCCAGGGTAGGAGGAGGGGAGGGAGGCCCTGAGAGGTGGCCGTGACCCGTACACAGTGTCATAGCCGCGGCCACGGCCCGGGCTGCTCCTGCAGTGAGGAGGCACCGGGGAGGGCTGGGTGCTCCTGCCCCCAGGGGACGGACCCTGTGACCTCTCCCCTCCGCGCCCCCCCCCTCCCTTCCTGTGTGGATGCTTCCCTGGAAGACTGGGGATGAGGAGGAGGAGGAAGGGCAGAGAGGATGAAGACCCACGAGGGAGATGACCCAGGAGAGAGCCAGGGCCACCGAAGGGCCAGAGGGAGCCACAGGGGCCCCACGGGCGAACGGCGGCTGTACAGGAACAGGCAGGCCCAGAGCCGCGGGAGCCACGCCAGGCCGCTCAGTCCGATGGGTCCAGAGCAGGTCCCCGCAGCTCTGGGCCTTGGGCCGGTGCTGCCCACCACTCCCTGCTCAGGCCTGGCCGGAGGAGGAGGGCCCCTGCCCCTGCCCCTGCAGGTGGACACACCGGCGGGTGGCAGACAGGTGGACGGTGCAGGTGCCTAGGAGCGACGCCAGGGCCCGTGCCCCCCCGAAGCCCAGGATGGGCAGTGGGTAGCCCCCAGCGGGCCCCGCGTCCCGGTCTCCCAGGGGCTCACACGGCCCCCTCTGCTCTTCTTGCAGCTGCTGCTGGAGGCCGCAGGCCGGCGTCGGGACCCTGCACGTTAGGAGCCACAGCCGCCCTCGAGGTTGAAGCGTTGCCCTCCTCCTGCCCCCGCTCGGAGCCCCTGCCCCCGGCTCCTGCCCCCCGCCCGGCCCTGCTGTCGCCGGACCCTGGCATGTCAAGGCCTGGCCCGCGCCTGCCTGCCCAGCCCGCGGAACCCCGGCGGCCCCGCGAGCTAGGATGAGGGGCCAGGCCGCCGCCCCGGGCCCCCTCCGGATCCTCTGCCCGCCGCTGCTGCTGCTGCTGCTGCTGCTGGGGCGCCGGGCGCGGGCGGCCGTGGGGGCGGACGCGGGGCCCGGGGCCGAGCAGTGCGCCACGCTGGTGCAGGGCAAGTTCTTCGGCTACTTCTCGGCCGCCGCCGTGTTCCCCGCCAACGCCTCCCGCTGCTCCTGGACCCTGCGCAACCCCGACCCCCGGCGCTACACGCTCTACATGAAAGTGGCCAAGGCGCCCGCACCCTGTGGCGGCCCCGGCCGCGTCCGCACCTACCAGTTCGACTCCTTCCTGGAGTCCACGCGCACCTACCTGGGCGTGGAAAGCTTCGATGAGGTGCTGCAGCTCTGTGACCCCTCGGCGCCCCTGGCCTTCCTGCAGGCCGGCAAGCAGTTCCTGCAGATGCTGCGCCAGCAGCCGCCCCCCGACCGAGGCCCCCGGCTGCCGGGGGGGTCCTCGGGCCCCAGCGACGACTTCTCCGTGGAGTACCTGGTCGTGGGCAACCGCAACCCCAGCCGGGCCGCCTGCCAGATGCTGTGCCGCTGGCTGGACGCCTGTCTGGCGGGCAGCCGCAGCTCGCACCCCTGCGGCATCATGCAGACCCCCTGTGCCTGCCTGGGCGGGGACACCGGCGACCCTGCCTCTGGCTCCCTGGCCCCCCGAGGGGACGTCTGCCTGAGGGACGGCGTGGCTGGCGGCCCCGAGAACTGCCTCACCAGCCTGACCCAGGACCGGGGTGGGGATGGCGCAGCAGGTGAGTGACCGCAGGGAGAGGACCCCTGGCTGGCTCTTGGGGCGGAGGGCGGGCGGCAGGGGTCATCTCTGTGGGGCTGGTCGGTCACCTGTCCCCAGGGAAGCCAAATGCACAGATAAGGTTGCTGTGAGCAGGTGCGCTGAGGCCCCAGGGCCACGTGCCTGGCGCCCGGGAGCGAAGGAATGGACGATGGACTTCTCCCAGGACCACCAAGTCTTAATTCCTGGCTGGGGAGGGGTCCCTCCATCTTTCAGGCAGACGTGCTAGGGGGCAGCGGGCTGCCGTGGGCCGTGGCGGGGTCTGCGGGCCTCCGGGACTCAGAGGAGAAGCGACCCCGAGCCCGTGGTTTGGAGATGTGGTCGGAGCGGGAATTCAGGGGCTGCGTGTGGTTCGGCCGTAGCAATTGCGTGCCCGGCAGCTGGTCACCGAGCGCCTGTGAGGTGTTCTGGGCACCGGGGACGCGCAGTGAAAGGCAGCGCCAGAGCCCCATGTCCCAGGCTGCCTTCTGGGGGGAGAGGAAGGTGCTGAGAGCGGGACGGAGGGCACCTCGGGAAACAACACAGGGCAAGGTCCCCGGTGGGCTCGGCTGCTGTTTCACCTGGAGGTCGGGGGTCACCTAGACCAGGGGACCGTGTGCATGATTCTGGGAGGGATGCAGGGAGCCCCAAGGGCGTCAGAAGGGCGTTGCCGGCCTGGGCATGGGCGGGGCAGAGGCCAGAGATGGACGTGTGCTGGGTGTCCCAGTGGAGGGGCCGGGGGTCTTGTGTGGTCGGTTGTCTGCCTTCGGGGCACCTTGGCTTCTTCTTGGGGAGCTGGGAGCCCGTGCAGGAGGACACGGCTGGGGGGACGGGGCGCCAGCAGGCTCGGTGGGCTTGAGGTGGAGGCACCCTGGGGTTTCATGGGAGAATCGGGAGGCTGGAGCTGGGCCGGAGCCGGGGAGAGGGGGGGTGCAGCCGGGCTTGGCTCTTCTCCAACCGTTGAGCGATGTGCAAGGCCGGCAGGGAGTACAGGTGCTGGGCATCCCGGGGCCGGGCCTGGTTGCCCACCTGTGGGGCCAGGTGACATTGTCCAGGGCTCTCAGCCAATGAGGTCAATGGACTGCTCAGAACAAAGTCTTTAAAGGCAGAAAAGAAGCCCCAAGGGGTCAGAGAGGAAGCCAGCGATCCGGGAACACGCCGCAGTCACGGGCCTGGGCTGTAGGTCCCGGAGCCTCCGGGAAGCTGTGCGTGTGGTTGGAGAGGAGCAGGGGAAAGGGGGGGCAGGTGGGAGACCCGCAGAAGTGCCCGGGGGACATTGGAGGTCCCGGTGTCCCCCCGGCCGCGAGTACGGGGCTGGGAGCGCTGACCTTTGGGCTGGGCAAGATGTAGGTCACCGTGACCTTGGCTGGGCAGCTTCCCAGGCGTGCAGGATGGAAGTGGTCCCTGGGGACGAGGAGGAGCCGAGCGCGGGGCAGTGGCTGGTGTGGGAGGTCAGGTAGGAGGACGGTGCAGGGCGGGCGGCCCTGGCCTGGCCCTTTAGTCTTGCTCTGTCACTCCCCAGTGGTCATTCACCCCTGGGCCCTGGTTTCTTTGTCTGCGATGAGGGACGTCGGGTGAGGGACGTTGGGTACGAGGCCGCAGGGCCCGTGCGAGCGGCTCCGTGCCGCATCCTGGGGCTCTAAGCAGAGGAGTGATTGACAGGCGCTGAGGGTCCCTGGGCTGTCAATGCAGAAGGGCGCGGGGGCTCAGAGGGGACCTGGGGACGGGACAGCGGCCAGGAGGGAGCTGTAGCTGGCCGGGCGGGTGGGAGGAGGAGGGCCGGGGGGGGGCATGTGGGACACAGGGGAGGAGCTGGCTAGGCCACCCTCAATTCCAGTCAGGAGCCGGGGAGGAAGATCCAGAGGTCAGAGCGGGACTTCAGTGTGGGATGCCCGGGGGTCCCCCAGGTGGACTGTCCTTGGAGCGGGGCGCTCTGGGTCTGCAGCAGCAGGACAGGACCAGATCAGCCTGACCTGCCCTCGCGGGGAGCCCTGGCCCAGTCCCAGCCGCTCCGTCGGCCCCTCGGGCCCTTATCTTTAAAAGGGAAAGAGCAAGAACAATCTTTCCTTGATTGCGTGAGGGATAAAGACCACGTGGAAGTGATTCTAAGCAAAAATAACGGCAGCGATGACATCGCACAGCCTGTGCTCGTGGTCAGGTGGGAGCCAGCGGGCCGGGCGGGGAGGCGGCGGCAGGACGGGGGCACCTGGGCACGGGGCTGGGCCTGCGGGGCCCCTCGCACGGGGACCCCAATGCAGGGCCTGTTGGCGGTGGTGCTCAGAAGGGGACGGGAAGGGGTGTGTGAGTGCACTTGCGTTCACACACGTGTGTGCACGTGTGCAAGTACGTGTGCCCTGTGCAGTGCGTGGGTGAGGGCCTGCGTCGTGTGCATGCTGCATGTTTGTGCATCCCTGGACACCAGTGTGTGCACACAGGTGAATGCGTGGCATGTCTGTGTGCTCGCGTGTGCCTCGCATCGGTGCGTGCTTGTGTGTGCATGGCGTGTACATGCGTGCAAGGCCGTGCAGGATATTGCGTGGCATGTGCGTGCAGGATATTGAGCCTGCACATGTGCATGTGTGTGCAGGTCACATACGCATGCACAGCTGGTGTGTGCATGTGCGCGTGTGCAGTACAGTGTGCTGGAGCTTGAGCGTGTGCAGGCGAGCACCCGTGGCACGTACACGTGTTCAGGCGTGTGTGTGTTCTGACCAGGGCTCCGGGCAGGGCCAACTTCAGCGCCTCAGGCACAGTGCAGCAGCGCCGGGGCCCGTGGCCGGGGCTGGCGGTCGGTGGGAGGACGGTTGGGGGGGGGGGGGTGTGGGCTAGGCCTGGCCGCCGAGCGGAGGGGGTCACCTGCCCTGGGCAAGGCCGGCCAGCCCGCGGTCACCCGGCCTGGACGCAGCCCACAGCTCAGTTCACGTCCCTGCACCCAGAAGGCCCAGATGCTTCTGGGACCTTGGGAGTGAAGTGATCCTAGTAGTTTTGACAGCAGCCGCCTCCCGAGGGCTTCCTCTGTGTCTGAAGCAGCCGCATATGAATGAACGCAGCCCCTGGGAGGGGTCCCCAGCCCTCCTGCCCCAGGGCCTTTGCACCAGCTGCGGCAGGAACACTCTTCCCCAGATACCGCAGGGCTCCCTCTCTCAGGTCCTTGCTCAGACACCACCTTCTCAACCAACTCTGACCGCGCTGTGTGACATGGCAGCAGGCCGAGCCCCGCTCTGCACCCCCGTACGCTGCACGTATCACCCGTGAACACGCGGATAATTTCCCGATTTTGTTGGGTCCGTGCCCCTGCTGTGTCTCTGCTGGGCTGTAAGCACCCCCGGGCAGAGCACCTGCCCTGCTCCCCGACGTCGCCCCCGGCCCGCGCCCGGCCCGCAGCGGGCCCTGGATGAGTGCCTGTGCGCTGGGGCAAGGCACGGAGAGGTTGAGGTGGCAGCCGCGGTCACACAGCCGGCGGGGGGTGGGCCGCCAGCGGAGCCAGCCCTGCTCCCCGGGGCTCTGGCTGCGGGCGTCTCCCAGGACAAGCTCTGCCGGGAAGCTTGCTCTCGTGTGCACGCGTGCGGGTGGCACGTGGACCGTCAGGAGACACACGGCCGAGCCCGGCAGGCACCAGACCCCAGAGCTCGTCGCGGAGCCAGGTGCCCCGGGAGCCTCGCCCCCTCACGCCGGCCGGGGAGGCTGGGGCTGGGGCCTGCACGTCCCTCCATCTGCACCCGGGAAGGCCGCGCGCGGCGGAGCCGGGAGTGAGCAGGAGGCCTGGCCAGCCCGTGGCCCACTTTCGGCCCTCCCCCTGCCCGGCCTGTCCAAGCGCCACATGGCCGCGTCACGCCGCCGACCCAGCGAGCGCTCCTCAGGCCACAGCAGCTGTCCCCTGCCTGCCCGCCTGGCCGCCTGGCTGGCCCTCTCCGGGCTCTCTCGGGGTCTGTCGGGCTCTCTTGAGGTCTCTCGGGGTCTTGCAGGGTCTCGTGGGGTCTCTCAGGGTCTCTCGGGGTCTCTCAAGTCTCTCTCAGGCTCTCTTGGGGTCTCACGGGATCTCTTGGGGTCTCACAGGATCTCTTGGGGTCTCTTGGGGCTCTCTTGGGGTCTCTCGGGGTCTCGTGAGTTCTCTCGGGCCCTCTTGGGGTCTCTCGGGTGTCTCTCGGGGTCCCTTGGGGCTCTCTCGGGGTCTCTTGGGGCTCTCTTGGGGTCTCTTGTGGTCTCTCGGGGTCTCATGAGTTCTCTTGGGCCCTCTTGGGGGTCTCTCGGGGTCCCTCGGGGCTCTCTTGGGGTCTCTCAGGGTCTCATGGGCTCTCTCGGGTTCTCTTGAGGTCTCTCGGGGTCTTGCGGGGTCTCTCGGGGCCGGCTCCTGCGTCTCATCCCCCTGTCTCTTTCCCACAGTGTCTCTCTGCGTTTTTCTGCCTCTGGTGAGACGGGGCCATTTCTCTCAAGGGTTGTTTTAAATATTCATGTTTTAATTAAAGAATTTTATTGCAGAAGCGACACATAAGATAATGAAAAAGCCGCATCCAGGGGGCCGGGAGCAAGCGAGTGTGCGCGCGTGTCCCCGCGTGTGTCCGTGTCCCGGTGTGTGCGTGTGCCGCTGGCATCACGTGTCTGCACGGGTGGGGGTGTGGGGCCGCAGCGGGAGTGGCCTCCAGGGGGACAAGGCGGTGACGTGGGGCGAGGAGCCAGCCCTGCCCCAGGCGCAGCCCTGGCTGCAGGCCGGTCCCCACTCCGCGGGGTGCCCCTGCCTGACACACAGGCCCCTGCAGGGCTTCGGAGGCCTTCCCCCAACTTCCCTCAGGAGGAAGTGGCCGGAGCCCCTCTCTGGGGTCCACGGGACCCAGACAGAGGCTGGGCTTGGAATGTGGAGGGAAGATGGGAATTCAGGTGGAAGAGCCGCGCCTCTGGAGTTTGGGGGTGACGGGGAATGGGAGGGGGCGTAGGAGGGTGTCAGAGCCTTCCTGCCAGGGACTTAGGCTTATCATCCCGGCCTGGGATGCTGCTCTTTTTGTACAAGGACTCGATTATAAAAATCCAGAAAACAAGGTTTCGGGCTCATTGTAGACAATGCCCATCCCAGAGGAAATAGCAGGATGTGACCCCGTGAAAATGATGCGCCTGTGGAAGCCTCAGGGCAATTCCCACGCGGGTCAGAGCGCCCCACGCTCCCTCCGCCCGGCGGCCAGGGCTGCAGCACACACACTATGGCCCTGCTTGGGCTCCACGTCTGGGAAAGACGGTGAGGAGGGATGTCAGTGGAACCGCCGAAGCCCAAGGTGGAGAAGCCACGCGTCCAGGTCACCAACCCCAAGGGCAGAGCTGGGGCGGGACACCCTTCCCAGGGCGGGAAATACCTGCCTGACGAGGACGAGAGTGGCGAGAAAGCGTGTAGCCCCGCAGATGAGGCCAAGCCAGCCACCTAGGTCAGCCTCGGTTTCCCTTTTGTGAAGTGGGGACCGGACGACCCGGTCCTCGGGTCTGCATGAAGCTGACGGAGACGAGCCACTAGCACGGGCGCTTGCAGGAGCTGTCGCTGTCCTCCCTGTCCTCCCTGAGATGGGGCCTGCGGGCAGCGGGTCCCACGGCACCTGCCGCGGCTGAGTGGGCCGCTGGCCCCCCGGGCCTGAGAGCGGGAGCCGTGGGCCCGGTGGAGGACCAGCACGTGCGGGGCTGTGGGGTGAGGGTCTGTGGACAGGCGTAGGGTTGGGGGGGCGTCAGGGAGCCGACTTGTCCCCAGCGTCCCCCTTGGCACATCCCTGAGAAGGTGGGAGAGGAGGAGCCTGGGGGCCTCTAGACAGGCCCAGCTTGGGGGGGCAGGGGTGTTCTGGGGGTGGCTGGACCTGCTGCGGGTCCCTGGGGATCTGGTGGCGAGGACAGGAGGACACGAGGACACGAGGACGGGGCCGCCCCCACCCGCGGGGCTGGGGAGACCTCTGCCGGAGGCGCCGGGAAGTGCGCGGCCCTCCTCCTCCGCAGGGTGCCCGCGGGCAGCGGGGAGCTGGGTGGGGGCCGGTGGCGCAGACGGGGGGCAGCACAGCCTCCAGGCGGGGGCGCCGGGGCGGGAAGGGGCCCTCGCCCCCGGCGGCCATTAATCGGCTCCATTCATCCGTTAATGAGATGGAAATGAGGCGCCGAGACAGAGGGGCATTGAGTGCGGGAAAGAATGCGCTTCTTTCCGCCGGAGGGCCGGCCCCCCAGCCGGGCCCACTGGCCGCTGCCCCGGGAAGCCCGCTGGGCACCGCGGCCCCGGGCGCTTCCCGGGGGAGCCCTCCGCTCGGGGGGATCCATCCAGCCGGTGGCAGCCGTGTGCGGGGACACACGTTAAAAATAAAAACAGTAACAAGAATAGCATCCCCCGAGTGTGGGTCAGTGGCCCGAGTGCGGCCAAGGTTGGGGACAGTGTGTGACGGGGCCGGCCTCGGGGCGTGAGGGGAGCAGGGATCCCGCACCCGGGCCCCAGCTGAGTCTCACGAGGATCCCGGTGCAGGGCGAGACCCGCCCCCGGGGCCAGCCCGTCCTCTGGGCCCATGGCCCCCCTCCCCAGCCTCTCCTGCCTCGCCCCCTCCTCCTCACCCCCCCCACCTGGGTCACCAAGGTAACCAGCCCTGAAATAGTGGGTGTGCTGGCAGCTGAGGCCTAACCTGAGTCTATCCTGAAACTCTGAGCTCTGCAGCAGTTGCCATGGGAACCGAGTGGCATCCTCCAATTAGCCTGGCTTGGACACCCTCTCTCCCACCCACCGCCAGCTTCCACGTCACTCAGGCTTCCTTGTGGGGGCTGGGCTGGGGCGGCCAGGAAGGACTGGCGGGACGTGCCCCCCGACCCGTCACCGGCCCGCCTCCAAGGACTCCGGCCCCCTCGGGCCCTCCGGGTCCGCATGACGAGCTGGGACGGCCTCCGCGGGCGACACCAGTGGGGCCTGGAGCCCCGGCTGGGGCTTGTGGGCAGTCCTGGCAGGCGGCCCTCGCCTGGAGGGGGGCTTGTGGAAGCTGTAACGGGGCGCTGGCTCCTCCTTGTCGGCGGGAGGTAACGGTCTCCCCATCTGCACCTGCCCCCCCTCCTGCCCCCGGGGTCCAGACCCGAAGTCTGCCACCTGCCCGAGCTGCCCACCTGGCCTGGCCCGTGTGCCTGCGGAGGCCACACCGGGGGCTCCCCACCCGTCTCCCGGGGGGGCCCCCATGCTCCTGCACCCAGCCGCCTCTCTGGAGTCCTTACGGGATGTTGGTGGTTTAGGATGAAGTGGCCTTTCTGTGGGATCACCCATGTGTAGGGTCCCGCTCAGCCCTACAGAGCCTGGCTTGTGCACCTCGGGGGCTCCTGCTCCCCAGGCAGACCCTCAGGGGGGCCTCGCCCCAGCCCCTGGCCATCCTGACCACCGCTCTGTGAGCCTCAGTTTCCTCTGCTGTAAATGGGGTGAAAGTGGCTGCCTGGGCGGGTTGGGATTCAAGGCTCCTTGTGCTGAGCACCTGTACCGGAGTTGGCCCTCCCCTGGCGGGGGCGGGGCGGGGGCGGGGTTCCCCTGCGCAGGGCGTCCCCTGGGGGAGCTGGCCTTGGTGGCTGGGGGAGGAGCAGCCCTTCCTGGAGGGTCCGGCAGCCTGGGTCCGTTCCCCTTAGGCCTGTTCCGAGCCGGGGGGCACGAGCACCCCACTTCAGTGGGCCTTGGTCTTCTCCTGTGAACGGGGGGAGCCACAAGGTGTCTCTTGTGGGAACAGAGTGACCCATGAGGGCGTCTGACTGAGGCGCAGGAGGGGCTCAAACCAGGCCCCCCCAGAGCGAAGAACCACGCAAAATGCAGCCCTGCTCCCCCACTCCGTGTGGCCCTGGCAGGCCCTTCCCAGGCCCCACAGCACGTCTGGGCGCCCCGAGAGCAGGGTCTGAGCCCACCCAGAGGGGCGGCCACTGAGGTCCGAGCCAGCCCCTCCGCGGGTTCCCTGCCGACCTGCCTCCCCATCTGCCTGGCACCAGCCCACGGGGAGGGGGGCACCGTGTGCCCTTGGCAGAGGTGCCCTGCCCCCTCCCCCCGGCCCAGGGTGGGTGCCGCCTGCAGCCGAGCCTCCCCTGCGCCCGCCCCTGGCTCCCCCTGCTGGTGGCTTCCCAGCACAGGCCTGCAGGCAATGGGGGGGCGCTGGCCCTCCCTCGGGGCCATCCGCAGATTAGATGGGTGCAGGACCGGAGTCACCCGGACACCGCGCCCCCTACAAATCAGAGTGGGTGCTCTGGGGGCCACCCTGACCCCACTGACTGCCCACACCCATCATCTCCGAACCCCTTCTTGCCGTTCACACCATCAGTCTGGGCAGTAGCTCCCCGCCGTCCTCAGATGAGAGGCAGAGGCCATCCACGGCGGGGGTGGGGGGGACTTGACCATCCACGGTGGGGGTGGGTGGGCACCACGTGATCCTGGCCGTTGGGCTCAGCACCGGTCCTGGGGTACCCTCGGGGGTCTCCGCAGCCCTCATTCCCCATGTGGTGGGGCTTACTTCCCCACGCCACAGACAAAAGCCAAACTCCGAGAGGCACCCGGGGTCCTGCTGACAGGCCAGGGGTGACCTGCCCTTGGCCCGCGCCGCTGCCTGCTTCAGCCTCGGGTGAGCCCAGGGCAGGTTCCAGTGCTGGGCCTGGGCGATGCACCCCACTGTTTCCTGGCCACCTCGTAAGTGGGAGCGAGGTCGGGGTGCCCGCCCAGAGCAGGTGCTCGGTCAAGTGTGTTCCCATCCTGCTTCATGGGAGCGTAGGGGCCCCGGTGACCCCCAGGACACACGGATGGCAGTGGCCAGAGCCCAGGCAGCAGAGTGGCCCGGGCCCCTTGAGCATGGCCTTGGGACAGAAGCCGCCTTCCCCAGCCCATGGATGCGGCCCCCACACTCCAGCCCAGGATGCGCAGCCTCCCTGCGACTGGCTCCTCTGCGGCCCCTCAGTGCCCTGCGTGGACTCGGGCCACCTAGGGGCTCAGACCCTCAGGGATATTAGCTCTGGATTTGGGGGGGGGGGGCGACAGGACCCGGATGGAGGAGACTCATTTCAGGACCTGAAAGGGGGTGGATGGAGGGGTGTGGGGGCCTTCGACCCCAGTGCGGCCACCAGGTGTGGGGCCTTGGTCTCCAGTGGCGTCCCTGCGTGCAGTGAGGGAATCATGGCCAGGAGGCAGGGGGCTCAGAGAACGCTGGACGGAGGACCACGGGGAGGGGTCCCCCAGGGGCTGCGGCTGTGTCCAGGAGTGAGGGCCCCTGCCCTGGTGCCTACCCCACAGCCTTCCGAGAGGCAGCCATGCCGGCAGCGGGGCTGTCTTCTTCTCATTCATTCACTCTGGACACCCCTGGGGTTCCAGCTCTGGGTCCAGCCCCTTCACTGGGGCCCCGGGGTTCAAAGCCAGTAGAGACCTTGGCACAGGTCCCCGTAGAGGACCTCCACAGCCGGAGAGCATCGTGGCCTGGCACCCGGTGGGACCCGGGAGGCCTGGGGTAGGCACCAGGCCCCCAAGGCAGGCGCTGCCCCAGCACCCCTGCCCCTCCTGGCCCTGCCGGCCTCTGCGGACCTGTGCCCCCTCCCGAGCGAGCGAGGCGGTCTGGGGCGGGGGCGGGACCTGCGCCCTAAGTCCCTGCCGGGGAGACTCCCCCGTCAGTCCCTGAAAGACCCCCCCCCCGCCCTTCGCCCCGCCCCCGCCCTGAGCCCCGCCCTCTGATTCCTCCCAGGAGGCTGGAAGCTGTGGTCCCTGTGGGGCGAGTGCACGCGGGACTGCGGGGGAGGCCTGCAGACGCGGACGCGCACCTGCCTGCCGGCTCCCGGCGCCGAGGGCGGCTGCGAGGGGGTGCTGGAGGAGGGCCGCCTGTGCAACCGCAAGGCCTGCGGCCGTGAGTGCGCGGGGCGCGGGCGGGACGGGGCCGGGGCGGGGCCAAGGAGGGGAGGGGCGGGGCCAAGGAGGGGCTGGGCCACGGGAGGAGCCAGGGGCGGGGCCAAGGAGGGGAGGGGAGGGGCCAAGGAGGGGAGGGGGCGGGGCCACAGGGGGAGCCCGGGCGGGGCCAAGGGAGGGAGGGGCGGGGCCACGGGGAGGAGCCTGGGGCGGGGCCACAGAGGAGGGAGGAGCCCGGGGCCAAGGAGGGGGAGGGGGCGGGGCCACGGGGAGGAGCCCGGGCGGGGCCAAGGAGGGGAGGGGGCGGGGCCACCGGGGAGGAGCCCGGGGCGGGGCCAATGGGGAGGGGGCGGGACCACAGGGGCGGAGCACGGGCGGGGCCAAGGATGGGAGGGGCGGGGCTACGGGGAGGAGCCCGGGGCGGGGCCACAGAGGAGGGAGGAGTCCGGGGCGGGGCCAAGGAGGGGGAGGGGGCCGGGGAGAGGATGGGGCGGGGCCAAGGAGGGGCGGGGCCACAGGGGAGGAGCCCGGGGCGGGGCCACAGAGGAGGGAGGAGCCCAGGGCGGGGCCAAGGAGGGGAGGGGGCTGGGCCACAGGGGAGGGAGGAGCCCAGGGCGGGGTCGGGGTGGGACCTGGTAGGCGGGAAGCCTGGAGGGCAGGGTCAGGTGCAAGGGGGGCCTGCTGCGGGGCGGGGCCAGGGGCGGGGCGAGGCCAGGTCCAGGCGGGCGAGGGCGGGTAGGTGAGGGCGGTCCCAGGAGGAGGGTGGAACCCGCCCCGCCCGCCCGCCCCGCCCGGGGTTAAGCTTTCCCCTCCCCCGCGGGGTTGGGCTTCCTGGGGGGCTCGCTAGGGCCCATTGTGGGTTTGCCCCTTCCAACCCCCCGCGGGGAGCCCTGGCCAGACCTGCTGGCCCCGGCCTGAACCAGACTCCAGAATGAATTTCTCTAATAAGGTTTTAACGTCCTTATGCATATTTTAGTCGCTTCCATAATTTTAAATCAAGTTGTAACGAGACTGTCATCCTTCGGGTGGTTTATTCCCCCACGAACCTTCCTGGGAAGAGCAGCGGCTCTCAAGAACCTGAGGAGGGCTCTGGGGTGTCGGGAGGCCAGGCTTGGGAGGCCGGAGCGCTGGTGGGTGGCTGAGCAGGAGAGGGCAGCTGCCACTCAGAGGGGCCGTCCTGCGGGCTGTGCCTGTGGACTCAGGAGGAGGACAGCAGGAAGGGGCGCGGGGGGGGGGGGGGGGCACGAGGTGACCTGCAGGGGGCTGGCATCAGGCCGGAGTGGCCCCGTTCCGGGTCTCCCAGCTGTCCAGTGGGGCCGCATGGCCCGGGTCGGCCGCCTGGCCCCACTCTGGCCGGGGACTGAGGGACACAGGGCCCAGAGCGCTCCTCCGGAATTCCGGGGAGGTGCTGCAGGCGGCGGCCTGGACGCTGACCCGAGCCCGTCCCGCAGCCGCCGGCCGCACCAGCTCCCGGAGCCAGTCCCTGCGGTCCACAGACGCCCGGCGGCGCGAGGAGCCGGGCGATGAGCTGCAGCACTTTGGGTTCCCGTCCCCGCAGACAGGTGAGCGGGGGTGGGCAGGGCGGACCTGCCCCCGATTGTCCTAGAACGCTACAGGGGAAGGTTGGTTTCAGGGGACGAGGTCTTTGGGCAAATATCGTTGTATTAATTGCTGCTAATTCTATGTAATAACCTTAATGACTTAGCATTAGATCAACCTCTGAGGTGCCAGGCGCGTGTCTCCAAGCAGACTGTTTAGGGATTGGTGCGAGGCGAGGGCCCTGTGTGGGGCTAGACCCCAGGGACCCAACGGCGGCACAAGGTCACCCAAGGGCCCTCTCAGCCTTGTAGGGGAAATGGCAAGTCCCGCAGATGAGCCCGGGTTCGAACCCCTGGGGCTTAGGAGCCTGGCGGCAGGCGGCCCTCGTGGGGGGGGGGGGTGTGAGCACAGCAGTAGCCCTGCAATGCTGTCGGTCTGCGCCCGCAGGTGACCCCGCGGCCGAGGAGTGGTCCCCGTGGAGCGTGTGCTCCAGCACCTGTGGTGAAGGCTGGCAGACCCGCACCCGCTTCTGCGTGTCCTCGTCCTACAGCACGCAGTGCAGCGGGCCCCTGCGCGAGCAGCGGCTGTGCAATAACTCGGCTGTGTGTCCAGGTGAGGGGGCAGGGCGGGGGGGGCAGGGGGGCAGCCTCCCAGGGTTGCTGAGCCCAGCCGTGCTCCCCGGTCCCCTCTGCAGTGCACGGCGCCTGGGACGAGTGGTCACCTTGGAGCCTCTGCTCCAGCACCTGCGGCCGTGGCTTCCGAGACCGCACGCGCACCTGCAGGCCCCCCCAGTTTGGAGGCAACCCCTGTGAGGGCCCCGAGAAGCAAACTAAGTTTTGCAACATCGCCCTGTGTCCTGGTAGGTGAGAGGGAGGGAGCTGGCCCAGGGGATGCACAGGCAGAGGAAGCAGAGGGGAAGGGCCCCAGGAGTCCAGGGCCAGCTTGCTGGGGTGCCTAGAGGTCCGGGACCCTCGGGCCTTCTCACTCATGGGTCATGGGTGTGGGGGAGCTGCCCCCCAGTGGTCGCACCCACGTCCCGGGCCTCATGGTGGTGTGGCAGGGCCCCTGGAGCATCCACACTGGTGACCCAGGTTCCTGTCCCTGTCGCGGTGTTGGGTGGCGAGATCCTGGGGCTCTTCAGGTCCCGCCCGTAGCCCGGCCCGTGTGGTGGGGTGCTGGGCCCCCGGAGGCCTTCACACCTATGGCCCAGGCTGGGTGTGAGGCCCTGGGTGTTCACCCTGGCTTCCCGTCCCCTTTCTCCCCCGGGCCGGGCAGTGGATGGAAATTGGAATGAGTGGTCAAGCTGGAGCACGTGCTCCGCCAGCTGCTCCCAGGGCCGGCAGCAGCGCACCCGGGAGTGCAACGGGCCTTCCTACGGGGGCGCCGAATGCCAGGGCCACTGGGTGGAGACTCGAGACTGCTTCCTCCAGCAGTGCCCAGGTCAGGAGCACGCCCCGGGGCCTGTGGGTGGAGGACCCGGCGGGCATGGGGGGGTGTCAGTGGGACACTGGGGTGGTCACAGGGACCCAGCGCGGGAGGCACTGGTTTTCTTTGCACGGAGCTGAGCTCTGGTTCTGCTCCCCGCTCTCCATTTCTTCTCTCCTCATGGCTCCCTGCTGCTCCATGCCCGGGCCGCTGCGTCTCTGCGTCCTGTGGCTCCCGGACCTGTCCGTGCCTGGCCACGCCCCGCAGTGGATGGGAAGTGGCAGGCCTGGGCATCGTGGGGCGGCTGCAGTGTCACGTGCGGGGGCGGCACGCAGCGCCGGGAACGTGTGTGCTCCGGTCCCTTCTTCGGGGGAGCAGCCTGCCAGGGCCCGCAGGACGAGTATCGGCAGTGCAGCGCCCAGCGGTGTCCCGGTGAGTGTCCGTCCTGTCCCCAGGGCTCTGAGCCGCTGGGCGGGCCTGGGTCTTAGCCTGGCTGGGAATGGCTCTGCCTCGGGACAGCAGGTATCCCAGAGGGTCCTCGAGCCTGCCCCCAGCTCACGGCCCCCCTTCCCATACCCTGCCGCACCCGCTGCCTCTGGCCCCCCGCAGAGCCCCACGAGATCTGTGATGAGGACAACTTTGGCACAGTGGTCTGGAAGGAGACTCCAGCAGGAGAGGTGGCCGCAGTCCGGTGTCCCCGCAATGCCACAGGTGAGGGCTGGGGGGGAGGCAGGTGGCATGGGCTCCTGTCCCATCCTCACAGGGAGGCACCGAGACGCCCTCCGGGCCCGGCCCCAAAGAGCGGTCAGCTCATGCCGCTGAAGCCAGGGCAGCACGGCCGGGACCCACGTGGCCAGCCACTCACGGTGTCCGAGCGCTCACCAAGAGCCAGCATCTGCACAGAGCCCATTGCGTGGGATGTCCAGTTATAGGAGGGAAACTGAGTCACAAGGAAGTTAGTGCACTTGCCCTGGGCTTGGTGGCCCTGAGGGGGGAGCTGACTCTGAGTGCCAGCAGCCTTAATCCCCATGCACCCTGCAGAGGGTTTTGGGGGGCTGTGGAGAAGCGGGATGTGCTCCTAGGGGAAGGGGCTGGGTCTTCTTTGTCCCTGACTGAGGGGATGCCAGCGCTTTGTGTACCTTGGTTTACTGTGTGACGTTCAGGAAGGGACTCGATCTCTCTGAGCCTCCATTTTCACTCTGCAAAAGGAGGGCGTTGGGGGCTCTCCCAACGGGGTGTCCGAAGGAAAGGGTGGGGCGGTACACACAGGACGGGGAGAGTGGTGGGGGGTGTATCCGAGCCCCACCCCTGTTTGTTTGCACATTCCTGGGAGCACCTTGCAAATCCAGAGAAGCAAAGAAAACACGGGTCACGTGATGGCGTGACCTCCAGCCTTTTGCCTGCACATGTGACCGGATCGTCCCTCCCTGTGACCCTGGTCCACGATGTGGAATGGGTGCCCCTTCCCACCCGGTGGCTCCTGTCGGGTGGCAGCTCCTTGTGGTCATTGCTGTCGTGTGTACGTGCAGCTGTGCCCGCTCCCCTGGTGGCCGCTCCCTGGGAGGAGCTCCACGCCCCAGCTGACGCCCAGTGCCCGTCAGTGTCCCCAAGACACCCAGGCCAGCTGAGGCCCCCGCTGTTCTGCGGGTGGAGCTGGGCAGGGCCCAGCCTCTGCAGGGGCTCTGCGTCCAGAGGGGCTGCGGGAGAGGCCCCCCTTCCACGCAGTCGGGTCCTGCGTCCCTGGCCCAGCAGCTGACCCGCAGGAGCTGCCGCTAAACGTGTGGAAGGAAAGAACCAGGGAAGGCCCGACCGTGCTGGCTCCGCGCCCAGGGGCTGGGGGCTGGAGGGGCTGGAGTCTAGGATCGGGGAGTGGGATTCCGGCGCTGGAGGCAGACGTGGCCCGCGGTCTCCCCAGGCCTCATCCTGCGGCGCTGTGAGCTGGACGAGGAAGGCATCGCCTACTGGGAGCCCCCCACCTACATCCGCTGTGTCTCCATCGACTATCGGAACATCCAGATGATGGTGAGAGCAGGCTCTGGGGTGTCCCGCCTTGCCCGGCACCCACCGCTGCCCTTTAGCCACAGACCCAGCCCTGTGGCTGGTGTCCCATGGCACAGCCTGTGGGCACGAGTCAGCTATGGCCCCTGGCCGGGGGCTGCAGGAGGCCCAAGCCTGGGGGTACGCGTCCTGCAGAATCGTGGCACCCAACCCCCTCCGTCTCCCCCAGACCCGGGAGCACCTGGCGAAGGCTCAGCGTGGGCTGCCCGGGGAGGGGGTCTCCGAGGTCATCCAGACGCTGGTGGAGATCTCCCAGGATGGGACCAGCTACAGTGGGGACCTCCTCTCCACCATCGATGTCCTGAGGAACATGACTGAGATCTTCCGGAGGGCGTACTACAGCCCCACCCCTGGGGACGCGCAGGTGGGCTCCCAGGGGGCAGCCCCGGGGGGGCGCCTGGGAAGGGGAATGGGGGTCCCTGGGTGCAGCCTCAGAGCCCTGACTCTGGTCGCACACTGAGCCCTAATTCTGCTGCCTCATTCTCTGCTCACTGGCCTTTCTTCCTCTTCTTTCTAGAACTTTGTGCAGATCATCAGCAACCTGCTGGCAGAAGAGAACCGGGACAAGTGGGAGGAGGCCCAGCTGGTACGGACACCAGTCTGGGCCCCATGGTCAGAGCAGTAGGGCGGGCACAGGTGTGTCTGTTTCCTCCCTGGGGCCCAGGCCAGCCTGGGGGGGCCCAGGGCTCGAACCCCAGCGGGACCTCTGAGCTGGTGTGACTGAGCTTCTGGCTCCCCACCCACCAGAGGACAGCAGCTCAGTGGGCTCAGGTGTGGGCAGAGGTGTCGGCCACGTGGCATATGTCAGGGTCACGGGGACATGGTCAGCCCCCCTTCCTCCTGGACTGACTTGGAACCTGCCACCATTCCTGACCCCGGGACAGCAATCGGTGTAAGGACTGGGGGTATCCCGAGACCCCGCCCTTGTTTCCAGGCTGGGCCCCTGCCCACGAGCACAGCAGCCCCTCAGGGCTCAAGGTTGTGCTCCACAAAATGTCAGCAGACACTCTGAGGTCCAAGCCTGGTTCCCACGGTGGGTCCGGAGCTCCTCGGTGCCCGGGGATGGGCGTCAGGACCCTGGATGCGGGGGCCACAGGTGCAGGAGCAGAGGGCCGGGAGGCCGTGTCCCAGGCCGGGTGCGGGGGCCTTCGATGACACCCTCAGTTCGCTCAGCAGTCCCCATGGCTCTGAGGCTCCCTGCCCCACCCCCACCCCATCCCCAGATGGGTCCCAACGCCAAGGAGCTCTTCCGGCTGGTGGAGGACTTCGTGGGCGTCATCGGCTTCCGCATGAAGGACCTGCGGGACGCGTACCAGGTCACGGACAACCTGGGTGAGCCCCCGCCCGGCCCTCTCCGCAGCCCTGGGCTGCCCTCCTGCCTCGGTTTCCTCATCCACGGGGGCAGCGGCTAGACACACTCCACGGCTCTCCCCGCGGCCTCGTGCAGACGCGGCCCCGGCTCCATGATGACCGCGGCCCGACGGGACCCCACAGGAGGACTGTGGGGTGTCTCAGCCCGAGTCCTGGGCCAGAGCCAGCCCCTACTTGCACACCCAGTGTCCTCGCTGCGCGGGACCGTGCAGCCGGCCCTTCTGTGCCTCCAACCCCAAGGGTCTTGTCAGAGGGTCTCTGGCTCCACCCAGTGTAGACGCACCCTCCAGTCTCTCAGATGGGACAGCGACCAGTGCTCGCCCCCGGGGACACAGACAGCCCCATATGCCCCGGGGCCTGGGAGGTCAACCACCCGCCTGTCCTGCCAGACACCTGCAGCTAACGTATTCACCGGTCGTCAGCCCACATCCCACCCACACCCCGCGCCCCATACGCCTACACACCCACACGCCCTTGCCTCACATCCTCTACATACCCCCCACCCCCACCCCCCTCACATCCACGCACACCTCGTGTACCCGCACGCCCCATAGGTCCACACACCGACGCAGCCATATCCCATCCACTGGGCCCCATCTCTGTCCTACGTCTCCTGTGGGGAAGGTGCTCTGGTCCCCGGAGTGGGCCCCACAGGGTCACGGAGGGGCAAGGGCGCACGGGCAGGGGGCCCCGTGACAGCAAAGGCAGGGATGAGGTGGGAACTGGCTGGGGTGGGCTTTTGTCGGGGCAGAAGGTGGGCGAAGGCCAGGGGTAGCTGGGCACCTCCAGGGAGGCTGTGGTCCCCCAACACCTACGAGGGCAGGCCACGGGGTGCTGGGAGAGGGGACATGGGTGGGCCGGGGGAGGGAGCCAGGGAGATAGCGGGACCCCCCCCCATCCTGTGCTAGAGCCCGGGGATGCCCTGTGAGACGGGGCCTGGGCTCCAGCAGCCCAGGGAGGAAGGGGGCTCAGGGGACAAGGACCGGAGTGCAGAAGCCACCTGTGGCCCTGTGGGGGACAGCCTGGGTCCTCACGGTGGCCGGGCTGGGCCCTCTGAGCGGCGAGGCCCCGGGGCCGAGGCTCCGGTTGCTCAACGGCTGTCTGTGTGTCTGTCTGTCTGTCCCTGCCGTCTCTGGGCCGCCCCCTCTGCCCCAGTCCTCAGCATCCATAAGCTCCCGGCCAGCGGAGCCACAGACATCAGCTTCCCCATGAAGGGCTGGCGGGCCACGGGCGACTGGGCCAAGGTGCCGGAGGACAGGGTCACCGTGTCCAAGAGCGTCTTCTCCACGGGGCTGGCAGGTGAGGGGCCCCTGCGGGAGACTCAGGCCCTGGGGTCTGAGGGCCCAGCGCCCACGGGCTTCCTTGTGGAGTCCGGCCTGCGGCCTCAAGGGCCAGCGCTGCATTCATTTCTTCTCAGTGTTCCTGAGGTCGCCCCCTCCTCCAGGAAGCCCTCCCTGCCCTTCCGGCTTTGGGAGGCTCCTGGGCAGCCTTTGCCGAGTGCACCAACGGGCCCGGTCACCGCGGGGAGGGAAGGGGTCCACCCGGAAGCACACCGGAGCCAACGCTGGCTCCCAGGAAGAGAAGCGCGCCCTGCCCGGGCCCTGGCCCCCAGGGGTCACTTCGGGGGCCCCAGGCAGCCACCCCAGCTCTGACGGCTGTGCTGTGTGCGTGACGGGGGCGGACGTGACCCAGGAGCCCCCCCCCCGGGCTGTGTGCTTCCCTCGCTGGAGCAAGGCCGCGGCTGGGGCGGCGGGAGAGGCTGACGGCAGTGCCCCCTTCCAGAGGCGGACGACTCGTCTGTGTTCGTGGTGGGCACCGTGCTCTACAGGAACCTGGGCAGCTTCCTGGCCCTGCAGAGGTGGGAGGCGGCGGGAGACGGGCGCACGGGGGCCTGCGGGAGGGGCCGGGGCCGGGCTCGGGGCTGGGGTCAGTGTCAGGGTCAGGGCAGGGGTCGAGGTCAGGGTTGGGGTCAGGGCAGGGGTCAAGGTCAGGGTTGGGGTTGAGGTCAGGGGCTGGGGTCTGGGTCAGGGTCAGGGCCGGGGTCAGGGTCAGGGTTAGGGTCGGGAAGTAGGCTGGGGTGAGGCCAGGGCTGGGGTCAGGGTCGGAGCCGGGGTCAGTGTTAGGGTCAGAGTCAGGATCAGGGCCGGGGCTGGGGTCGAGGTCAGGGTTGGGGTCGAGGTCAGCGTCGGGGCCAGGGTCAATGTCGGGGTCAGGGTCAAGGTCAGGGTTAGGGTCGGGAAGTAGGCTGGGGTTAGGGCTGAGGCCAGGGCTGGGGTCAGGGTCGGGGCCGGGCTCGGTGTTGGGGTCAGAGTAAGGATCAGGGCCGGGGCTGGGGTCGAGGTCAGGGTTGGGGTCAGGGCCAGGGCTGGGGTCAGAGTCGGGGCCGGGGTCGGTGTCGGGGTCAGGGTCAGGGTCAGCGCCGGGGCTAGGGTCAGGGCCTGGAGGGGGACCAGGACCAGGGGCACCCCTACGCGGCCCTGACACGACCTGCCGGCTCTGCCCCAGGAACACGACCGTGCTCAACTCCAAGGTCATCTCCGTGACCGTGAAGCCCCCGCCCCGCTCCCTGCTCACGCCCTTGGAGATCGAGTTTGCCCACGTGTACAACGTGAGTGCCCTCCGTGTGCGGCTGCGCGGGCTTGATTCCTGCCCCCGATCCCACCCGGTCCCACGGCCGCCTGGGGGGTCCCGTTAGCTCGTGTCCCTGAGACAGGCTCGGGGACGTGTGCTCACGGCCGGGCGACGTGGGAGGCCAACCTCAACCCGCGTCTGCAGCCGCGCCCGGCGCTGTGGCCCCTCCTGACGGGAGTGTGCCCCGGTCCCACAGCCCCGCCGCGCCCTGCTCCCTGGGGCTCCACCGCTCACCGGAGCCGGGGCGCACGTGCCCTTGGAGCAGCTGACGGCCAGGAGGCCAAGCTGGGAGCCCAGGCCGTCACCCAGCAGGGACAGAGGGCGCCAGGCCCCGACCCCCAGGCCAGGGTCGTGGCGGGAACTGGTCCTGCTCCTTCCCACCGTGTGGCCCTGGGCAAGTTGCCGTCCCTCTCTGTGCCCGGGCTCTCCCTCACGTGTGAGCAGCAGGCTTGGTGGAGAGTCGTGGGCTCCAGCCCCACTCAGGGAGGGGCCGGGGGCTCCTCGAGGCCACGCAGCTGGGGACCTCGAGGGGCCCGTCCCTTGGCCACCCTGGGCCCGTTTCCTCCTCGTCAGACCCCATCCCCGGGGGCCACAGCAGAGTCAGAACGTCCACCTAGCACGCCTGTGGGTGGCCCCTGGCAGTGACCCTCTCGCGGGCCGGTGGGGTGGCCCTGTGACCCTGACTCCTCCCTGCTCTCCCAGGGCACCACCAACCAGACCTGTATCCTGTGGGACGAGTCGGATGTGTAAGTTCCCGCGGACTTCGTGGCCTCTGGCCTCCAGGGTGGGCTCGGGGGAGGCCGGCCCACAGGGGAGGGCAACAGAGTCGGGCTCGAGGCCGTGTCCTCCCTTCCATCCGTGTCTCGCACGCTGCCTCCCTGCCCAGCTCCGGCTCTGAGGCCACTTGAAGCCCACCCAGCCTGCCTCCCACCCTTCCCAGGAAAGAGTTGTGTAAAGGCCCCAAAGTGGGAGCAGCCTCCAGAGGAGGGTCAGAATTGGGGGACATAGGGCGGGAAAGAGGTTGGCGCTGGATCCTGGTGGGTCAGGTGAGCCTGGTGGGAGCTAGGCCTTCCCCACTGCAGGGGGCAGGAGGCCAGGCGGGTGGGCATCCCTGTCACAACCCGCCTCTCTCAGTGCAGGTGTCAGCATCCCGTAGGCCTCCCGGCACCCCTTCCCCGGGCTGGCTGGAAGTGTGTGTGCATAGTCTGGCCCCGGCCTGGGGGTCCTTGCAGCACCCTTGTGGTCTGGGCAGTGCAGTGTTGAGTGTGTGTCCTGGGGGGTCAGGAGGGCTCCCACAGCGGCCGACCTTGCAGGGGGACTGGTGTGCCTGGCGGAGGGGGGGATTGAGATGGAAGCACACCTTGAGCCAAAATGTGGAACTTGGACAGGACAGGTGGAATGTGAGGTGTGGCTGGAAGAGCAGGTGGCTGGGGAACAGGCGGGATGGGGCCAGTTGTGGGCTGCGGTATAGGAATTCTGGAAGTTGTTGGAATGAGATCATCATCTACCCATCCATCCATCCATCCACCTGTCTATCCACCCCATCCATCCATCCATCTGCCCCATCTACCATCCATCATCCATCCACCCATCCACCCATCCATCCATCCACCCATCCATCCACCCACCCATCCACCCTATCCATCATGCATCCACCCCATCCACCCATCCATCCATCCACCCAGCCACCCATCCATCCATCCATCCATCCATCCATCCATCCATCCACCCCATCCATCCATCCGTCCCCATCCATGTACCCATCCCTCACCCCCATCCATCCCCAACTATCCATCCACCACCTCCATCCACCCATCCATCCTCCAGGGATTACCAACCACAGACAAGGCACTTGTCTATCAGGTTTTATCCTCAACCTTGTCCTGTCCAGTGAGGAGGGGCAGTAAAGCAGGAACCTATAGGCTCCTATGAAACTGTCAGGTCAGGCCACGTGCCAAGAAGTGGGACCAGATGGTCTGGTGGCAGGTGGGGTGAAGTCCCTTTTAAAGCAGGTTCGTGGGAGCCTCTCTGAGGAGATGAGGTTTGAGCAAAGGCCTGACGTCGCACCGTGCATGTGAGTGTCTGGAGACCAGCATTCTGGAAAGGGACGGGCGGTACCAGGGCCCTGTGCCGAGGCCCTGCGGGGCCTGTCCTGCTCCGGGCCTGGGGTGTGAGGTGGGGCCTGGGGGAGGGCTGGCGGCCTGCAGCCCCGGCAAGGGGCCCGCGGCTACGGTCATCGTCCTGTGCTTTTCTCTGGGTTTTCCGAGCGGCACAACCCTTTGGTGTAAAATGGGGCGTCTGAACAGAAAGATGAGAGAAAAAGCAAGAGAGCAGGCCCCCGCTCGCAGCGCCCCAGCCGGCCCTCAGAGCTTTGCGTGCCCAGGCGGCGGGTTGCGCAGCGGCCCCCGGTCCATCGGTCCAGCCCTTCGCCGCGGCCTCCACCCCCTCCCCGGGGGGCGGTTCAAAGGCTGCTGCAGCCCCCGGGCCTCCCGCTCTCCTGACCGGCAGCAGCGTCCTGGCTCCCACAGCCGCACCACCTTGCCGTGGTCCCCTTGACGTCCGGTCCCAGGACGCTCCCAGGCTCTTGGAAGCAAACTGCCTTCCAGAGACGTGGGATCCATCCCGCTTGGCCTCCCCGGCCGCGGGCTGTGGGAGCTCTGGCCAGCCCAGAGTGTGGCCGGGCCACCGTCCCCGGAGCCCCGTGTGGCCGGGGACGGACGCGCCCTCTGGGGGCATCAGCCTCCCATCCTGGGGCCACCTCTGGCCTTGAGCTCCACCTGCCCTTCCTGTCTCGGGTGTGGGAGCCTGCGCACTGTCCCGGCGAGGCCCACCCGCCCCCGGCCACCCCGGATGCCTGGCATTGTGAAGGTTTCTGAGCCTGGGGGCCCAGGCCCTGAGGACAGAAGGGAGGTGCCAGTAGCTGTGCCACGTTTGAGGTGTGCCCCAGGCAGCGTTGGCACACGAGCTCCCCGTCTGGTCCTGGGCATGGCCCTGGGAGCCTGGCTGCACTGCGTCTGTCACCTCTGAGAAAGCGGAGCCTCCTGGAGGGGCCTGTGACTCAGCATCTGACCCAGGACTGGGCAGCCTGGGACCCACGGGGTGGGGGGCTGTGCTGGAGGGGGCTGGCTCCACCCCCGCACCCCCACCCCTGGTCTGCTGGGCACCTTCCCCTTCCATGGCCAGCTGGGGTGCTCCTCACCCCATGCGTGGGCTCAGAGGAGCCCAGGGGTTCCAAGATGACCTGACATAGGGTCCAGGGCAAGGGCCCCAAGTCGGCTCCCAGCTGTGACCTAGGAACTGAGTCTGCTGGCATGGACCTGTGTGTGCAGGGCGGCGTGAGAAAGAGTGTCGCACGTGTTCAGGATTGGGGGGCTTGGGGACAGGGAACCAGTGGCCATCTGATGAGAAATAGTGATTTTCCTTCCATGACCGTGATCCCTAACTGAGCCCTGTCCTGATAACAGACGTAGCCTTCACGCAAGTCACCTGCTGAGCCCTGACCTTGGTCACTCTGGGCCTGACCTTGGTCACTTGAGCCCTGACCCCTGGTCACATAATGAGCCTTGGTGAGCCTTGACTTTGGATACTCTGAGCACTTACCGTGGTCACTCTCTGAGCCCTGACCCAGGTCAGACGCTGACCCCTGACCTTCATCAAATACTGAGCTTTGACCCTGGTCACACACTGAACCCTGAACCCTGCCCTTAGTTACACTCTGAGCCTTGCAGCCCTAACCTTGGTCACACAAGCCCTGACCTTCATCAAACACCGAGCCCTGACCCTGGTCACTCTTTGGCCCCAGTCACACGCTGAACCTGACCCTAATCACACATAACCTTGACCCTGGTCACTCCCTGAGCCCTGACCTTGGTCACACTCTGGGCCCTGATCCTGGTCACATTCTGACCCTACCCTGGGCACTCTCTGATCCCTGACCCTGGTCACAATAGGGCCCTGGTCCTGGTTACTCTCTGAGCCCTGACCCTGGTCACACACTGACCCTGACCCTAATCACACCCTGAGCCCTAACCCTGATCACTCTCTGACCCCTGACCTGGTCACACTCTGGGCCCTAACCCTGGTCATGCTCTCAGCCCTGACCTTGGTCACCACTGACCCCTGACCCTGGTCACACTCTCAGCCCTAACTCCTGACCCAGGTCACACCCTGAGCCCAGACCCTGGTCACATAATGACCTCTGACCCTGGTCACACACTGAGCCCTGATCCTGGTCACACTGGGCCCTGACCCAGTCACACTCTCAGCCCTGACCCTGGTCACACCCTGAACCCTGACCCCGGTCACACTCTGGGCCCTGGTCCTGGTCACTTTCTGGGCCCTGGTCCCGGTCACTCTCTGGGCCCTGACCCTGGTCACACTCTGGGCCCTGACCCTGGTCATGCTCTCTGGGCCCTGGTTCCGGTTACTCTCTGAGCCCTAATCCCAGTCACTCTCTGATCCCTGACCCTGGTCCCTATTGGGCGCTGGTCACACACTGACCCTGACGCTGATCACACACTGAGCCCTAACCCTGGTCACTCTTTGATCCCTGACCCTGGTCACACTCTGGGCCTGGTCCTGGTCACTCTTTGATCCCTGGCCCTGGTCACAATCTGGGTCCTGACCCTGGTCACAGTCTGAACCTTGACCCTGGTCATACTCTGGGTCCTGACTGTGTGTCTCATCTGGAACCCACTGTGTGTGTTCACATATGTCATACGTGTGTCATATGCTTGCAGGGCCACCTCCTCTTGTAGATACTTGCGACAGTTGACCATGTGACATGCTCATCTTAGAAAAAAATGAGTCAGAGGCTTCCACCCACAGCACAGACCCTCCACCTGCCTCGCCCCCAGTTATACACACACATTTCCACACAGAGCCTTGACACCCACACTTGACATCTCTGTAAACACTGGGCCCTGACAGCTCCCTGGAGCCCCCTGCCCCGGAAGCCCAAGTTATGTGGCCAGTGCCCCCCTCCCAGCCAAAGACCCGGATCTTGGGCTCCGGAACCCGCTGACAGCGTGGCTCGGCACCCCTCCCCCGCAGCCTCCGGCAGCCTGGCCCTGGCAGTGAGGGGGGAGTGGGAGTGCGGCGGGTGGGGGGTCCCTGCCAAGCTCCCAGCCGTTCGGGAGGACGCGTGGAGGATGGGTGACAGAGCTGATGAGGGCCCAGAGCACATCCTGGGCCTCGGTCCCGTGGTCCTGAGAAGCCGGCTCCTGGCCTCCCCCTCAGGCAGCTGCTCAGTTAGAGCATGAAAGTCGGAGCTGGTGGGATCCGGGACCGGGACCGGGACCGTCCACTCTGCGCCGGCACGTGGGGCCGCCGGGGCCCCGTGTGGTGAGCAGGCGGGGGGCAGGCACTCCCCGCAGTGCTCCTCCTGCTGAGCCGGCGCTCGGGGGTGTCTGCTGGGGGCCAGGCCCGTGAGGGCCAGGAGGGGCAGGGTCGGGGCGCCGGGTGGGGGCTTCCCTTACTGGTGGCTCTGGGCCCCGGACTCCCTGCCGGCGGACGCCGGGCTGGTGGAGGGGGTGGCGGCCTGCACACTCCGTGGGGCTCCCTCCTTGCAGCCTGACCCCGCGGGGCTCTGCAGATTCACCCCCACCCCCACCCCGTGTGCAGGGAGACCGGCCCAGGATGCCGAGCGGCCAGTGGGGTCACCCTCGGGTCCCTGCTCAGACCCGGCCGGCCCCTCCGCGGGCCCCTGCCCTTGCGCCCGGTCCCTTTAAGAGCCTCACCCCCACCCTTGGTTTCCTTGGAGAGGGCAGCGAGGGGCAGGCCGAGGGGAGGGGAGCGGAAGGGAGAGTTGGCAGGGTCCTAGGTCCCTGTGGGCTGCTTCCCAGCCGAGTCTCCCAGGAAGGCTGGTTTCTGCTGGGGACGGAGGAGGGCGGAAGGGAGGGGGAGGGGACAGGAGACCACCCCCTCCGCGGCCCCCTCCCCTGCTCTGAGGCTTTGCCCTTGGGGGCAAGGGGGTGCCGGAGCCCCCCGGGGACCTGCCCTCTCCTGCAGGGGCTGCTGAGCCCACCCGCCTGTCTCCTCGCAGGGCTGGGAGCCGGAGGGCACAGACAAGGCCACGAGGTCATGGCCCGCGACGGCTGCCGAGCTCTGAACCCGGGGTGGGGCCGTGGGCAACCCCACCGCGCCCTGGCTGACAGCCCGGCGCCCCCAGCCACTGCCCGCCACCCCGTGGCCCCCTGGCTGCCACCATCCTCAGGGCAGCGGGGACACTTGGCCTGTTTGTGTGTGGCCCCTGCGCCCAGTTGTGCTGCGGCCCCAGTCACCACCTGGCCCGGAGGCCTTCTCGGCCACGATCCTACACCCACACTCCCGTCCACTACTGCCCAGCTCGGACACCAGCTAGCCAGGAGGCCATGTGTCCATGTGTCTCCTGTGTGCCCCTCCCGGGGCAGGGCCTGGGTCCCATCCACTGTCCATGCGTTTCCGCTGATGGAGACACACAGTGAACCCGCGGGAGGTGACGAGGCCGCTGGAATGGGCCCCACTGGGACCGCGTCCCCATCCTCGGGGGCTGGGGATTTACCCACTCAGTCCCTGAGCACATCTCACCCGAACCCAGCACCCAGTGTGGTGTGACCTTGGTGGCAGTGTCCTGCCATCAGGGTGTCCCCATGCCACCCGCCCAGCAGGATGTCTACCAGGGTGAGCCCACCCCCTCTGCGCCCTCACATACAGGTCAGTGGCCCCCAGGGAGGGCAGGGGCCAAAGAAGCTGAGCCTGCCCTGGACATGGCTTCGAGTTGTCCCCCTGGGGTGCCTGCTTGGGCCTGTGTCCCAAGGCCCAGGGTCTGTTGGGTCCCCAAGCCACACTCGGCTGGTCAGGACGGCTCCTCGCTCCAGCTCGGGAATCCCTGGCTCTGCTCACACTGGACAGGCAAGCCCTGGCCTCAGTTTCCTTGACTGTACAATGGACCAAATGAGGGCCCACCACCACCCAGTCTGCAAGGGTGTCACCCAGCCCCCGGCCCCCACCAGGCTCCCCAGGCCACGGTGAAGGGTGGGACTGGCAGTGGTGGCCCGGAGCCGGCCCTGGCTCCAGCCGCCCACCCTGCCCTGCCCCTCTCCCCTGCTTTCTTCTTGTCCTGCTGGAAAAAGCAGCCACTTGCTCCTGGCCTGTGATGGACACGGCAAGGCCTGTCGGAGAGGGGGCTTTGGCAGAGGATCGGGGTGGAGTCTGGCCCCGGTGGGGGGGTCAGGTGTGCACCAGGCCTGGGCGTGCTGCTGTGGGGGGTGCATCCTGGGGTGGGGGCCTTTCCTAGGTGGAGTGTCAGGGCACACGAGCCTCCCTCTGCTCTGCGTCCAGCCGTGACTGGCTGCCCCTGCGTCTGTCCTGTGGCTGGGGGTGTGGCCCTGTGAGTGGAGTGTCCACGGAGACTCGAGGGTGACGGGCCGGGTGGCCAGTCAGGGAGGGGAGGCCCCTGAGCTCACAGATCCGCCAGAGTGGGGTGGGCCCTGGGGCTTGGCATCAGGGCATGCCTGCCAGTGGGGGGGGGGGGGGGGGACAAATTGAGTCCACTCTGTTGTCCCTGGTCATGTGGCTGAGTGGCCAGAGGCCTTGGACGAGGGGCTAGGGGCCGGGCGGGGCTGTTGCCATCAGCACCCCTGGCCCCCCAGCAGCACCCCCACCCCACAGGCCCTGCAGCGCCAGCCTGTGCTGGGCTCTGGCTCGGGGAGGGGAGGCCAGAGCTGCCCTCAGGGAGGAGGAGGTAGACCCACAGGGACCCCAGTGCTGGGCACTAGGAAGCTGGGCAGCGCCGGGAAGTGGGGGGGGGGTGCCCCAGAGTGCAGGGGGGACACAGCAGGGCACTCTGGGAAGGGCCTGGGCCTGGCCAGCAGAGCTGCTTTAGGGTGCCCCCGCAGGGGTTCTGTTAACCCGTTGTCTGCCCCCCGGGGGCACCGCGCCCCAAGTCTGCACTCATACTGGCCCCCGGCAACGCGGAGCGCACTCCCAGGAGCCCTGGGCCCCAGGAGGAGGGGTCAGTGCTGGGGGCTGCCCCCTGCCCCGGGCTGTGCTCACCTCTGTTTCTGCAAGGACTGGCCCGGCCAGTCCTGCCGCCTCCCAGGCCCACCCCTCGGGCGCCGGCCCCCTGCCCGCGCTGTCCTTGCAGTGTCACCGCTCAGGCCCTCTCCAAAGCCACGCCCCTGTGTCCGGAGGGGCCGCCCCGGGTCTGCCCTGTGCTGTAGCTGGGCAGATGGGGGACGCAGGGGTCCCACCTGCAGCGGGCCTGGCCTCGAGTCTCGGCCCTGCTCCTGACCAGCGGGGTCACTGGGGGCGCGCCCTTCGTCTCCTTGGGACTCAGTTTTCACGTGTGTCAAATGGGGCTGCTGCATGTCAAGTACAGGTCGTGGGGCAGGAAATGCTCGGCCAGTAGGCAGCTTCCTCGCCCCTCCAGGAAGCCTGCGGGGAGACCCCTCCTGGGCCCGCGCTGTGCCCAGTGGGGAGGCACCTGCCGGCGTGGGGAGGGCCGCGTGGGGAGGGCCGGGGAGGGGGCTTCCTGGTGCCCAGTGAGAGCCCACCTGGGGGCGGGCAGCGGAGGCCCTGTGGGTCCAAGAGCGGCGCAGGCAAAGGGGCTGAGGCAGGGGTCCCCGGGCTGGACTTGCAGGCGCGCGGGCATCCTCCTCCCGAGGGCACTGGCCTCGCTCTCCCAGGCTGTGCGACTGCTCGCTCGCTCGCTCACTGCTGTGAGGCCGCCCGGTCTTCACCCCGCGCCCCAGGTGGCCCCGCACCCCCGCTGTGGCCCCGAGGCCAGTGCCGCCCACCTGCAGGGCGCTGACGCCAGACACCGAGGGACTCCCAGGGTGTCAGCGAGGCTGCGGGGACTGTGGCTGTCCCTCCTCCCTCGGCTCGGTGCAGAGGCCCCTGGAAGCAGGATGGTGGGATGACCTGGAGGTCACCGATCACCAGGTGAACTGTGAGACGCCCGGACGGTGGGGGCGGGGGTGGGGGCATGACAGGTGCGGGGACGGTGTGGCAGGCCACCCGCATGCCGTCATGCACAGACGGGGATGGCGGGGCCTCCGACGAGACGGGTTCCGTCTACACAGCGGCCCAGATGCAGCAGGCGCGGAGGAAGCCTTGCTGGTGAGAGCTGGTAGCGGGGTCGGCAGCCAGTGTGAGTCTCGGCGACGGTCACGGTGCTGTTTCCCATGCGGTGATGCAGCCACTGTCAGGCTGTGACGGATGTGGCGGTGATGCTGGTGACCGTGGCGGCACAGCGAGCGTGGGGCAGTGGTGGTAGTGATGGTGGTGTTGGCGCCGTGACAGAGTGGACGGTGGCGATGGCAGGAGCCGTGTGGACAGTGACGGTGACAGTGTGACTGAGTGGTGACGGCGGTGGCGGCAGTCCTGTGACTGAGCATGGATGTGCGGCTGAGGATGCGGCTGGGAGCGGCGGTGATGGTGACGGAGTGGTGTGGCGGCAACGTGGCGATGACAGTGGTGTTGCCGATCACATTGTGGCAGTGGCGGTGGCGAGGGTGGCAGTGATGGCAGCGAATGCGGTGTTGGGGGCGTCAACGGTAGTGACTGTGTTGACCTTGGTGGTTTTGGGGGTAGCTGCATGGGTGGAGACGGTGGTGGCACTGAGGGCAGTGCGGGGACGGCTGAGCTCCCAGGGGACTTGCAGGCCCCTCCCTGTGAGAACCAGGACACGCCCGTGGCCCAGGCGGCGAGGCAGACAGGGTCAGATGCCACCCAGAGGAGAGGAAGGGCGAGGGGAGAGGGGAGGGAGGCTGGCGAGGCCGCGGCAATCTGGGAGCCGGCGAGGCTGGGCCGGTCGCCACGGCAGGCAGGTTTGGGGACACTCAGCACGGGGCCCGGCAGAGGCTGGCCGGGGAGGGGCCTCCGGGTGGGCAAGGGAGCACCCCGTGGTTGGAGCGTGAGGGCGTGGGAGGTGACAGGCTCAGGCGGGATCCCGGGGTGCAGGTCTCTGAGCTGGGAGGGTCAGGAGGGGCAGCGGGGTCAGCAGGACCCGGCCCTCTCAGGCCAGGTCACCTCCTCGCAGGGCTGGGGAGCCCGGGGTCCCACCCTGTCCAGGCGACCACGGGGCCGGCCAGGTTTCCAGGTGGGGACGGGCCTGCGGCTGAAGCCGTGACTTGCAGGGTGGCTGGTGCGCGGGTGGGGGCAGGAGGGGGGCCCAGGTGGGGGTGAGGAGAGGGGCCCAGGTGCGGGCAAAGAGTGGGGGGCAAGGAGGGGGGGCCCTGGGCAGGAACACAGGCCTCGGGGGCCCAGGGCTCACCTGGCAGCTCGCTCAGCGAGACCCAGGTCGGGCATCCACGCCCAGGTCCACGGGGCACAGACATCGGGGTCCCTCAGGACCACAGGTCCCGCCCCCGGCCCTGAGCCCGTGGGCTCTCCCCAGCATGGCAGGGGCCCTGGGCAACCCCGAAGGACCAGCGGAGTCAGCCGGGGGACGGGGGGACGGGGGGACGGGAGGGCGTGCGGTCAGAGGCACCAGCCAGGATCAAGGCCTGACGGAGACGGCGCCTGCGTGCTGGGTCGCCGCTGGTTCCGACTGGGCTGGCGTGCGCAGGCAGGTCCAGCGGGGCCGGGGGTGGGAGTCGTGAGGCGCTCCGGCTGCCAGGTGAGGTAGGACCCCGGGGAGGGGTCCCGGCACGGAAGCAGGCCAGGACCTGATGGGGGTCAGGTGCAGTGCTCAGGAATTCACGGGCCATCCAGGCAGGCTCCCTGGGGGAGGAGACCGAGCACAGGCCCGACCTGTGGCTCCGAGGTCAGTGGCAGAGGCGGGGGGGGGGGTGGGCCTCCTGATGGACGAAGCCCCACTTAGCAGGGCCCGGGCCTCGGGTGCTTGGCGCGGGGAGCACAAGGGGAGGCCAGGCTGAAAGGCCTCGCGGGGCCTCTGGAAGCTCCTGCCCACTGCCGCGTCCCCTGTGGGGTGTGCTGTGCCCACTCCGGCTTTTTTCTGTTGTGTGGGAGGCTACCTATGAGTCATTCACACTCCAGTGTGAATTAGCCCATCAAACCCCAGGAGACCCTGACGGTTATAGTCTCGTAATAGACCCGAGTCGTGGGCCGGCAGGAGGCATGAATGCGGCAAATGCCCTGGTTCGGTGGGTGGACGTGGACGCGGGGGGCGGCGCTCAGCACGCCCTCCGTGTCGCCCTCCCCTCTTGTACCGTGAGCGTGCCAGGCCCCTGGGCGCCGTGTCCCTGCGTCTCCCTGACGGTGTGCTGGCTGAGGACTGGGGCCCGCTTCACGGGGGAGGCGGCTCAGCTCCCAGGGACCGGGATGGGGTCTGCCCAAGCGGGGAGCAGGCCTTGCTGCCCCGTCCCTCCTTGTTGGGCTGGGACCGGCCAGGAGGCAGGGGGGGCCCCGGGCCGAGCCTCCCCCCAGGGTCTCAGACGCACCCCGGAGAGGAGCCAGGCTGGGACCAGGCTCATGGCAGCTGCCTCTCCTCCCTGAGTGGGGATGCGGGGACGCGGGGACGCAGGGGCAAGGCGGTGGCCCCACGCTGCGTGCTCAGTGTGGGACTAGGCGGGGGTTTGTGCCGGGAGCCGGGTCCGCAGCCTGAACGCGGCCACAGGGGAGCCCCCAAGGGGCAGAGCAGTGCGGTCCGATCAGGGGGTGGACGGGCCCCTCAGCAAGGAGGGGGCCATGGGAGGTTTGGGCAGAGGACAGCATGGCTAGCCCGGTGCAGCGGTGGCCCTGGGCTGCGGGGACGACCGGTGAGGCCAGGGGGGCAGCAGCCACTGGCCCCCGGGGTCCCCCCAGGGTAGTGCCATGGAGCAGTGAGCAGCGGTCAGACCCCCAGGGCCTCATGCAAGGAGGCAGGTGGGGCCTGCGGGCAGGTGTCGGGGGGAGCGGGGGGCAGCGGAGGTTCGGAGGGCGGAGGGGCTGGCTGCCGGGTCCTGGCTGGTGCCCCCAGGGCTGTGCCAGCAGCAAGGCGAGCACACTGGGCCTGGGTCTGCCCTCCCAGAGGACGATGCGGGAGGGGACCCTGAGGCCGTGAGCAGGGACCCCAGAGACGGAGGCTGTGGGTCAGGGTGGCCTCTCTGCGGGACCCAGGAGCTGGCCGTGGCCACGGAGGCCGCAGAGGCAGGACCAGCCTGGCCTCCAGCACGTCAGGTGCCCTGAGGGGGGAGGCATGGCTCTGCCCTGGGAGCCCTGGTCTGAAGGGCCTGGGTAGGGGGGGAGCTCAGGCAGGGAGGGGCTCCCGCTCTGACCGCTGGGTCCCCCTGCCCTCCTGGCCCTGGGAGCTGCCACAGCCCAGCTCCTTCCCTCGCCCTGGACCTAGAGGGGAGGAGGAGCAGGTGTCACTGACCCAGATTCCCGCGGCCTGGGCTCCGGGAGGTGGGGGGTTGGCTCCGTGACCCAGATACTCCACGTTTCTGAAGCTCAGACAGGAGGCAGTGAATGGTCTCCCGGTGCCGTTGCCGTGTGCGAGAGGGAGTGACCTGCCTGTGCTGCAGAGATGGGAGCAGGTGTCCCCGGAGCAGGAAGGATTTCAGTCAGATGTGGGAAGGACTTCCAGGCGTCGGGGTGTCAGGGGATGCGTCCTGGAGGTTTTGCTGAAAGGAGGACTGAGATTCCCCGGCCTTTCCCAGGTCACGGGTGCCGAAGATGGGGTCAGGGACCGCCCGCCCTCCTGGCTTGCTGGGCTAACCACCTGAGCACCCTGCCTTGGCCGAGCTCTCTTCCGGGCCTGGGGCGGGCGGCTGGGGCAGGTGCCCCTCTCTGCTCTGGGTGTCGAGGGTCCCTCGAGGGGAGGGTCGTTCGAGGTCCATCTTCGGAATCCAGTGCTTCACAGGGGTGCCTGGAGCGGGTGTCACACGGGTAAAACCTGTCGTCCTGGCCCTGCCGCGTGGCCCTGGGCGAGAGCACCGGCTCTGAGCAGCGTGCTGACCTAGGGGGGCTGCACCTACGGGGGCGCGGGGGCTGTTGCAGAGCTTCAGCGATAAAAGGCACAGGAAGCCGGTGACTGAGGTGTGGGAGGAGCAAGGAGGGGGCGGCCGTGCTGCGCGCCAGGCCTGACCACGCTCCCCCACACAGGCCTGGCGGTCTGCTGGGGCCGAGGGAGCAGGAGTCAGGGACGGGGGAGCCCAGGGCGCCTGCACTGCAGTCCCTTGGGTCGCCATGTGCCCCCGCCGTGCAGGTCCGGGCACCTGCCAGAGCGGCCCCAGCTGCCTGCCCCCCCAAGCTGGTTCTCGGGACCCGGGGAACAGGGTGATGCTTCCCTGTGCCCTTCAGGCCTGAGGCTGCAGGGCGGGCAACGTGGGCAGCGGCCCCTCGCCCGACCCCTCCTCCGGGAGGCCGATAAGCTGATTAGCGTCCTCGTCGGGAGCCCTGCAGGGCCAGCCACCAGCCTGCGCTGGCATCGTCCCAGGAGGTGGCCTGCAGCGCTCAGCCTGGCGCCCTGCAGACCCGCCAGCACGGGCTGGGAACCTGCCAGGCTGCTGGCCCCAGCCAGCCCGTCTCCCCTCAGCCTGGGCCTCGGGGTGCCGTCCCCTCCCTGTCCTCCCCAGCCGGACAGCTGGGTTCCGGATGCCCCCCCGCCCCCCCGCTGTAGCTTCGTTCAAAGGAGGAGAGCGGAGGCAGTGTCCCTGCCTGCGTCCTGAGAAGCACAGCTGTGATTTGAACCCAGGCCTGGCTGGCCACGGACTCCTGTTCTCAGGAGCAGCGGCGGGGCTGACGCCCTGGGCCGGCGGGCAGCTAAGAGAGGGGTGCCCTGCCTGCAGACAGCAGCGGCCCGCAGGACTCCTCCCCGGAGCCGGCGGCGTTTGGCGTCTGCTGGCCTGTGCTGTGCTGGCTGGCGCGGCGTGCGGTCAGTGGCTCGGGCAGGCAGGGCTGCGGCCCCACATGCAGCGGGGGCCGGGCGGGGGCACAGTGGGCGGCGGCAGGGCTGGGGGGCGAGGGGAGAGCGTGAGGGGGCAGCGCCAGGGCAGCCCAGCGAGGCCCTGCTAAACCTCTGACCAAGGACACGGGGAGGCCCAGGCTGGGCCTGGGTGTCCCTGGGAGCTCCGGGGTCTCCGGGACCCCGCAGTCCCTTTGCATCCCTTCCGTTGTCCAGGTCCTGGTTCTGCTTGGTGGCCAGCGGCCTTTCCTTCCCCGGAGGAGGGAAGAGGAGGAGGAGGGCCTCTGCCGGGGCCTTGCTAGGCTTTGACTTTGGCTGCACCCCGTGCCCCTCTGTGGCCCTTGGCTACTTTGCATTTGTTTTAAGGAAGGTCCCTAAAACGGATGAGCTTTGAGCTCCCCAATCCCGGGCCCTTTGGGCTCAGGCCACGGCGCCTGTGAGAGGGACTCCCTGTCTTCTCACTGCACTCTGGAGACCCCGGAGACAGGGCACATGGGCTGGAGCGTGGGCTTGGGGGTGCCTCCAGGGCCACGGAACCCCATGCACCCCGCAGAGCCTGGGGCTAGCTCCAGGCCTTCAAACTCTGCCTGCCGTACGGCCCCCGGGAACTGGGCTAGCCCCTCGGGCCGGTCCTCCTCTGTAGGAAGGGGCAGGTCCGCCCCCCCACCCCCCCGAGAGAGGGGAATCAGAGCAAGGCTCAGCCCGGAATACATCCCTTCTCCCCGGGGGCCTGAAGCTCAGAAGGGGATTGTGTAACATCTCCAATTGAACAGAGCCACCGTGGGGCTCTCAGATCCCGGCGGCTGGTGATCCTAAACCCTCCTGCAGGCGCACACGGACACGCAAGCGCTGTGCCGGGCGCCTCACGGGGTGCGCCCACTGCGTCCTCTGGACTGTCCTCCCCATTTTAGAGCTCAGGAAACTGGAGCTAGGGGTGAGGATAGGTAACTTCCTGAGGTGACAGGGTGGGCGGGGGGGCGGGGTGACCACGGCTGGCGGTTTGCAAACCCAAGGGTTGAGCGGCGCGGCCCTGTCCGGGTCTGTGTCCGGGTCTGTGTCTGTGCGCCGGGTTGGGGCTCCCGTGGGGAGCGCACCGGGCAGGGAGCTGGGCCCCCCGCCTGCAGGCACCCCCAAGGGCCGGGGTGGGGACAGTCCCGCTGAGGCCCTGGACAGCTCCGTGGTGCTGGCGCTGAGAGGCCCTGAAGCTGCAGGGGAGTGAGTGTAGGGCAGGCCCCGGGCAGCCCCTGGCTGCAGGGCCCCGCGATTTCCCCCACGTCCTGGGAGCAGGCCCGGCCGCAGCCTGGTTCCGAGGAGGCCTGCGGGTGCGGGTGCGGGTGTGGGTGCGGGTGCGGGTGCGGGTCCTGACCTGCGGGCCTGCCATGTGCGCCCACCCAGGGCGCCCTCCCTGGACCCCGGGCGGCGGGGCGGCGGCTGAGACGGGCCCAGGCCGGGCGCTGCGGGTGGCGCGAGACCCCCAGGTCCCTGGGCGGGCGGGCTGGCCTGGCTGGGGGTGCCCCGGGGCGCCCGCCCGGCCCGTGGAAGTGGAGGGGCGCCCCGGGGGCCTCGGGTGGCTGCGGGGCGGGGCGGCCCCAAGGTCACCGCGGGGCTCGGGCTCGCCTCGGGCTCGGCCCCTCCCGGCGCGCCCCCGCCCGCCCCGCCCGCGGGCTCCTGGGCTCGCTCGGGCTCGGGCTCGGCTCGGCTCGGCGGGGAGGGGGCGGGGCGGGCGCGGGGCCGGGCTCGCTCCGCGGGCTCCCGAGACGCGCTCGGCGGGCCGCGGCGGCCATGGGGCGGGGGCGCGGGTGCAGGGTCCGGGGCGCGGGGTGCGGGGCGCGGGGTGCGGGGTGCGGGTGCGGGTGCAGGTGCAGGTGCAGGGCCCGGGCCGCCGCCGCCGCGGCTCACGCGCGCTGTCCCCCGCCCGCCCCGTGTGTCCCGCCCCCAGGCCGTCCGCCCCCGCCCCCCCGCAGCTCGGGCCCTGGTCGTGGCGCGGCTGCCGCACGGTGCCCCTCGACGCCCTCCGGACGCGCTGCCTCTGTGACCGACTCTCCACCTTCGCCATCTTAGCCCAGCTCAGCGCCGACGCGGTGAGACCCCCGGGACGCGGGGCGGGGGGGGGGGGGGGGGGGGAGGGGAGGGAGGGGGAGGGGCGGGGCGGGCGCTTCCGGCGAGGGCGGGGGGGGGGGCACCGGGACCCAGGACCCGCCCCGCCCGGCCCCCGCCCGCCTGTCCCGGGGCCTGGCCGCCTCCGGAGAGGGGCAGGGGGGCGCAGGGCAGGGGAGGGGCGGGCGGGGGCAGCGGGGACCTGGGGACCGGCTGGCGCTGGGGCCGCGCACCCCTCCCCCTCCCCGCCCCCTCCCCCGGGACCGACCGAGTCTCCCCCACTCTCCTTGGGAGCCTGGGACCTCGGAGGGCGCCGGTCCTCAGGGGCGGGCAGGCCGGGCCCAGGCTCTCGGGCGGGGAGGGCTTGGCCCGGCGGAGCTGGCACAGCGGGGCCCTTGGTGGCTGCTGCGCCCCCCGGCTGGGGACCCGGCTCCGGCCTGCCGGGCAGAGGGAGAGGAAGGAGCTGCCACCTTGTGGGAGACCTTCCCCACCCTCCTCCGTGGACTCTGGTCTTTGGAGGCGGCTGTGACCCCAGGTCAGGGTCCTGGGGGGGCTGAGGGGGGCTGAGGGGGGCCGGATCTGGCCCAGGCCTGCAGCCCTGCCGGGGAGGGCCCCATCATCTCAGGGGCCTCCTTTCTGTTCCCGAGATTCTTGTGGGGGCTGCTGGTTTCTATGGTGACGGCATCTGGGGCCAGCTCCCTGGCTGGGGCCCTGGGTGCTGGGCTGGCCCACGGGGGCTGATGGGCTGTCCTGGGGAGCCCCCTCCAGCCCCCGAGGAGGGAAGGGGCTGGGGTCTTCACCCACTGAGACCCTGGGCCAGGCCCGGGTGCAAGGATCATTGAGCAGCACATGCGGAGCCCGGACCAGGGAGGGGGACGTGGCTCTCCTGGGCGTTCGGGGCAGCTGCTGTCATCGAAGGGGGCAGCACAGCTGTGCCTTCAGGGAACCCTGGGTTTGTCGTGGAAGATGGCTCCAGGCCTGAGAACATCCTGCCCACGGCCCCTTTGTCCAGCGGGACAGGGGGAGGGAGGGCAGGTCGTCAGCCAGGGCCCCCCGTGGGGGCAGAGCTCCACAGGACCTTAGAGGTCATTGCTGCTTAAACCCCCCGTTGGCAGGCAGGGAGACTGAGGCCGGGGGAGGGTGCCTTGCTCGAGGTCTCAGGGCAAGTCTGGCTGGATGGGGGTCTGTGCTCTCGGCCCTGACCTCAGTGCCCTCTCTTCATCCTGCTGTCCCTGCAACAGCGTGTTGGTGGTGTTGGTTCTGGGGGAGAGCCTGAGGCAGCAGCAGGGCCATCCTGGGGGCTCCCTGTAAGAGGTGGCTCTCTGCGTAGGTGGCCGGCGGTGCTAAAGCAGCGGGCTTCTTGTGCACAGGGGAGCCTCCAGTGGGGCTGGGGGCTTCCTGAGTCCCTGTGAGGCCAGAGCAAGCAGGGCAGGGCCCAGCCTCGGTCCCCAGGTGGCTGCTCATCCCTCGGAGCAGGAGGAGGAAGGACCGGGCAGGGGAGTGTCCCGAAGTGGGGTTAGTGTCAAAACCCAGGCTTGTCCCTTACACCCAGCAACTCCAGCCTGCTGCCCCCTCCCCTGTAGGACAGAGCGGTCGTGTGTCCTCGGGGTGGCTCTGCAGGGTGTCCCTCGGGGTGGCTCTGCAGGGTGGCTCTGTGGGGTGCCTGCAGGCTGCAGGCAGTGCCGTCCACGGCCGGGGCCCGAGCCCCGGGTCAGCTCTGGCACAGAGGCCAGCTTCGGTGAGGGGGCGGCCGGCCGATGCTGGTGAGACCGGGAGCAGGAGGCTTGGGGCCCAGGGCCTCTGGAAGGCTGGCCTGCGCCCGCAGCCGCCAGGGCCAAGCGTTTGGGCCCCTGTGCCGGGGTGAGTGGGCGAGGGCGCTGCCAGTCTGTGGGGAGCTGGCGGTTCTGTTTGGCAGGGGGTCGACAGCTGTCGTTGGGGGCCCCTGGCATCAGCGTGTGTCGGGGCCCATCCGTGCCCCAAGGGAGCTGAGGCTGCAGTAGAGCAGCGCGCGGTGCCCAGGGTCACCCTGTGGCCAGGGGGCTGAGGGCCAGCTGCCCCGCCGCCGTGGGCCTTGGGCTCCTGGTCCATGAGACGGTGTAGCTGGGGGCCCTGCCTGATGGTGGGACCCTGCTGTGGGCATGGGCATGAGCTCAGAGCCCAAGTGCCAGGGGGGCCAGGGTGGGCTCTGTCCCTGGGGACAGCTGACCCAGCGGCGCTGGGTGGGAGGGGCGCGAGGGGGACGTAGCTGTCGTGCAGCCCGTCGTCTGCGCTAACACTCATGACGGGCTGGGTCGGGGCCTGTGCCAGACCCCAGTCCTGCCCGGGACGAGCACGGGGTGTGACAAGGGGAGACAGACGTGTGTCCGCACAGGCCTGCACAGCTCAGGCCGCGGGGACAGATGCTCTGGGGGCACAGCCACAGCTTCCTTCCCTCCCTGGGGGCGGCATGAGGAGGAGGTGTGGAGCGGGGTCCTGAGGGGTGAATAGGAGTTCACCAGCTGAGCTTCGTGGAGAGGACGGATGGTCATGCCAGTGGAGGTCAGGAGGGCAGGAGACAGGTGGGGCTCCGAGGGCAGGGCAGGGGCACGGGTACTGCCAGAAGGCCAGGGACAGTGGAGCCGCATCCCGAAGGCAGCGGGGAGTGGGGTGGCAGGGGGGGATAGCAGGGAACAGTGGTGGGACTGGGCCTTGGAGGGGTCCCAGTGGCGGTGAGGGCAGAATAACCCCGTCGGCAGGTGGTGGCCAGGCCTGGGGTGAGACAAGGTGCCGCCCCGGCTGGGGCTGGGTGGGGATTTGGGTCCGAGCACGTGGGACCCGGGGATCCTGGGGTACGGGGTGGCTGCAGGAGGTCGGAGCCAGCACAGGGGCCGAGAGTTGGTGGAGGGGGTGCTGCGGTCGCACCCCAGGAGCCAGGAGGCCGAGGTCGCAGGTTGGGGCAGAGAAGCCCGGGGGGGGCCCCCCTCTGCCACCAGCACCGCAGGAGTGAGCTGACCGTGGGGGGCGGAGGAGTCACGTCTCCGCAGCTGAGTCACGTCTGTGAGGGGGCGAAGCCCGAGCCTCTGAGCCGCAGCAGGGACCGAACCCGGGAGGTGTCGCAGCACCACACGCAGCACAGCACTCGCTGGCCCCGTGAAGCACGGTCGGTGCCGCTGCCCGGGGTCGCCGCGGTGTGCCGGGGCGCGTGCCCAGCTGCTCCGGGTCCCGGCTCAGCGTGCGGCTGGACCCCAGCCTCAGTGGCCCGGGGCTGGCTTGCGCGGGAGCCGTGGAGCAGGAACAGGGCAGCAGAGGCAGTGCTGAGGGAGGGACGTGTGCGTGGAGGCGGGTCAGATGGGCAGGGGGTTAAGAGGAGATTGAACCCGGGGGGCTCTGTGGGAGAAACCGCGATGACTGTGTGGACACCCAAAGGGAGGCTCCCTGGGTGTGGGGGGCCAGTACCTGGCGAGCGTCAGGATGAGGGGCTGCTTCAGATTGCACATTCGGGGGGGCCGCTGCGGGCTGGGGGCCTCTCCAGTGAGAGAAGAGTCAGCCACGTGAAGGTCAGAGGAAGAGCACCGGGCAGCAAGAGCAGCATGTGCAAAGGCCCTGGGGTGGCTCCACGCTTGGCCAGGGACCCGGTCTCCGGCAGGAGGCCGGCTGGCTTCTGTCTTCTCTCTCTCTCCACGTGGGTTGGGGCCAATGTCTTGCCCTGGAAGTCCCCACACCAACCCTCCAACAAGAGCTAGAGATCTTGGCACCCCCGCCCGCTCGTTCAGCCCTCCCTCCCTCCCCGCATCACCTAGAAGCCGCGAGGCCGGGGCTGTCGGGAGTGACGGATGAGCCAGGTGGAGAGGAGGAGAGTGGGCGGGCAGGTGGGCAAGCTGGCGGGCGTGTGGCTGCCAGGCCTAATGAGGGCAGACGGAGGCAGGTGGCCACGGAGGTCGGGGCCAGGGCCAGCCACGGAGCGGGTGCGAGCCACTTGCTCGGCCACCCGTGACGCGCGTGCCAGCCGGGCTTCGAGGTTGCCGGCAAGTTCAAGGGTGCAGGCCGCGGCCGGGGGCCCCTGTGCTGGAGCCGCCCCCGGGACCGCTGACGGCTCGGCTGACCTTGGCCGACGCGGGCCTCTTCCCGGAGCCTGGCTTCCCTTGTCCGTTCGTCCAGCCTGCCCAGGGGCGGGGTGTCCGGGCGGCCCGAGGACGCCGGGCAGTCACCCCCAGGCTGGGCCTGAGCGACACCCGCAGGGCCTGGGGGGCAGGAGGTGGTGTTTCCAGGGCAGGGCGGGGCGGTCCAGGCCCCGGAGCGGCCTGCAGGCGGGTGCAGGGCACAGCACGGGGCAGGCGCCGCACCTCCCCTCGGGGAGCACCCCCTTAGGGGCACACGGGACGCCCAAGGTGCCAGCCCGGGGCCGGAAGGCTGGGCCGGGGAGCCAGGGAGGTGGACGCGCTGCATGGACAGCCGTCGGGGTCTGCAGGGGCCGCGGAGCTGCTCCGAGGGGTGTTGGCCGCGGCAGACTTGAGCAGGGACAGGAGTGGCCCCTTGAGGGTGGGGAGCCCCCGAGAACCCCCATCCCCCAGCACGCCGCCTCCTCAAGCCCAGAGGCAGCAGGCTGGGGAGGGGGCTGCAGAACCGGCCCTCGGTCCCCCCACGGCCCCGGGGTTCCTCATGCGGAGGAGCCCCGCTCAGTCCTCCACAAATACCTGCTGGCCACCTGCCACACGCAGCACCGTGTGCCGGCGCGCCCTGCCCACTGCGGGAGGGGACCCAGGGGCCCGGGGGCCCTCAGCGTGGAGCGCGTGGGTCAGGCAGTGACACAGGGGTGAGCGCAGGAAGCACACAGAAGTGGGGACCAGCCGGGCACTCGGGGTGGCACGTGGGGGGCAGTGGGCCTGTCGTGCAGCCCAAGGCCCCTCGAAGGGCACCACATGGCGGCTGGGGAGGGTGTCCTGAGCAGGGGGACTGGGAACAGGGAACAAGGAGGCCTATGATGAGGGGCAGTGTCATGAGGTGGAGGGAGAAGGGGGCAGCCCAGGCCCGGGGCCCTTGGAGCATCCAGGCAATGATGGGGGCGGACGGGCGGGGGTCCCCGGGCAGGGCGGGGATGTGACCTCTGGTGGCATTTTACAGACTTCTCTGGCTGAGGCTTGGAGCAGCGCCGTGGGGACCAGGCCCGGAGGGGTGTGGGGGTGCAGAGCAGTGGGCCCCGCAGAGCCGGAGGGATGGGGGGAGGAGTGCGGGCAGGCGCGCCTGGCGGGGTGTGGGGCGGCAGGTGTTGGGGGTGGGACGGGTGAGGCAGCGGAGGCTGGACGCTGCCCTCGGATGCTGCTGGGATGCAGCTGGTGCCGAGGCCGGGCCAGGAAGCCCGCTGTTCCGCTCTCGGCTGCTGTTCCGGGGCACGCAGCCTGGGGCTGTCGTGAGGGCCCGGGACCCCCGGGACCTGTCTGTGTGCCCCTCTGGAATGGGGGGAGTCCATGAAGCGTGGGCAGAGCCTTCATCGCCAGGCCTGGCAGGTGGCTGTGATGGCGGGGGACAGACCCCCCCCAGCCAGGGACGAGAACCCCTCACTGGGCACAGCCCAGACCAGGGGCCCGGGACGCAGGGGCGCGCGTGGGGGTGCTGGGGGTGGAGAGGGGAGGCTCGGGGCCGCACGGAGTGAGCTGGGGCCCGCACCCGGGGCCTTGGTCCGCACCTGCCCGGCCCCTCACTCCGCGCTCTCCGCCCTGGACCCCTCAGAACATGGAGAAGGTGATCGTGCCGTCCGTGACGCTCATCGTGGGCTGCGGCGTGTCGTCCCTCACCCTGCTCATGCTGATCATCATCTACGTCTCCGTGTGGAGGTGGGGCCCGAGCGCGTGGGCAGGGGCCGGGGTGGGGACCCCAGTGGGTCCCAGGCGCGAGGTGGCCGGGGTCAGGGCTCGTCCCTTCTCTGTGAGAGCGGCTGCGGTGGTGGGCTGGTGCGGAGCCCCCTTCCGGGTCAGCAGCGCCACCCGCCCCCCCCCCCGCGGTCACCGCTGCCCCAATTTCCCCTGCCCATCCCCTCCCCGCCTCCACCGCTACTCTCTGTCCTCCGTCCCCTCCCTCCCGCCAGCCCCCCGCCCGCTCCCCCCCCACCAGATGACACTGATGTGCTGGTGGGGGGCACCCTTCTGCTCCACCCCCCCCCCCCGCGAGCTCACAGGGCAGCCACGCGTCCTCCTGCCTCCCAGTGCACTCCTGGCTGATGCCCGGCACCCCACCCCCCAGCCAAGCACCCAGCCCCAGAACCTCGGAGCCCCCAGTTCTGTGTCCCGCCTTGTGGACGTGCAAGGCCACAGGCTTCTCCGAGCCCAGGGTCATGTCCCAGGGCGAGAACTTCTGCTCGCACCCTTGCCCCCCACCCCCCTCCCCCAGGCACAGGGCCTCCTCCCAGGGCCCCTGGGCACCCCCAGCGGTCCCCGGTCCTGGGGTGGGGGCCCATACGGCAGGTGGAGCCCCCCGCGCAGCAGGGTAGGCTCAGGTGTACGAGGGCGGGTGTGCGCTGGTGGGGGGGTCTCTTCTCCCCACCCAGCTCCCTGCTTCGAGCCCCACCGAGCCGAGGTATAGGACAGGGAGTCTGAGTCAAGGTCACCCACCCCGCAGCTGCCTGTCTGTCTCCGTGGGCAGCAGAATTGGTGTCGCACCCCGAGGCCCACAGGGAGAGATCGATGGGTCAATGGGGACGGGCGGCCTGTGCTCCCCGCGCCCCCTCCTCATCCTGCCCGAGGGCAGGAGCTGACCCTGAACCGCCAAGCCACGCGGGTCCGGCCTGCACCAGGGCCCCTCCTAGCCGGGCGGGAGGGGACCGCTGTCCCAGAGCCCCGGCCTGTTAGCCCGCTGGCCCGGCCCCTCCAGCCCTGCCCGCTGCAGCTCTGAGGGCTCTGCCCATGGTTTGCAGAGCACCTGCTTCCCCAGCTCTGCTGCCGTGCCACCGCCCCTGTGAGCTGCAGTCAGGACCCCACCCCCACGGTCCCCACGAGGAAATGGGGACCCACAGAAGGACAGTGACCCGCCTAGGCACATCAGGCCATGTCATGGCCCCTAAGGCGCAGCCCTGGACCCTGTGCTCACCCCCCGCCTGGGTCTCAGCCCCCAAGGCCACTGGGAAACGGGCAGCAGAGGTGATGGCGGCTAATGCCTCCTGCCTCCTGCCTCCTGCCCCTGCGATCTCAGCCACAGCCCTGAGCGGCAGGTGCTCTCCCCTCGGGCCGTCTCGCGGATGGGAGACCGAGGCACAGAGGGGCTGGGCCACTTGCCCGGTGTCACACAGCCAGGATGTGGCTGAGCCGCTGCGGGCGTGGGCTCTGCAGCCCAGCCTCAGAACGCTTTGTCTTCCTGCCTCAGAGCCAGGATCACACATGGTGGGAAGGGCTGCAGGGGGACAGCTGGGGTGGAACCAGGAGCCCCCAGACAGTGAGACCCGGAAATGAGCTGTGTCCCCGGGATCCAAACACAGGAGTGGATCTTGCACAAAAAGGAGAAGCAATTCTAAGGATGAGCCCTCCCTAGCAGGAGCGGGCAGCTGTGCCAGTGGTTCCCGTGGCCTTCCCTGGCACCTGTGTGCTAGAATCATACGTGGTAGAGCGGAAGTGGGGGTGGGGGTGATGGTGGAGGAGGTGTGGTGATGGTGACGATGGTGATGGTAGAGGCGATGGTGGTGGTGGTGGTGGTGATGGTGGTGGTGGTGGTGGTGACGATGGTGATGGTGGAGGTGATGGTGGTGGTGGTGGTGGTGATGGAGGCGGTGTTGGTGATGGTGATGATGGTGGAGGAGGTGTAGTGATGGATGGTGACGATGGTGATGGTGGAGGTGATGGTGGTGATGCTGGGTGTGGTGGTGGTGATGGTGATGGTGATGATGGTGGAGGAGGTGTAGTGATGGATGGTGACGATGGTGATGGTGGAGGCAATGGTGGTGGGGCTTTGTGTGGTGGTGGTGATGGTGATGGTGATGGTGGAGGAGATGATGATGGTGGTGGTGATGGTGACAATGGTGATGGTGGAGGCGATGGTGATGGTGGAGGAGATGATGATGGTGGTGGTGATGGTGGAGGCGATGGTGATGGTGGAGGCGATGGTGATGGTGGAGGCGATGGCGATGGTGCTGGGTGTGGTGTTGGTGGTGTTGGTGGTGTTGATGGCAATGGTGATGGTGGAGGCGATGGTGGTGAGGCGATGGCGATGGTGGAGGTGACAGTGGTGGTAGCAGCACCGTGTCCGGGGAGGAGGTAGTGCCGTAGTGTTGATATGGCCGCAGGATCCGGGTTCCTGTGAGGATGAGCCCGCTCTCTCCCGTAGGTACATCCGCTCGGAGCGCTCTGTCATCCTCATCAACTTTTGCTTGTCCATCATCTCCTCCAACGCCCTCATCCTCATCGGGCAGACCCAGACCCGCAATAAGGTATATGGTCTGTGCCCTCCGTGCACGGCCCGGGGTGCCCAGGCGGGACGGGATGGGGGGATGACCCCAAAAGGATCCCAGGAAAGCTTAGGGCGGGGAGTGCTGGCGCCACATGGAGTCCTCGCTCTCCAGCTGGCCAGGGCACGGGGCCCTGGTGTCTGCAGTCTCCAGCTGGACTGGCCCAGGCTGTGTCCCCTTGTCTGCCCTGCCATGTGGCCTTGGGGGCGACCTGCCCTCCCCGGGTGTCGAGTTCACCACCTGCTGAGCAGACGGGCTCCTATGAGCAGGTGCCGTGTCTCCCAATGGCTGAGGAAGGCGGGACGGGGGGGCCTCTGTCCCTGGCGGAGGGGGCCACACAGCCCCTGGGGGCACAGGGAGCCTGGGTGCTCAACAGGCCAGCTCGAGGCAGTGCACCAGGTGAGCCTTCAGTGGCTTCCTGCGGGGGGACGTGCCGGCCTGAGCCCCGGGGACCCTGGGCCTGGCGCCTCCCGGCCGCAGCGGGCCCCTCCCTCGGGGCAGGCGTGGGAACGGGTGAGCGGGCACCTGCGCCCTGAGCCGCCCGCCCGCCCGCCCTGCCCAGGTGGTGTGCACGCTGGTGGCTGCCTTCCTGCACTTCTTCTTCCTGTCGTCTTTCTGCTGGGTGCTCACCGAGGCCTGGCAGTCCTACATGGCCGTGACCGGCCGCCTCAGGAACCGCCTCATCCGCAAGCGCTTTCTCTGCCTGGGCTGGGGTGAGCCACCTCCCCACCCCACCCCCTGCCCATTGTTCTGGGCCTGCTTGTCCCTGCCCCTGCGTCCTCCCCTGTCCCTGTGCCCCCCTCCTCTGCCCCCTTATGCCCCCCCTCCTCCTTGAGGCCCCTCCCCTCCCCCTTTGTGGCCCCCCCTTGAGGCCCCTCCCCTCCCCCTTTGTGGCCCCCCTCCCCCTTGAGGCTCCTCCCCTCCCCTTTTGTGCCCCCCATCTGCCTTGAGCCCCTCCCCTCCCCCCTTGTGGCCCCCCCATCTCCCTTGATGCTCCTCCCCTCCCCCTTTGTGGCCCCCCTCCCCCTTGAGGCTCCTCCCCTCCCCTTTTGTGCCCCCCATCTGCCTTGAGCCCCTCCCCTCCCCCCTTGTGGCCCCCCCATCTCCCTTGATGTTCCTCCCCTCCCCCTTTGTGGCCCCCATCTCCCTTGATGCTCCTCCCCTTCCCCTTTGTGGCCCCCCTCCCCCTTGAGGCTCCTCCCCTCCCCCTTTGTGGCCCCCCCTTGAGGCCCCTCCCCTCCCCCTTGAGGCTCCTCCCCTCCCCTTTTGTGCCCCCCATCTGCCTTGAGCCCCTCCCCTCCCCCCTTGTGGCCCCCCCATCTCCCTTGATGTTCCTCCCCTCCCCCTTTGTGGCCCCCATCTCCCTTGATGCTCCTCCCCTCCCCCTTTGTGGCCCCCATCTCCCTTGAGGCTCCTCCCCTCCCCCCTTGTGGCCCCCCATCTCCCTTGATGCTCCTCCCCTCCCCCTTTGTGTCCCCCATCTCCCTTGAGGCCCCTCCCCTCCCCCTTTGTGGCCTCCCTCCTCCTTGAGGCTCCTCCCCTCCCCCTTTGTGGTCCCCCACCCCCTTGAGGCCCTTCGCCTACCCCCTGTGGCCCCTCCCCTCCCCTCCCCCCAGCCTCCCTAACGTTGCCAGATAAAATGTGAAGCCAAGTTCTATTTGAATTTCAGATAATGAGTTATTTTTAAGCGTGCCCCGCTCAACGTTTGGGACACACAATAAAAATGGTTTCTTTTTTATCTGGAACTCGAGCGCGGCACGGCGTCCTGCGTTTGGTGTGCTGACCCGCCGCCAGGCCCCCAGGCCCGTGGGCCCTCCCCGGGTCCCCCCTCCCTCATCCCCTCTCTCATGCTCAGGGGCTGGCAGCTCTGTCCCCACCTCGGCCCACCCGCGGGGCCGGGAGGAGGCGGCGGGCGGCCGGGGCTGGACAGCGGGCACCGGGCACCGACGCGCTTTCTTTCTGCTCCTCCCCCAGGGCTCCCTGCGCTGGTCGTGGCCATTTCTGTGGGATTCACCAAGGCCAAAGGGTACAGCACCATGAACTAGTGAGTCGGGGCGGGGTGGGGATGGGGTGGAGGCCACTCGGCTCCCCCAGACCCTCCCACTGCCCTAGAGGTGACAGCTGGCTGGTGCCCGAATCAGAGGACAGAGCCGAGGCTGGGAGGGCGGGGGCCCCGGGGCTGGAGCGGCCGGCTGCTCGCAGGCAGCGGGTGGGCAGCAGGATGGAGGCGGAGGCGCAGGGCCAGCAGAGCTTCCCGCCTCCTCTCTGGTGTCCGTGGAGGCTGTTAGCCTCAGTGCCTTCTCTGCACCAGAGTGTCCACCCCTGTATGACGACGGTGACCTGGGGGCCATGTGGCCCGAGGAGGGCAAGGCGGGTGGTAAGGGGCCTGTTTCACATGTGAAGCCAGTGAGGCCCTGAGGGGTCAGCTGGGCCAGGCAGGTCCGGGGGCCTTGAATGCCAAGCCAGGAAGCTTGGGGTTATCCTAAGCCATGTGGCTTCCAGGGTGGGGGGAGAGGAACCAGGCCTGGAGGATTCTGCGGCCTCAGGCACGGGAAAGAATGGGGGAGCCAGAGACAAGGGGAGGCCTGACACAGGCTGGGCAGGCTGGCGCCCTGTGGAGCCCCGGGGTTGGGGGGGGCAGGCCGTGGCCAGGCAGCAGGGGCAGTGGACATGGGTGAGGATCCAGTTACTGGAACTCCCAGTAGGGTGAGTGCCTGGAGGTAACCGTGGACACGGCCGCAGAGCTGAGGGGGTCAGGGCTGGAACGGGGGAAGACTAGGGGTTCTGAAGGCCGAAGAGGAGTTCAGACAGTGTGGGGTGGAGGAAACACCCCGGGAAGGAGGCTGTGTCTTCACTGGCCCAGGGTTCCTGTGGGGTCCAGGAGATTTGGAGAAGTGTGGGGCCGGTGACCCCGTGTGGCATGAGGAGGGGCCAGACGTGCGAGCCGAGGACTGGGTGCCCGGTCATGGGGCCCGGGGTGAGTGGGCAGGTCAGGGACCCGACCCGGGATTGTGGCATCAGTCAGGAAGAAGGGTCTGTGCGTGAGGTGGGGAGGGTCTAGGAGGAGAGTTGGGGCCAGCCCGGGGCGGTCAGGGCACCCTCGCCTGGGCCGCCTGGGCCGCCTGGGCCACCGCCGTGTGCCCACTTGTCACTCCGCAGACCGGGCCGGGGGCTCCCGAGGGCCTGAGGCCGGAGCGGATGTGCAGCGTGCGGGAGGCCCTGCTGACCACCGAGCTCCTGCCGCGCCTTCCTGGGGGGGGACGTCCCGTCTGGCCACTGACCAGCCTGTCTCCCTCCCCAGCTGCTGGCTCTCCCTGGAGGGGGGACTGCTGTACGCCTTCGTGGGACCGGCCGCGGCTGTCGTGCTGGTACTGACCCCTCCCCGTGGTCCAGGCTGGGGCCTGGGGCGGGACCCATCACCCTCAGGGTCACCTCGCACCCGACCTGCCCTCAGGGTACAGGGGCGCAGAGACTGGGCTGCAGCGCTGGCCTTTGTTTCCCTGAGCACAGCTTGGGTGCTTCCCGGGCACCGGCTGCGTACCGGCCGGGAGGGAGATCGTGTGGGTTCGCGGGGTGAGTGACAGGTGGGGGGACGAGTGGGCAGCGGGGAGTGCCTGCTAGGCCTGGGTGACGAGCAGAGCCGCCAGCAGAGCCTGAGGCCGGGGGCCAGGGCTTGTCCCTTGCTGCCCCCGCTGTCCCCTCCAGAGAAGGAAGCGGCTCCTCCTCGCTCTGCCTTCCCTTACGCCTCTGGGGGATGCGGAGCGGGGCCAGGTGGTCCCCAGGATTGTTGTCCCCAAGTTAGGGCCGGGCAGGGGGAGCTGGGCATGGCAGGGGGGCCATGCTCTCCTGCCCCCAGGCAGGGCCGCAGCACTCGGGGCCTGGGCATGGGCACGGGGTGCCGGCTGGGGGCGCGGAGGCGGTGGGCAGCAGCCTCTTTTATTCCTCGAAGGGAGAGGCCTCCGTGCCCTGCATGTCAATGTGGCACTTCAGAGGCCAGGCCAGCTCCCATTGTAAAGACAGGCGGCCGGGAGGCGGGGAGGCCCAGATGGCGAGGCAGGAGCCCCCTCCCCCGCGTCCCCTCCCAGGTGCACCGTCCTGATCTGCCCCCCCCCCCACCCCTGCAGTAACGTGGGGACGCCCAGGTAAAGACGGGCAGAGCCCGCTGTGGGAGGGGCGGCGCCGGCTGCTGTCCCCTCCCTCTCTGCCCTGGCCTTGTCAGAAAATGAGGTCACCCAGGAAAGACGCCTCCACCCCAGTCAGGCCTGCCAGCGTGGGTGCCCGAGCCTGGGAACGTGCCTGGGAACGTTCTGTGTGCACGAGGATGGAAGGCAGGGCCCGACCAGCGCGGTGTGGGCGGCGGGGCTGCGGGGAGTCGGCCTCCAGGTTCCCCTGGGTCCCAGGGGGCTGGGGCCGGGCCTCACACCTCCGTCAGGCCGCCCCTGCAGCCTGGGAGCCCCGGGGAGGGCATTCGGGGAGCAAAGTAACAGCCTCCCCACCCAGGAGAGGTGGAGAGAGGAACCCCAAGGTCGCGCAGCTGGGCCCTCGCGGGGTGATTGCTTGCGGGACTTGAATACCAAGAGGCACTTCCTAGGGCGCAGGTGCCCAGCAGGAGGGGTCGGGAAGGATGCTGTGGCAGAGGGCGCAGGGGCAGCGTGGCCCAGGTAGAGCCAGGACGGGGAGATGTCCCTGAGACTGCCCTCAGGTCAGGCCCTAGTGAGGGGTGAGCTCCCTGTGGCAGGAGGGATGTAAGGAGTGAGGGGCTGGGAAGATCGCAGGGTAGGCCTGGGCGCGGGCGGCAGCTGGATCCCCTGAGGTCCCTCTGGGGTCGGAGCGGGTGGGCACCCTGGGGGTGCGTGGTGGGGGCAGCCTGACCTCTGACCTCTGCCGCTGACCTCCGTGATCATGGGCCGTTCAGTGCAGACTACCCCGGGCCCCAGCCCAAGGGGAGAGCCCCCCGCATCAGCCTCTGGGCCCCAGCTGGCTCCTCCTGGCCCCCCATGTGCACCCTGCCGTGGGTCCTCGTGGAGCAGGCCGCGTGGGAGGGTCACATGGAGGCTTGGGCTGGAGCACCCCACCCTGGGTGGTCTCTTGTGGCAGGAGAACCCCACTACCAGCGGGGGCTCTGGGACAGCTGGCCAGGCCCAGAGGAGGGCGCTGGGGGGCCTGGAAGCCGGTCCGGGGGCTCTCCCCGCCCCCTGGAGCCTCGCCTCCCGGCCTGGGGAGTGGGGTCCCCGTCCCCGTGCTGTGGGCGGGAGCACCGCGGGGCCCTGGTGAGGACCTGGAGCCCGGCGCCCCAAGCCCCGCGGGCCGTACCGCGCCCCCACGCCCTGTGCCTCTCTGCCTGGCAGGTGAACATGGTCATCGGGATCCTGGTGTTCAACAAGCTCGTGTCCAAAGATGGCATCACGGACAAGAAGCTGAAGGAGCGGGCAGGGTAGGGCTGGGCCCGCCGAGGGCCTCACCTGCCTTGAGTCCAAAGGACCCAGAGCCCACCCCCTCCCCGCCAGGCCCCACAGCAGGCGGGAAGACTGGGGTGCGGAGGTCCGTGTAGGCTCACGGCCAGCCCCGGCCTCGCCCTGCGCCTCAGTTTCTCCGTCTGGCCTGTGGCAGGTCCTCAGAGACAGGGAAGCCCCCAGCAGGGACCACGGGGCTGGTGGGAGGGAGCCCCTGGCCTGCCCCTTCCCTGCCGCGGGGTCCGGTGACCCCAAGCGAGGGTGTGACCTGGCCAGGGAGGATAGTCCGGGGACAGGTGGGGTGTTCCCACTGCCGGGGAGGCCGACCCGAGAGGGCGGCGCGTGGCCAGAGGGCAAATGGCGCTGCTGGAGGGCGAAGGCCGTGTGTGGTCGGGACAGGGAGCCCTGAGGTCCTGGACGGGGGCCGCGTAGGCGGAGACCGAGCCCTCCTCTCGTCCTGCCCGGCCCTCTGAGCCCTCCCCTCCTCCCCTCTGCCGTGCCCTGGCTGGCGTCTGCGTGGGGCCCCCACCCCGCCCTCCTGTGCCCGTCCTGGGTCTCTGTGTCTGTGTCCGTCTCCCTCGTCCTCCTCCCGCTACCGTCGCGTCAGGACGCTGTCCCCTGGGTGCTTTGTGGTTTGTGGTCACGGTCAGAGCCTGTGCTGCTTCCGAGGAGGGGTGCGACCCTGGCGTGCCCGCGGCGGCTCAGAGGCTGGCCTTGCCGTCTGCGGGCCGGGGTGCCCCACTCCCAGGGCATGGTCCCCGGGGAGCCCCGCCCCTGCCCCTGCGACCCAAGGTCACCCACTCGCATTCTGGGGCCACGCACCAGGTCAGAGCCGTGGAGCCGCACGAGCCGGGCGCTGTTTCACTTGCTCCTACCATAGCCCTCGAGGAGGCCCCCTTGTCCTGCTCCCGGTTTTACACCCAGTGGACCCAGGTCCAGGCGGCGTGAGTGGCCGGCACGGTGGGTCGGAGCCGTCAGGCGGACACTAGAGCTGGGGTCACCGTGTGGCCGCTGCCTCCCGGGGCCCCTTCCTGGGTGTGCAGTGGGCGCCCTGGCCCCCCAGCACCCCTGCATGCGCCCATGCGGCCGTGCACAGAGCCCGGCTCCCCACATGCACACGCACATGCACCCACACCCGCACACTCAGACCCGCAGCTGTGCAGCGCGGCCCTCACTCCCCGGAGGGGGCAGCACATGGTGTGTGTTTGAAGCTTTTTCTGTGCTCTTGTGTCCCCTGCCCGCGGGGTCGTCCCCTAGCCCGCCCCTTCCCGCCCTCCAGGGCCTGGGACGAGGCCAACCCACGGGCAGGTGCCGCCCGGACAGACGGGGCAGCATGACAACAGGCTCCGCTGGGCGGTCACCGGCGTGCGGTGGTGCCGGGGGCAGGGACGCGCTCAGTGTGCGCGTGTGAGCCCGTGGGTGTGCACAGGCCCACGTGTGAGCGTGTGCGGTGTGTGGACACCCCTGCGCTGTGCCGGCTGCAGGTTCAAGGCAGGATGGGCCGTAGAGGCAGGAACCTATGGGAGGCCCGAGGCCCTGGGAATGTGTGGTTTGCTTCTCGCCAGCCTCTGCCGTGGACGGGCCGTCACCAGAGCCGTGGGGGACGGTCCCTGAGAGGTCACGGGGCAGGCCAGAGGCCGAGGCCCTGCCCACCCGGATCCCGGCTCGTGGCCCTGCACCACCGCCGGGCATCGGACTTTCCGGGGCGCCTCCTGCCAGCGCCTCTCCTCCTCACCATCACCTGGCCTGCACCCGCGCAGCCACGTCCACGGGGCCTCTGCACCACCCCGCGGGGCCTGGGCTGCAGGAATTCGAGGACTTCAGGTCCCCAAGCCCCGGCCACCTGCCTGCCGCCTGCCTCCGGCCGTAGGTGCCAAACCTCAGGCCCCAGGGAGATGAGGCGCAGCAGGAAGACTTCCCTGGGGGGGCTGTGCCCTGCCCTCCTGGGTCTGCTCTGGAGGGGAGGGGAGCATGAGGGAGCCCCACCCGCCGTGGGGGAGACACGCGGGTTCAGAGCCGGGTGGACAGAGGACAGCGGGCAGTGCACGGAGCCATGGAGAGCCCACGTCTTCGGGCTCGGCACCGGGCACAGGGGGCAGGTCTGGGCGCCCGTACTCCGGCTGGGGCCTGCGCGCAGCTTGCCCCCCAGCACCCGGGGTTGGCCTGGGCGGGTCACCCACCCTGGAGGGGAGGGAAGGGGACGGGGCTGCTGGCCAGGAGACGAGAGGTTTGGAGGCTTCTAGGCAACGCATGGCTCCGGCTTGAGCCTCGGGCAGCTGGCCAGGGAGCAGTCCTGGGGACGACTCGGGGCTGGGGCCCGGATGGGGCACTGGGCCCTGGAGCGGGGAAGGGGTGGGGTGAAGGGCGACGGGAGGACGGAGGGGGATGGAGGGGGGTAGAGGGGGACTGAGGGGGAGGCGGGCCTGTCTCCTGTGTGCCCACCACCCAGGACAGAGAGGGTGCTGGGGAGAGCCCCTGACCCCTGGCCGAGGTCCTGCGGATCTGGGGTCCCTCTCCAGGTTGGACTCCATTCGGGTCTTCCAGCCCCCGTGCCCCCAGCTCCCCGCTGCTGCCCCTGCCCACCCCCCACTTCTCCTGCCCCACCAGCTCTGCTCATCCTTTTGGCGAGGGGTGTCCTGTAAGGGGGGGAGTGGGTGGTCCCGACCTCGGCCCCCACCCCTGGCCACCTGCCCACAGAACAGAGCCCTGGAAGTCACGATGGTGGGGGATGGGGGGTGGGGGTCAGGCGCGTTTCCCACACCCCTGCGGTGCACCCGTCGGGGGCAGACGGGCACAGAGCAGCCGCGGTGGTGCCGGTAGTGCCCGGAGGTGCCAGCTCGCAGAGGGCAGGGGCCGCCCCGAGGGTGAGGAGCCTGTGGGTCTCTGGTCTCGTCTCTGCCCCCCACCCTCGCTGTCTGGCCCCGTCTGTGTGTCTGTGTGTCTGTGTGTCGTCTCTCCTCCCGGAGCAGCTCCCTGCTTCTCAGTCCAGAGCTCAGAGGCCTGGCCAAGCGCCCTCTCCGTGGCCACCTTGTAGTTGGGGCCCTGCACCCTGGGGGGCGGCCTGAGGACCCTGGGAGCTGGAACCTGCAGCGGCCTCGGCCTCAGCCCCAGCTCCTGCCTCCCTGGGCCTCCCCTCCTGGGGCCTCCTGGACGTGAGGGACCCGGGTCTCCCAGGGGGCCCCCCCTCACGCTGCGCGCAGCCCGGGGACCTGGCTCAGGCCGCGGGGCAGGGCGGGTTGGGGCAGATGGGGCAGAGGGCTGCTCCCCGGGAGGGGCTGGAGGCGGGGGAGGAGGGGGGGAGGGGGCAGCCCTGACGGGCGCGCTGTCCCCAGGGCCTCGCTGTGGAGCTCCTGCGTGGTGCTGCCGCTGCTGGCGCTCACCTGGATGTCGGCCGTGCTCGCCGTCACCGACCGCCGCTCCGCCCTCTTCCAGATCCTGTTCGCCGTCTTCGACTCGCTGGAGGGCTTCGTCATAGTGATGGTGCACTGCATCCTGCGCAGAGAGGTGGGCGCCGCCCCCAGCCCTCCGCGGGGGGCGGGGGGCTCGGCTGGGCCTCACCTCTCTGCAAGGCGGGGCCGCGCCCACAGGCCCGGGAGGCGGGGAGGCGGGGAGCGGCTCCCTGCTGAACCTTCTTCCCCAGAACGCCCCCCTGCACCCCTTGCTGGCTCAGACCCGGAGGCGGGCTCTGTCCCCCCGGGGCCTTCGGGACCGAGAGCCACGGGACACTCCAGCAGCCCTGAGGACAGCGGAGACTCGCGTCCTGGGTCCTCGGGGCCCTGGGAGGGAGCAAGACAGGCCCTTCCCCCTGCCCCGCCTGCCCCGCAGCCACCGTGAAGGGGTCCGTCTCGGGGGGCCGCAGTGTGGGCAACGTGCATCTTGACGTGGACGGAAGAGGGGCCGTCGTGAGGCTGGACGGGACCCGGACGGCCGCGGAGGCTGAAGGGGTGGGAGCGGGTGGGCAGATGCGTGCAATGACCTCCCCTGCCCCTTGGAACCTCCTAGAAACAGGCTCACCTGGCCCGGAACGGGAGGTGCTGGGGAAGAGGCTGGTCAGGGCCGCGGGCTGGGGGGGTGGGGATGTCTGCAGCAGGGCCGCTCGGGGAGCCCCGGGAGGGTCTGGGGTGCCCGCCAGCCGTCGGCGACCCCGCAGGGCCCACGTGTGGGGTCTGTGCTGAGGAGCCGCGCCGCCAGGGGACCGTGGGGATGGGTCCTCCATCCTCGGGCCTCTCCAGGGAGGGCTTCAGGGCTGCGCTGAGGAAGACAGACGGGGGGGGGGGGGGGGGGGGGGGCGCAGAGGCGATGCGGCCACCGGCCAGTGCCATGGGCGTGGAACATCCGGCAGGTGGGCTAGGAAGGCGGTAGTCGGGGTCTCCCGGGGAGCAGAGGGGCAGGCTGGCCGGATGGGCTTCCTGGAGGAGGGGCCACGAGGCGCTCCGGGAGACCGCTCTTCCTGCTCTGTGGTGGGCTGGACGGCGGCCCGCGGCCCCTGGGCACCGGGAGGGAGGCGCACCTGCGCGAGGAGGCCCAGGGCCTGGGCGGGCGTCAGTGGCCCCTGACCAGCTGTGCGGCTGCAGTGAGGGCCCAGGCCCGCAGGTCTGGGAGCCGGGAACGCCGGCGCACCCTCCTCCCCCCAGAAGCCCTCCATGCTCTCACCGCCCCTGTGCCTTCACTTACCCTTTATGCACGTCGTGGCTGTGAAGCGTCAGCTCCTTGATGCTGCCCCCCTGCTGCCCTCCCCCACCCCATCCCACCCGGTGTCCAGGGCGGCCGGGCTTTGCTCCTGGCTCACACCGACCAGCTGCACCCCTGCACCCCTCTGCCACAGGCCCTGTACCCCCTGCTTGGTGGCCACTGGCACGGAGCCACCGTCACTCCCGTCCTCGAGCCCATGGCCATCAGGGCTGAGACCCCCTCGACGAGGGTGCCCTCATGTGCCATCCCACCCCCGGGTGCTAGGAGACTCCAGGGCCCTGTGCAGCCTGATGGCGGTCCTCACTGTCAGACTCCAGTCGGCAGGGCTGCAGCACGTTCCCGGGGGGTGAGAGCCCCCAGGATTCTGAACTTTCATGGCCACAGAGGCCACGGAGAGAACGTCGGAGGGGGCGGGAGGCTGGGCCCGGGCGCGCAGGGCCCTCGCAGGGACGCCACCCCGTGCTCGCCCCCGCCCCCCACCAGGTCGCACGCTGCCTGGGGCTGCTGTGCACCGCTCTCCTCTCTCCCCAGGTCCAGGACGCCGTGAAGTGCCGCGTGGTGGACCGCCAGGAGGAGGGCAACGGGGACTCGGGGGGCTCCTTCCAGAACGGCCATGCCCAGCTCATGGTAGGGCTCAGAGCTGCTCTAGGCGCCAGCAGCCCCTGGGGAAGAGCTGCGAGCCCAGTCTGAGGCTGGGGACACTGAGGCTCACCAAGGTGACATCCCGGCCCGGGCTCTGGGGGGCAGCACTCAGATGGCAGTAGTCTGGCTGGGCTGGCATCGGCACGTCCCCGCTCCCGGGACCATAGTGCCCTCTGGCCAGCTGCCAGCCTCTGGGGGCCTTGGCTGCTGCCGACCCCATCTCTGCACCTCCCGCCCCCCCTCACCACCCTGCAGCCTGGCCAGGATGGGACTTGGCCCCACTCAGCCTCCCTCCTCTGGGGCGTCCACCACCCTCCACCCCGCCGTGGCCCTGTCCCCGGCCAGGTCCCCTTGGGCCTCCAGCATCACGCAGGCCGCTCAGCCCTGGGCACTGCACGCCCTCCCGCCCTGCTGCCCACCTCACAGAGGTCTGCTAAGATGCCGCCTCCAGGGAGCCCTCCGGACCCCCGCCCCCACCATCAGGCCTCCCGTCCACGTCCAGGGAGCGCCCTGGGTGAATTCTCAGCACTGTCGCCCGCTGGCTGCCCCCTGGTGCGCAGTGACCCTGGCAGGCAGGAGGGGCTCGTTCTCAGGGCTCCTCGGGGAGCCTAGTGGTTGTGAGCATCACTGGATCACAGGCAGGGCCTCGGCAGACGCCGGCCGGCAGACCTGGGGAGGCTACTTGGATCCTCAGGGGCCAGGCCAGGGGTCCCAGACCCCCAGGCGCTGCTCCTGGCCTGACCTCTGACCTCTGACCTCAGACTTTGAGTCTTCCCACCCGCCAGCCTCCGCCAGTGCAGGCGGATGAGGCTTGAGATGAGGACCCAGCCCTCCCGGCCCCCGGGTTCACCCACCCACGGGCTCTCTGAGGGAGGGGGCCGGCCTTGCCCACGTGCCCCTGCCCACACGCCTGCCCCCGATCCTAGGCTGGGACAGGGCAGGTGCTCTGGCAGGGACCTCAGCCACTGCCCGAGGGACGGCTGGCCTGGCACCGGGCGTCTGTGTCCGAACCCCGTACCGCCCCTCTGGCCTCCGTTTCCTCGTCCCCGAGGCCGTGGGGAGGACAGCAGGTGACGCCAGCAGGGGGCGGCCTGGGCAGCAGGGGGCTCTGGCCTGAGACCCTGTGTGTGCCCTGCCCGGCTGACGGGATGTGAGGGACGGAGCAGAGGGCTCCCTGTACTGGGGTCCTGGGGCCTGGGGCGGGGGAACTGGGCCGGGGGGCAGGAGCGTGAGCGAGCAGCAGTGGGACCAGACTCCCGCCTCCCAGCTAAGCCACAAACGCCTTGGAAGGAGCTCACCTGCACGCACACGCGTGTGCACACGTACGGCGAGAGCACAAGGGGCGGAGCCGCCGGCCAGGGTTCCTTTGAACGCAGGAGCCCCCGGCCACCTGAGCTTGGCCCCCTGAGCCCTAGTAGCGTGCACGCACACACCCCTTCCAGGTCAGCCCCCGCCCGGCCCTGCCCGCCCCTCACGGGCCCTCACCCCGCCCCGCCTCTGTCTTGCAGACGGACTTCGAGAAGGATGTGGATCTGGCCTGTAGATCAGGTGAGCGCCTGCCAGGTGAGAGCGACAGGTGGCCCTGGCCTGGGTCCACTTGCTTGTTTCCTTTTCTCTGTGTGTCTGTCCACTCATCTGTCCACGTCCTGCTGTGCCTGCCACGGCCCCGCACTGAGGAGGGGGCCTGCCCTCCCTGGGGCCCCGTGCTGTGTCGTCTGCGTGTCCTTGTCCCCAGCCCACCCGTGGAAGCGCCGGGAAAGGGAGGGACGGGCAGAGAGGGCGGGGGCAGAGCGGGGAGGACGGACCCTGAACCCTAGGCTGGCGCCGGGTTTCCTGGAAGCAGGTGGAGACGGGACCCAATTGCCTGATGACAGGGAGCCCGTCAGGGGTCGTGGTTCCGTGAGCCGGTGCGTGAGGCAGTGCCAGGCGGTCTCCCGGAGCCGGGGAACCAGCTGGCCATGCTGCCCTGCATCCGTCAGATATTTGGGGAGCATCTTCTGTAGGGACAGCCCAAGTTGGGAGTGTCAGCTGCTGCCAGGTGGACCAGGAGGGCTTCCTGGAGGAGGGCACCTCTGGTTTGGCTGAATGGGAACCGGACAGGATGGTCTCCCCTCTCCCATCTTGGTCTTACGCAGTCCAGGCAGCTTCCTGAGGGGTGACCCCAAGACGCGAGGGCCTCTGGAGGCGGCGGCCCAGCCCCGTTCGGGCGGTACTGGGCAACTTCTTCCCCGTAATCTGGCCCAGCCGGGCCTGCAGCCTCTCAAGCAGCTAGTGGCTGGGGGCGGGGCGGGGGGCGCTGAAGAGGAGGCCTCACAGGCAGGCGGTGCGGGGGCCGGGGGCGGGCACGCCAGCTGGGGGCTGGGGGCCTGAGGGCTCTGCATGGGGGGCCGAGAGTCTCCCCATGGCTGGGTTTAGGCAGGGGAGGTGCACTACAGGGTCCTTGGGGCTTCCCGCTCTCGGGCGGATGGAGAGACGTCAGTGGGAGAGCCTGGGGAAGGGAAGGTGGGGGGTCCCCGGCTGGCCACCCGGAGTGGGGGCGGGCTGCAGACCTGGGTGCAGGTCAGTGTCAGGAGGGTGGGGGGGTGAAGCTCAGCCCGTAGCCGTCAGAGGAGGGACAGGGTGGGGGACTGGAGAGTGACCGCTCGGGGGTGTGCCCGTGGGGTGTGCGCTGGGGGGGTGCGTGTGCTCGGGGGTGTATACCATGGGGCGTGTGCTTGGTGGGGGGGTGTGCCGTGGGGCGTGTGCCCGCGGGGTGGCTGTGCTGGTGTTCGGGTGCTGGGCAAGGGTGTGGCTGGGTGCCCGTCCCCCCGGCGGTGAGGAGAGGGCTCGCGGTCACAGCAGGCGCCCGTGGAAGGCAATGAGGGGGCCGCAGCCGGGCCTGGCAGCTGTGCACTCCCCACAGTCCAGTGAGGCCGAATTGACTGGTAGGAGTGAGGTGGGTGGTGGGCAAGCGGGGGCCCCTGCAGCTGGACAGGGCGGGGTGCCAGGCGTCCAGGGCCCTGTGCCCCAGGGGCAGGCCGTCCCGCCCGCGGCGAGGAGCCGCGTCCTTGCACTTGCAGGGAGCATGGGCCGGCTCCAGGGCCAACAGGGCCCCCCGCTGCTGGGAAGGGCAGTGTGTGGGTGGCGCTCATTCGTCCTCTTATCTGCGGGGGCAGACAGGAGCACCCCGTGTTCCAGCCTTGTTAGAAAAGGCAAAGGAAGCCCCGACGCCGCAGCACCGAGCCCCACGCGGTGGGTCCCCGCTGTCTGCGGCCGGGGCGGTGGCCTGCCGGGGGCCCGATCGGGACTGGCCGGGTCCCGCCGAGGCCTCCCTGACCCCCTCGCCTCGCGCCCACAGTGCTGAACAAGGACATCGCGGCGTGCCGCACGGCCACCATCACGGGCACGCTCAAGCGGCCGTCGCTGCCCGAGGAGGAGAAGCTGAAGCTCGCCCACGCCAAGGCGCCCCCCACCAACTTCAACAGCCTGCCGGCCAACGTGTCCAAGCTGCGCCTGCACGGCTCGCCCCGCTGCCCGGGCGGCCCCCTGCCTGACTTCCCCAACCACTCGCTGACCCTCAAGAAGGACAGGGCACCCAAGTCCTCCTTTGCCGGCGACGGGGACATCTTCAAGAAGCTGGACTCGGAGCTGAGCCGGGCCCAGGAGAAGGCCCTGGACACCAGCTACGTAATCCTGCCGACGGCCACGGCCACGCTGCGGCCCAAGCCCCCGGAGGAGCCCAAGCACAGCATCCACATCGACCAGATGCCCCAGACCCGCCTCATCCACCTCAACATGGCACCTGACCCGGGCCTGCCCGCCCGCAGCCCGCCCACCCGCCAGCCCCCGGGCGGGGCACCCCCGGAAGCGCCCCCTGCCCAGCCCCCACCTCCCCCACCGCCCCCGCCCCCGCCCCCCACCCTGGAGCCAGCGCCCCCCAGCCTGACGGAGCCCGGGGAGCCTGCTGCCCACCCAGGGCCCAGCTCGGGGACCGGGACCAGGAACGAGAATGTCTCCACCTTGTCCGTGAGCTCCCTGGAGGTGAGGGCAGCCTGGGGCCCCCCAGGGGCAGGGAGCCCTGTTGGTTTGGGACGGGGTTGGCAAGTCCAGGCCTGGGAAGGCTGGGGGCATCCTGGCTCCCTGCTGCGGGAACAAGTCCCCGACCAGAAGGACAACCAGCCTCTGCTGGGGGAGCTGGCTGCTGGCGGGGCCCCCCAGGACGCTGCTCCCCACGCTGCCCCTGGCCCCTTCCGTGGCTGGGGGGTCAGGGCAGCAGGTCCATCCTTAGACTAACCTGAAGCCTAGAAGTGACCCCAAGCTCCACTCGGTCTGTGCCACACGGGGCTCAGAGACAGGATTGTGGGGAGCATTGCCTTGTGCCCTCAGGGACCCCCGTACCCGGGCCATGCTCCGCCCCCCACCCCGGTTCCCTGTCTCTGTGGGTCCCCAGCCATCCAACTCTCCTGGTCCCTGGGAGCATGTCCCGGGTGGGCTAGGCCACATACCCTTGCCCAGCGCTGGCACAGCCTAGAGGCGGGAGGTGGCCCTGGGGACAGTCGGGCTCCCCCAAGCTGGGACAAAGGGTGAGGAAGTTTCTTTTGCAGGCTCCTCCGTCCCCCCGACCTGGACCTGGAATAGCCAAGCCCTAGGTTCTCATGGGGAACGGAGCCCCCCGTGACTGTCACCACTGCCCAGGGCCCCGGGCTCCTATTTCCGGCCCCCCTCCGGCTCACCCTGTCCCCCCGGAGCCTAACGCCAGGGACCCACCGTCTAGGGTAGAGGGTGGCCTGCAAGGGGCCTGGGCTCTGAGAGCCGCAGCTTCAGGGAGGCATGTCCTCCAGGGCTTGGCCGAGGCCCCAAGACTAGGTGTGGGGTGAGGCGGGGGTCCCTGGTGTCCCCCCCAGGCAAGGAGAGGCCTAGACCTGTGGCCCAGGAGGGTGTAGGGAGCCACTTGCAAATGCACACAAACCCTTCTCCCCACAGCGGCGGAAATCTCGGTACGCGGAACTGGACTTCGAGGTGGGTCCCGGTGTGCCCTCCCTGCAACAGCAGGGCCAGGGGTGCCGGAAGCCCCCCCCCGCCCGGGGGGAAGGGAGGGGCTGGGGAGGAGGCCCCCCACCTGCGAGGCAGGGCAGCTCCCTTCCCCACTCAGGCTTCGCCGCCCCTCCTGCCCCGCAGAAAATCATGCACACGCGGAAGCGGCACCAGGACATGTTCCAGGACCTGAACCGCAAGCTGCAGCACTCGGAGAAGGACAAGGAGGCGCTAGGCCCCGACAGCAAGGTCTGGGGGGCGGGGCAGGCCTTCGCGGTGGGCGGGGGGCTCAGGGGGAGCCCTTGGGGGGTCCTCTCCAGCCCTTCCTCCTCCCACCCTCGTGTGCATTCTCTCCTCCGACCTTTCTTGAAGGCCGGCCTGACCCTGACCCGGCCCAGGCTAGACCCCGGAGGGGCCCGGCGGGAGGGGTAGGCTGTGCGCTGGCGCAGGTCAGGCTGCCTCCCAGGAAGGCGAGGGCCAAGGGGGGGTGCGGGGCAGCGCCTTCACTGCAGGCCGTCCCCCCCCATGCCGACCCGCAGCGGGTCGCCCTGCTCCCGACTGGCCCTGGGGGTCTCCCTGCCCCCCGGCCCCTCCCTCTCTGTTCTGATCCTCCTCTGCATTGTCTCCCCGCTCCCCGCCTGATTTTGCTCTGTGGCCTCCCTCCCGGCCTCCCTCCGTCCCCCGCCCACCGGCCAGCAGCCAGAAAAGCAGCAGACGCCCAACAAGCGGCCGTGGGAGAGCCTCCGGAAAGCCCACGGGACGCCCGCGTGGGTGAAGAAGGAACTGGAGCCGCTGCCACCGTCCCCACTGGAGCTGCGGAGCGTGGAGTGGGAGAAGTCGGGCGCCACGATCCCGCTGGTGGGCCAGGACATCATCGACCTCCAGACTGAGGTCTGAGCAGGTGGGCGGCGGCCACGCACCGGGCCACGAGGAGGGATGCTGCTCCGCCCGCCCCCGCCACAGGACGGGCACAGACATGCTCTCGGGCTGCGGGCCAGGCCCGCGTCCCGGCCTCAGGGCGCTCGGACGGCGGCCGGGCGGAGGCCCGCAGTGCTGGGACCAGAGCCAGACGGGACAGGAGGCACCGGCGGCCCGGGTGGGCCCAGGGCTCCAGAGGCCCGAGGGTGCCGCGGACTCTGCCCTCCCCGAGCGCAGCGCCGGCGGGCGGGCGGGCGGACAGTGGCCGGGCCGGGGGCGGCCAGCACCCCCGGGATGCCTGCCCGAGCTGCCGCAGCAGAGGACCAGCCTGCTTGGCCCAGCTGGCCTGGCACCATTTTTTAGACACCCCAACCCCCTGGGAAGCAGCCAGCGCCCCCCCTTCCAGGGCCCGGGGCCCCTCCCCAGACCCAGGTGGAGAGCACAGCCCTCTCTCCCACCTGCGCCAACCCCAGGGGCAGGACTAGAAGCCCACTCCGGGAAGAAGCAGGGGTGGGGAATCTATTTTTTCTCTCCTTTTCTTTTCTTCAATAAAAAGAATTAAAAACCCAGGTCTCGTCTGTGCGTCCTTCCTCTGTGCACCTCCCGCAGGCCCCAGCCTCAGCGGGCTGGGGTGGCTTGAGCTGAGTGGTCCTTCTCCCGGGGTCGGCGGGGCTGGGGAAGCCTGGTGGGCGCCTGCGCTGCACCCCGCCTCGCCCTCCCTGGGGTCAGGAGCCCCATCGTGTGGGCCTGGGCCCCGGGCCCCGCGGTCCTATGGCCCTAGGGTGCTGTGGGGGCTCCGAAGGGGACCCCGGGCTCCCTCACTCCCCCACCACAGGCCCACGGGGTTGGCGTGCGACTTGTCCATGCCCTGAGCTATTGCTGGAAGAGCAGTCTGGGCCAGAGGGAGGGAGGGGCCTCCTTCCAGCTGGCCTTGGTGTGCCCAGGACCCCACCAGGACCCGCCAGGACCCCCGGCCCTCTGCGTCACGCTCGTACCCCTTGGCCCGGGGCAGGTGTGAGGGGCAGACGTGGACGCGCCCAGAGCCATGCACCCCTCTCCACCCTGCCCTGCCTCCCCCCCTTCCGCCGGGCCCCTGGCCCACAGCTCGCCCGGTTTCTGAGATGCGCCCCCCACCGCCCGCTGGTGAGCAGAAATGCAGGGTCCTGCCTCTCCTCTGCGTTGCCAGCAGGGGGCAGCCTGAGCCCGCGCGGGAGCCCGGGCGCTGCCAGGGGGCGGGGCGGTGAGCCAGGCCCCTCCCCAGCAGGTGGGATGCCGGAGGTCCGGGCCAGGAGGGTGTGCGGGTGGGCTGTTTGCACGCCCCGGTGCCCGGTGCCCGGAGGTTACGGCCCCTCCCTCCCTCCCACGCCCTTCAAGATGGAGACAAATGCCAAGACCACTGGAAAGGGGGGGACTGCCCGCACGGGTTCCCGCGGCGCCCGGCCCACCACTGGTCCCCACCGCCTGGGGATTGGAGAGGGGCCCTGGTGAGCAGGCTTGGGTGCGGGACGTGGGGCGGACAGCAGAGGGGCACGGCCCGCGGGGACCCCGGAGCCCGCCTCGCAGCCGTGGGCCTGGACACTTCTAAAGGCCACTTTCCTGGGTGAGATTTGGGAGCAGCTGAGGCTCATTCAAGCCTCGACTCCAAGCCTGGCCCTCAGGAGGGTGCAGGCGACAGGGGGGCCTGTGCCGGCCCCTCATTCCCCAGAGATGAGGAAGGAGGCAGGAGGCCCCTGGGAACAGGGTGCAGGTGCAGAAAGTCCTGAGCCCTCCCCCAGCCCCTCCCCTCCTTGCACAGGGCTCACCACTGCCCTTATGGAGTGACCCGGGCAGGATCTGGCCAGTGACCTGACCCCCTGCTCACATCTGCAACAACAAAAAACCCTGAAAGGAACCCAAAAACCAAGGTGGACCCAAGCCACCTGCTGCCGCAGGGACAGTGGGGTCGGGGTGGCGGCGGGGGTCAGGGTCAGCTGCCAGCAGGCTCCGGCTCCCCTCCACCCTCGGTCCCTCGGTCCCTCCGAGAGGGCTGTGTCTTTCCAGGAGAGGCCGCGGCCTTGGTGACTCCTCCTGCCCGCCCCGAGTGCAGGAACCTGCCAAGGAGTTTCCCCCGATTCGGCCTAGCGTGGGTCAGCGTGCACCCCCTTCTGCGGGGCCCCGTACAGGCAGGGCTTCGGGCCAACGGCCAGCAGGTGCTGGGAGCTGCTCTCGGGGTGCCCCCCACCCGTTCATCCTGCTGTTCACACTGCGGTGCTCTGGGCACTGGACCTGGTCCTGATGAGGAAACGGAGACTTGGGGGCCTGAGTGATGCTGCAGGGGGCGGGCGTCCCGGGGGGTGAGCCCCGCTCCCAGGCCCTAATCCCTGGCGCGCCCCTCAGGGCAGCCTGGGCCTCCCCCTGCTGTTCCCTCCACCAGCCACTCCTTTCCCTGGACCTCTGTGGCCTCGTCGCCCCTTCATGTGCCATCCTCCTGGGCCACCCTCCCCTGCCGCCCGCGGTACCACCGTGCCCCAAGGATGGGGCGACCGTGCGGTGGTCACCGCGGCAGCAGGAGCACATGCAGCCAAAGCTGTGAGGAGGTTTCACGGCTGGAGCCGGGGCTCGGGGCTTGGGGTGCTGATGGAGGGGGGCGATGTCGGTGCTGGTGGCGGGGCTCCGGGAGGCCAAGGGGGACGTCACCAGGCCCTGTCCCCACGCCCACCGAGGAAGGGAGGAGCACCTGGAAGGTGGATGGACAGGGGTGGAAAGGAGGGCGCGAGGACGAGGACTGGCCCCAGTCCCCCGGGGGCAGGGCCAGGAGGGGTGGGCAGCCAGCGGTCCCTGCACCCCTGCGCAGAGGCAGGTGGGCACCCTTCCTGGAAAAGCCCTCGCCACCACCTCTCAGGAAGCCCCTCTTCCCCACCAGCCTCCGGCTGCCGCAGCGTGGGCGGCTCCCGGCCCGGCAGCAGCCGGTCCTTGGGCTTACCTCCCCCGCCCCGCACCCGGTGGGGCCACGCCGCAGCGTCCTCCGCCTCTCCTGGCCTCATTCGGGACGAAGGACCCGTCACCTCCCAGGCCCCGCATCCCACGGGGCGCCCACCTCCACAGAGAAGCCAATCCACAGGGTGCCTCGTGTTCCGGGACTTGTTCTAGAACCTTCCACCAGCTGAGAGGGCCCTTGCTGCCCCGCTGCCCCACCCCCTGCTCCCTGGGTCCCCCTGCTGACCCTGGAGCCGTGTCTGGGGACAGAGGCACCTGTTGGGCTGCCCTGAGGTGACCAGGCGGCCGGGATCCCACGGACGGAGCCGGGAGGCCGCCAGCCAGCCTGCTGGCCACCCCACGGCCCTGGGAGCTTAGCGGGCTGCCGGCTCCAAGCTGTGACACCCGGGGTCCTGGCTCCTCTAGGGGTCTGAGCTCCTCACCCTGAGGCGTCTTCACCCCCGGGCCCGGGCAGCGCCGGCCGCACTGCCCCCCCCCCCCCCCCCCCGGCGTTACGGCTCCGCCACCTGCTGCGGTGGCCAAGGGAGCTCTCAGCCCCGCTGGGGAGTTGGGGTCCCCCCCTCCGTGTGCCTCTCCCTACACCGGGGGCCCCGTGGACTGGCCGGGCTGCTCCAAGCCCACGGAGGGGCCCACAGGGGGGCTGGCTGGGAGCAGGAGGCCTCGGCCAGGGCCAGCCCCGCCCCCTGGGCCTCGGTTTCTCCCCTGGCACTGCAGCGGCAGGACAGGGTGACCGACATCCCTCCGGGGCCAGCAGTCTGGGGCCCTGCCGCCTCTTGAGGCGTGGGGAGCCGCGGGCTCCCCAAGTATTTTTCAGGATCTAAAAATAAGCCGGAGGGGAAGGTGTCTCTGAATAGCTCAGGAATGTGCCAGTCACTGCCCCACTCGGAACTGCCTCCAAATAAGGCTCTAGCGGAGCCGGAAGCCGAGACAGTCACTGCTCGCGTCAGCCTCCCAGCTGCGCGGCTCCAGAACCTTCCCTCCCACCCAGCCAGCCCTCAACCGCCCCAAAGGTCTCCCCCCACCGCCCCGAGCCGCCAGGTCCTGGGGGCCCCTGGGGACAAAGAGTAAAGAAGTCACAGTTGTGGACTCTGCGACTTACTCTTCTAGAAACTTCCATTTACGCGTCTGGGATCTTAGGACCATGCAGTTCAGACCCCTCCCCCCAAACCTCAGAAGATGGGAGAGCAGGGCCCCCCCCAGGAAGGGAGGGTGGGCTTTCAGGCACCCCTGGGCGTCCCGGGGAGCGGGGGCAGCCTGGCACCTGCTCAGACCAGCCGCAGGGCGCAGGCGTCCCCAGCTGTCCCAGGAAGGCAGAGGCGGTGTTGCTGGACGCGGTATGGCTCTCTGGGAACACCATCTGGACCCTGCCCAGGAAGGGGAGTCGGGAGGAGGCAGGGCGCCGCACCCCACCGGCCGCACCCCCGTCTCTGTCGCCAGGAGGCCCCTGGGGGTCAGGGCTCCGGACGGTGCCGCGGCCTGTGACCTCTGGGGGCCTGGCGTTCCTCCGCTACCTCTCCTCCCCCCAGACCCTTCCCAGCTCAGGGGGCCCAGACCCTCAGAGGGGAGGCAGCTCACAGACTCCACCCCAGTCCCTCCAAAAGGCAGCCCTTCAGCTCCCAGGCAGACGGGATGGGCTTGGGGGCAGCAGGTGGCAGGACAGGAAAGAGGAGGGGTGGAGTCACGGTGGAGGGGGGCTGCTCCCCCGGAGGGGACGAGGGGACATGGCCTGGGGATGGTGCCCAAGAGCTAGAGCAGGGACGGGACCCACCCCCGGGTTCCCTGGAGGAGGGGGACCAGGCTGAGCCCCGAGGCTGGTGGGGTGGCAGGTGGGCACCCAGGGGGCTGCAGGGGCCCACCTGCCCTGGAGAGGGAGGCTGTGCTCTCAGGCCCCACCCGGGGACCTCCGTGGTCACCCCGGGGCCTGACACGTCACCAGGACGGAGGCGTGGCTGGGTCACACGGCTGGTCCCGGCCCCGACCCCCGTCAATCCCCGCAGGCCCCGCCCGTGGCTGTCGGACATCCCTGGCGTCGCCCCACCCTCGGCTCTGAGTCTCTCTAGAGTCACCATGTGTCCTGCGTCAAGGGTTGGTGTCGGGGTCCGGCCCCCCTCAGACAGGGGCCACCCCAAACCCCAGCGTGCACATGGGATCTACTCCCCCGGCGGCTGAGGGGGTCCCGGGAAAGGAGCCCCACCAGACCGTGCTGGGAGGGTGTGCAGAGCGCCCCGCATGCCCCAGGATGTGCCAAGGCGGTGGGGCGGCTGGCGGACCAGGGGAGGACAGTGCAGCGGGCGGAGAGGGCGGGACAGGGAGCGGGGACAAGGCACGCTAGGCTGTGGTCCAGGCTCGGGGTGCAGATGCCGGGGGCAGTGAGCCGCCAGGCTCTCAGAGACAGTCGGAGTGGGGGGGCTCCTGGGCAGGGGGGACGCAGCGGGCAGAGCTCAGTGGGGACCAGGCGTCACAGAGTGACCGGCCAGGCGCTGGCCCTGAAGGCAGAGGCGGGTGATGGGGGGCATCCTAACGGCCCGCAGGCCCCCCGGGAGGATGTGTGAGTGCCGGCCCCCTCCCAGATGGGGAGACTGAGGCACGCAGACGGGGTGACTTGCCCAAGGTAGCAGAGGCACTGCGGCTGCTGCGGGGTCTGCAGGAACGGGGTACTGGCGGGGACAAGAGTCGTGTCCCCCGTGGGACTGGAAGCAAAGCGCGGAGTGAGACCCAGGTCGACAGATTCGTTACCGCAGCCTCGGCTGGTTTTGTTTTTGAAGATTGTGTGGATTTATTCGTGTGAGACGCAGAGAGACACAGAGCCGCAGGCAGAGGGAGGAGCAGGCTCCATGCAGGGAGCCCGACGCCGGACTCCATCCCAGGACCCCGGGGTCACGCCCTGGGCTGAAGGCAGACGCCCAACTGCTGAGCCACCCGGACGTCCGGCTGGTTTAAAGTGCCAGCGGGGGCAGCCCGGGTGACCCAGTGATTTAATGCCACCTTCAGCCCAGGGCGTGATCTGGGGTCCTGGGATCGAGTCCTGCGTCGGGCTCCCTGCGTGGAGCCTGCTTCTCCCTCTGCCTGTGTCTCTGCCTCTCTCTGTGTCTCTCGTGAATAAATATATAAAATCTTTTAAAAATAATAAAAAATGAAGTGCCAGCGGGAGGCGGAGTTTGCGCGCACGCCAGGCCCTGACGTGGACTTGGGCACAAGGAGGGCGGCGCCCGCTTCTCCGCTTCTCTCTGCACCCGTCCGGGACAGACCAGACGCCCGCTCCCCCCTGATCCCGCTCTCCCCTGCGGGGTCCGGTGTCCTCGCCCACACCCGCCTCCAGCGCCGCTCCCTGCAGGCGCCTCAGACCAGGGATGCCCCCTCCCGGCCGCCACCTCACCCCCAGCTAGCACCCGCTTCCCCACACCCCATGCAGGCTTTGCACTTCTTCACCCGCTTCTCCTAGGGCGTTGCCTCCTGTGAGGGCAGCACCTCTACTGGGCTTTCAAATGTGTCGGAGAGAAATTGCTCAGAAAGTTCTCTTATCACCCTTTGGGCTTCTGACGGGTCTGCAGCGGGGTCCCCTCTTGACCCTGCGCCCCGGGGGGGCCTCCTCCTGCAGGACCCTCACCCGCCCCGGCTGTGCGGGCCCCTCCAGCCGCTCCCCTCTCTCCGCTCCCGCTCTCGTCCTTGTCCCGCTCTCCTCCCTTCGTCTTCGGGTTTATTACGAACAAAAATGATTCCCCAGGCGGGTGCTAGGACAGTAGCCTTCGGCTTCCAGCATCTAATCTAGGTCTTCGGGCGACAAATTCCCCTCAAAGCGCTGCTTCAGAACAGCCCCCAACTTTCCGTACGTGTCATTTCCATCATCATTCAGCTTCAAAGGCCTTTATTTATTTATTTACTTACTTAGGAAGGGGGGGGATGAGTGGGGGGAGGGACAGAGGGAGAGAGAACCCTCAGCAGGCCCCACGCGGCTCCACCTCACCACCCAGACACCACGACCCGAGCCAAGATCCAGAGTCGGGTGCTGAGCCGGCCGAGCCACCCTGCACCCTGAACCCCTTTGCAAATAACACGAGGACTCAGACCATTTTAATCCTTCTCTCTGGACTTAGGGGCCTATTACTGCAGCTCTGTGTTTTTGAGCTCCATAAATTAGACGTTATTTTTTTAAGAATTACTTATGCGTTGAGCAGTTACCTTGCTCACCATTTGGTGGGGTTCTGACCCAAATCCGGGGCGTGGGTGTTGGGGTGGGGGCCCCTCCTCCAGGCAGGGCTCGGACGCCGCAGGATGCTCTGCGACCCAGCTCAACTCTCACAGGGCGTCTGAGCGGAGGCGGCATCAGAGCCGCAGGTGGAGGGCTCTGTCCCAAGGACGCCCCCACTTCAGGGGCCACCTGCAGGTCCACCTTGTCACCTGCGCTTCCCACCAACCACCCAGCTGCAGGTCAGGGATTCCTGTGCCCCCCCGCGGAGTTGGCTCATTTGCTAGAGCGGCTCACAGAACTCCTTAGGGTCCCAGGAGGATCTAACCCAGAGCAGCCAACGGAAGAGGCGTGCGGGGCGCCGTGCCGGGAAGGGGTGCGGGCTTCACTGTGTCCCCCAGCACCCGGCAGGGGCTCACCAACCCGGCGGGGACTGAGGGGATCCTGGGCTCCCCGAGGTCGGGGGCGGGGCTGGAGCATTTCCAACCCTCCAATCCCAGGGCGGGCTCCCGAGGCTGGGGGTGGGGGGGCACCCAAAAGTCATCTATTAACACCACAAAGGACGCCTTTCTGGGTTTCCTCACTTAAATTCCAAGGTTTGAGGAGCTCGTCCACATGGACTAGAAACCACAGCCTCACACAGTTCGCCTTCTGGGGTGCATTCCCTCAAGGGCCTGGTATGAGCGGAGCGGGAGACGAGCAGCCCCTGCTCAGCCCTCCACCCTGGCCCCTGGCCCCCGCCCCACCCCACGGCCCCCAGACTCGGGCCCCGCCCTGCCCCCATCCCTTGGTCCCCAGACCTCTGGCCCTGGCCCCCCACCCCCACCCCACAACCCCCAGACCCCTTTCCCAGCCCCCATCCCACAGCCCCCAGACCCCCACCCCGGCCCCCACTTCACAGTCCCCAGATCCCTTCCCCAGACGACCCCCCCAGCCCCCCGACCCCCCACCCCAAGGTCCCCTGACCCCACAGCATCATCCACAGGTCCCCCCTCGCCCCCTGCTCCATCCCCCTGCCCCACCCCCCATGGTCGGGGCCCAGCCCCTAGCACCCCCAGTCTCACACACCCTGGCCCACAGTCCCAATCCCTAGTTTATTTCTACCCTTTTGCACCCATAACCCTCCCACCAGCCCACAAACGACTACTCTAATTTAGCTAATGTGTCCTTTTTGTTTGTAAGTGCTTTCGGGGGAAAAAAAAAAAAGCTTGTTTTTTTTTAACTTTTTAAAATAATTTCAGGCATATGGAAGAGTTGCAAAAATAGTACAGAGGTTCTGTATGCCCTTCACGAGCTTCCTCTAACGTGAACATCTTATCAAAGCGTAGAGATTTTTAAATGTATTGAAATTAGATTATATAGCTCATTCTGTTTTTAATTTTTCCCCTCTAAGCACGTTAAAAAAAAAAAAAAAAGATTCGTCTGGGTTGCTATGTGTCTGATCTGTTATTTTTTTAAAGGTTTTATTGATTTCCTAGAGACACAGGGAGAGAGGCAGAGACACAGGCTCTCTGCGGGGAGCCGGATGCGGGACTCGACCCCAGGACCCGGGGGTCACACCTTGAGCCGAAGGCAGACACTCAACCACTAAGCCACCCGGGTGTCCCTGTTATTTTTCTTTTTTTTATTTTTCTTCACATGACTTATTTCAATTTAAAAAATACTGCTGGGGTTGAGTTTTGCCAAGCGCACGCGCGTACCTGCAGAGCCCAGACAGCAACTGGGGGGGGTGGGGGGGGGTGGCCAGGGCGTCATTGGCTCTGCAGCTGCCGCGGTGCAGGGCCCAGTCCTCTGCGGCCTGCGGGGCCTCCTCCCCCCCTGCACCTCTCTCCCGCGCCCCCAGATTTGGCAAAGCGCAGCTTCTTAACCGGAAAGAAGTCAACCCTAAAGATTGTGCCTTCGGTGCTAAACCTCCAAACTCGCCGTCCCCCCTCTCCCCGCCCCCCTGCCGTCCTGACACCATGGACTGTCTCCTGTGTGACCTTCCAGATGTTTCCTAGTTCTGCGTTTTGCCTTCAGCTTGAGGACCCACTGGGATTGGCGCCTGTGACTGCTGAGGCCCCGCCTGGATTCCCCTTTTCCTCTTTGAAGGTGGGGGGCCGGGGGTCTGGCCACCTCCCCACGAGAGGACGGGCTCCCCCCCCCCGCCGAGGATCGGCTGCTGTGATTGGGCGGGTGCGTCTGGGCCCCCTGCTCTGTTCTCCTGACCCGTCGGTGCCCTTTTCTGCCAACACCTCTCACTGTCTCAAGACTCTGTCCCTTTTCTGTCCCCGATTTCTCTACTGAGAGGTTCCGGTTTTGCGCCATCGCACCGCGTCTCGGGGTCACAGGCGTTGGCTCGCTGAGGATTGAGATGGGTGTGCATCCTCCTGTCCCTGTGTCCTCGCCCCACGCGACGTCCGTGTTCCTTTGAGGATCAAGCCAGTCTGGCCTGCGTCCTGGACGCGTGGACCCCTGGCTGCGAGACTGGGTCCTACTGACGCTCTGCGGAGAATCTTGGCGGGGGCCTGTCTTCGCAGGGGTCAGGCCGGGTTCGTGCTGCCGTCCCACCTTCTGTGAGCTGTGGTCCTAACATTCGCCCCGTCTGAAAATCCTTGCCCCATGGGGCGCCTGGGGGGCTCAGCGGTTGAGCCTCTGTCTGCCTTGGGCCCATGGCATGACCCCACGGTCCCGGGATCGAGTCCCGCGTTGGGCTCCCTCCGTGGGGCCTGCTCCTCCCTCTGCCTGCGTCTCTGCCCCTCTCTCCGTGTCTCTCATGAATAAATAAAATCTTTTTAAAAAAGAAAGGAAATCTTTGTCCAAGCTGTTGGGCTCTGTCTCACGTGTGCACAGGGGCAGGTCTACCCCCGTCCCAACTCTCTCCGCCACCACCAGGCATCAACCCGCTCGCCGGCCTCTGCACGCCGGGAAGGCAGAGCGCGGAGCACCGCTTCGTTCCCTGGGCACTTCCCCCGTGGCTAGGGAGCGTCGCCCTTGCGCACGCCTGTTGGCTCCGGGCGTCCCCCCGCTGTGGGAATGCCCGCTGGTCTTTGGGCCCCGTTCCTCTGTGGGGTGGCTGCTGCCTCCTGACCCCCACAGTCTGCTCCGCCGTGGGCAGCGCCCTTCACCCTGCACGAGCCCCCGCGGGGGCGCCGCCCGCCTCTCTCTTCAGCTGCGTCTTGTGTTTGCAGGCCCCTGTGGGTGGCATCAACCGCGTCCACCCCCACCTCGCGGTGCACCCGCCCGACGCCGGTTCTCAGGGCCCTTCCTTGTCTCAGGTCCCCGAGAGATTCCGTCTTGAGGGCCCAGACCGTGGCCGACGCCTGCCCTGTGCACCCGGAGGCGCTGGGGGGGTGATGCCAAGCCAGCTGAGCTCCTCTCCGCCAAGACCCGTTATTTCCAACGTGACCACGGAAACCACTCGTCCTTCCTCCGCTCGTTTGTCCTGCCGTCCTTCCCGCGCCCCTGCCCCTGCCCCCCGGGCCTCGGCTGCTCTGTCCACCTGTCCCTAAGCCAACACTCCCTCTTATTTTACTGTTTATTTTTTATTTATTATTTATTTTTCCTCCTCCACCGGCGGCCACGCCTGACGGCACGTCTTAACCCTGGGGAAGAGCCCCAGGGCTCTGCTTGATGCGTGCGGTGCCCCCATCGGTGTGGATGCGCGGCTCCCCCCAAACCTGGGGAGTCCCTAGTGATTCCCTACGCAGCTGTGCCCCCGTCGGAGCCTCTGAGATTCTAACGTAGCGACTCTATTTCCCCCAAAGCCCTGTTTGCTTCTTTTCCAAATTGGCCGGGCCCCTCGTGGTGTTTACCTTCGGCCGTTCCCGGTTGTCTGAGGAAGAACCTCCGGGGAGGGCCGCGGGGGACGGCCCCCCACCCCCGCCCTGCCCGACACCCCAAGGGCTCCACGTCCCCGGCAGACCTCCGGCCGCCGCGGGCTCCAGCTCAGTGCCTTCCGGCCCCTGGGCGTGCACCGGCAGCCTCCTCCAGGCTGGCCTCTGGCTTGCCCCTCCCCACCACGCTGCCCTCAAGTTCCCAGCTGGAGTCTCCGGCTGGTTCTCGGCCTCGAACAGCTGCCAGCTGCCGGGGTGCACCCGCACTCCTCCCCACGGGCCCGCGGCGCCTCAGGAGGCTGAGAGCCGCGTCCCAGGCACCGGCTTACTCACTGGTCTGACTCACATCCACCAGGCGCTTACCCCGTGCCCAGAACTTTCTGAGCAGCTGCGGATGCCATCCCCAGAAGAGCCACAGGGACGAGGGGGGCCGCAGGACGCAGCTGGAGAGCCCCTCCCCGGGGGCTGGGGCGGGAGGGGGTTAGGCCCAGTTCGGGGGGCGCTGGGGGAGAGAGGAGGCAGCGGGCCGGCCAGCGCAGGAAGGTGGGGGCCAGGTCCCAAGGGTCCCAGGACCACGGGGGGAGCAGGAGGAGAGGCTGGGGGTCCGGACCGGGGCGGGGCACGAGGGGAGACTAGCGGCTGGGTCGTGGGGAGCACTGGGGGGCTCAGCACCAGCAGGCGGGGTTCTGGCTCACGCGGCCAAGGCGCCCCCGGCTGACGACCCCGGGACTGAGAGCCTGGGCCCGTGAGGCCACCGGCCCACGGAGCGGCGGCGGCGGCACAGCCCGGGAGGCCACGGCGACCTCGGTCACGTTTAATAGAGAAATCTCACAGCCGGTACGCGGAGCCGGGCGCCGGCAGCCGGGCGTCACTGCCTCACGAACTTCGACAGTTCAGTGATGTCTTCCAGAAAGTTCTGGTAGAACCTGCGGCTCACGGAGTCTGAGTCCTGCTTCAGGACCTCCAAGTCTGCAGCAGAGAGCCCAGGGCTGATGGACGGGCCCCGGGGGGGCAGGGGGAGCAGCCTGCTGCGGGTGCTGAGGAGGGTGCAGGTGGGGGGACACAGGCCTGGCCCGGGAGCTGTGTGGGGTGAGGGGGGGCCACAGCCCTGATCTGGAACTGAGTCCCCAGGAGAAGACGATGCCCCGCCCTTGGGACAGACTAGTTGAGGGGCCTTAAGAGACGGGAGACAAAGAGGTCCCATGTCCTTGGTCCCTGGGGGCTCACATTTCTTGAAGATTTTCAGGTCGCCCCTCTTCAGGGAAAAGCAGAGGTCGGTAAAGTAGTCCTGCAGGATGCCCCCTGGATCAGTGGGGAAGGCGGTGGGTACGGCTGCCCCTGCGGCCCCGAGGGAGCCAGCCCGGCGCGAGGGGCCCATCAGCGGGTGGGGGGGGGCGCGGAGCTGCGACCGCCCACCGCCCAGGGCTGCACCACGGGCCCTTCGGGCTGACCCCAGGGCGCGGGAGCGAGGGGCGCCGGGGAGGGGGTACACGGCCCCGGGCCGCACCTACCGATGAACTTCATGGCCATCCGCTTCAGGTTTTTGTGGGGGCTGCCCAGGTAAATCAACGCCTGCATGAGAAACTGGTGGTAGCTGCCGAAGTTGCTCTCCACCTGGGGAGGGGAAGAGATGGCCCGAGGCTCCTGGCCTCGCAGCTGGCTCTGCCCCAGGCCCCGCCGTCCCGCAGTCCCAGGGCCATGACCCCGCCTGGGTCCCTGGTCTGCAGCACCAGCTCCTCCCCCGGCGCACCTGGGGGGCGGGGGCCTGCGTCAAGGCACCTGGGACCTTCCCCACGGTCACCCCGCCACAGCATGCCCGGTCGCCCTCCTGGAGCTCCAGAAGTCACCGTCCCCCTCCCAGCAGCAGAGCCGAGGCAAGGCAGGGGGTTGGGGATCCTGTGTGCCAGAGCTGGGGCCCCCTCGGGGGTGGGGCTGCCCTTCCCAGCAGAGGAGAGAGAGCTGCTCCGGGACAGGGGCTGCCTCTGGATCCCAGGACAAACCCTCGAGGGAGGTGGCGCAGGGAACGCACGCAGCCGGCTGCTGGGCCAACCCTCCTGTGGCCACGTCCGCGGAGCCTTTTCAGGGGTAGAACCCGCTTTGTTTCAGCGGCCAGGCCTGCCTCCCCTGGCTTTTGTGCCCTTGGCTGCTCCGAGGATGAGGAGGCCCCCGCGCTGACGCACTGCACGTGCCTCCGCCCCAGGCCACCCCACCCAGGCAGGGCTCCCCGAGGGGCGCTGTCAGGCCGCGCCCCCCCGACCACGCCCCCCCCCCCCCCCACACACACACACGACGGCGTCCTGGAGCCCTGCCAGCCCCAGACAGCAACTGCTTCCTTTTGGGCAAAACTCCAGAACTCCTGGAAGGTGTGAAGATGGGAAAATCTCTGCAAACCCAGGACGCCTCTGTGGGGAGGAGCCGGAAGGACGGCCCTGGGGGGCGGTGGCGGTGGGACTGTGCCCACGACCCTCCCCCAGCGCCCGGGCCGCCCCCAGGTCCCCGTGGTCACGCCGAGGCTGCTGGGGAAGGGCCCCACGCCGGTCAAGATGTCTGTGGTGGACACAGAAGCACATGCACACGGAAACGGGTAAATCCACGAGTGTAACTTAGTCACAATAAGACTAGATGAGGAGGTAGATACCGATGGCAGGCGCTCCTGCCTGCAGCCAGGGGCACACACGTCCCCGAGGGCGGACGTCGGGGGACAGAACTGAGCCGCACCCCACCCCACCCCGCGCCTCCAGGCAGGGCTCCCGGGTCCACGGGGCGGGGGAGGGTCCCCACGTGGTGCACCTGCTGGCCGTGAGCTCCGTGCCTTGGTCCAGGGGCTGTGGGGGCCCCCACCAAGCCGGCCTGCAGTCCACACCCACTGGACCGAGTCCGATGCCACCCGCGGGGCCTCCAGCATCAAACCCGTCCCACCCAGGTGCCCTTTCGAGGGTGCCAGGCCAAGCCAGGTCCCGGAGGCCCCTGAGCATGCACGGCCCCTGTCCACCTCCCTGGTGGCCTGGCCCCCCGGCCCAGGAGGGCGCTGGCGCCTTACCATGTAGATGAAAATGTCGTTCTCGGCGCCGAGGCCATGGCCCCACGCCAACTTCCCGAACAGCTCCTTGCGGAACTCCCACTTGAGCAGGATGGCACAGCGCAGGAAGGTCAGCTTCGTCTTCTGTGGGCACCACGCAGCGAGAGGCGGGGCTCAGCACGTCCCATCACCAGCGCCTCCCAGGGACACCCCAGGGAGTGGCCCTCTGCACGGAGGGTCCCGGGCCCTGCAAGGGCCCCACTCGGCTGTGGCCAGGCCGGGGGGAGCTGCCCCCGTGGGAGGAAGGAAGGGGTGCCCCACAACAGTGCCCTCACCCCATAAGCCCCGTGGCTGTTCTGCTCGGGGTCCCTCTAGCACCCCGGCCTCCTTTCTGGCCTGAGGGACTCTCTCAAGGGCTGGGGGGCGGGCACCCAGGGAAGGACCACTGGCCCCTCGCTCACCCGCCCCGGAGCCACAGCCTTTAGGAAGTGTCTGTGCCCCCATGATGAGCAGAATGGTGTCTCCCCACATAATCCCCAGGCCCTCAGCAGGTGACTGTCTGGGGGTGGGGTCCCCACAGGGACCAAGGCAATGGGGTTCCTGGGTGGCCCTGGGCCATCTGACTGGGGTCCTTCCGAGGAGCCAGAATCTGGACCACGGAGGGCACGGGAGGGCTCGGGGCCCCCGCCCAGGAGGGAGGCCTCGGGGGACCAGCCCTGCCACACCCCAAGGCCTGCGCTCAGACAGGCCTGTTCCCAAGCGGCCTCCCTGGTTGCTGAGCTGAGCAGGGACTGGCCCACCTGGTCCTCTCCCCGGGGCCCTCAGCTTCCTCCTAAGTCCACCTGCCGGGTGCTCAGGGCTCCGTCCCCAGGAGACTGGGCCCCATCACAGGCCGGGCACCTTCCTGCGCTCGCTCCCCCTGGCTCAGAGTGACCGTCCTCCGACCCCCGGGGGCCCTTGGCCTCGGGCCGCTCAGCCTAAGATCCCAGCTTCTGAGCCTTTATTTGTAGGCCAGCCTCCTCCAGGCAGCCTCCCCTGCTGACCTTGACCCTCTCGGAACTTCCAGCTGCACCCGTCCACCTCCCACCCGGCGACACCCCTGCCTTCTCCTGGTCTCCCGTGCACCCCACCACTCATCCCTCCCTTCAGCCACATAGGCAGGCACTCGGCAGCCGCCTGGCAGAGGGTCCAGCGGGCTGGCTCCCGGTCCCACGGGTCCGGGGCAGGGGCAGAGAGGAGGCAAGGGGCCCGGGAGCCCCTCTGGAAGAAAGAAACGGGGCAGGGCGTCCTGGGGGGAAGCTGGGGGGAGTCACTAGAGATTGAGGGTGAGGATCGGAGGGGCGGGCCCCGGAGGGCGGGCGGGGGCACTCGCCATGACCACCGCGGGGCAGGAGTCCACCAGGTGGAAGAGCAGGGGCACCAGCGCCTGGAAGGCCTGCCTCTTCAGCGCCGGCCGGTACTTCTTGCCGCCGCTGTGCACCACGTCCCCGAACAGGGAGATGGCTCCGCCGCGCACCGGGGCCTGCTCCTGCGGGAGGGGGACCCGCAGCCGCTCCAGCTCGGCGCCCCCGCGCCCCCGCCCCCTCCCATCTTCCTCCCTGGCCCCTCATGCCCGCCCTCTGCAGCTCAGGGGCAGTGGGCTGTACCCCTGCGCCCCGTGCCGTGCTGACCTCTATGCCTGGGGCCCTCCACATCCCGGCACTGACACTCCGGCCTGTCTCACCAGCGGGGCCTGTCCCCGCGCCTCGGGCCACCCCCTCCAGTGGCTGCAGGCCTCCTACTCGGTGGGTCCCCGCTTCCCTCCTTGGTGAGTTCTCTGCGGGGCCTCGGGCCACGGCGGCCACCTGTCCACTCCCAGGCACACCCGCTGGGGGCTGGGGTGCAGGCTCTGCGCTGGACCTGCTACTTTCTAGCTCTGCCATCCGGGGGGGCCGGGGACCCTTGGGCTTCGGGGCTTCGAGCTGGGGGTCATGATGGGGCCTCCCCATCTGCTGTCAGCTTGCAGGCTGCACCCCACCCCCTGCACCACCCACCCTGTGCTGGCCTCCCTGATGCCCTGGCCCCAGCCACCTCCACGTGGCTGCCCCGGGAGAGGGGAACTTCCTAACCTCCACAGTTACACCCCTGACCCCCACCCCTGCCTCAGTGCCCCACAGCCCACCTCCCAACTCTCAACTCCAGCCCTCCATGTGGGGGAGCACATGGCTTGGGCAAGGTCACAGTGAGGCAGCCCAGAGGCCTCCCAGAACCTTCCATCCCACAGGCCAGGCTCTGGGCTCCCGCACAGCTGCCCCAGCCCTCACATCCTCAAACAGTGACAGCAGGTGCTGGGCCATCCTGATGCTGGTGGCACCGATGCCCTGGGTGCCCAGGCTGTGCAGGATGTCGCCCAGGATCTCCATCAGGCCCATGAGGTCCTGGGGCTCGGGCCCCGTGAAGCTGTCCAGCAGCCCGGCCAGCTGATTGCGGAGCAGCACCACCTGCGGGGCGGGGGGGAGCCGCAGCCACTCCCTCCCGCCCTGCTCCCCCCTCTGGGACGCCCTCTGCCTTCCGCACCTGCTCCACCCGCCTCACCTCCCCAGCTCCGGGCCCAACCCGCCTCCCTCCACCTGCACTGTGGGGCATGGACTCATCCTTATGGGCCTAAAGGGCAGGACCAAGGACATCCCCGTCCAGCCAGGTGTGAGTCCCCCATGTGCCGGCTGGAGCAGGCACGGGCCCACCTAGGAGGCCAGAGTCCAGCCTTCCCAGGCCCCTCCAGCCCTGTGCACAACATCAGGGTTTCCCACACATGCCCACCCTCTCCTGCCTTCTCCGTGCACCCCTCCCAGCCAGACCCGCCGGGGAGGCTCTCCTCGCATGCCTCCTCCTTGAAGCCTTCCGGGCATAGGAGCGTGCAGCCCCTCCTCTCACCTTCTTGGGGTCCATCAGGATGCTGGTGAGGCCCTTCAGGCTCATGGCGCGCACCAGCTGGTTGGGGCTGCTCAGGCCCAGGCTCAGGAAGTTGTCCATGGCTCTCCGGGACATGTACTGCGTGAGCTCTTGGCTGTTGAGAAACTGGGTCGGGTTGGCACCGTCAGCTGCAGGGGAAACCGGCCCATGGCCCAGCGCGAGGTAGCGGGTTAGACGACGGGAGCGCCTCCAGGCAGCGGGCAGTACTGGAGGGAGGAGTGGAAGTCCCAGCCTCTGACCTTTCAAGGGCCAGAGGACGGTGGTGAGGAGCAGGGCCAGGGCAGAGCCCAGGAGGGGCTGACCTCGGTGATGATGAGGATGGCCACGATGTTGTCCCGTTCCTCGGAGCTCTTGAGGGAGATGACGGCCTGCCCCAAGACAGCCTTGACCTCGCAGTCGTAGTGGGCCATGGCCCTGTCAGACGGGACGGGCCTGAGGCCTTCATCCTCGACCAGGAGTTCCCCCCAAGCTCCCCGCCCCCCACAGACCTCGCTCGCTCAGGGACCCGGCCCAGGTGAGGGAGTCTAGAGTGCAGGGCCCGCTACGGGGTGCGGGGGCCCCTCGGGGATGCTGTCTGGGGCCAGGCCCCTCCAGGCTGTGCTCACCGAGCCAAGAGGGTCACCCCCTCCGGGAAGGTTTCCAGGTGCTCGAAGAGCTCCCAGCCTCTCAGCAGCTGGAGGTAGGCAAACACCTCCCAGTAGTTGGTCGTCCAGAATAGACCCTTGAGGGCCTCCAGGCAGGTCCTGGGGGCACACGGGGGTGTCTAGGGGAGGTGAGTCAGGGCTCAGGGCCGGTCCCCCACCCTGCGCCCGCCCTCGGGCCTGGGCCTGGCTGCGCTGCCGCCCGCTGAGCGCCCTCTGTGCCAGGATTCCGGGTCCTGCTGGCCTTGGGCTGCTGGGCCCCTGCTCCCCGCCGTGGACCACACACCCCCAGCAGGGGGTCCCAGGGGTGTGCGGAAGGAACCCAGGACAGGGCGTGGCTTGGGGTCCTACGGGGGGTGGGGGCAGAGTCCCGGGGCCCGGTCGGAAGTCTACCTGCAGGGGCTGAGAGGCTTCGCTTCCAGGCTGTCCTCCTGGTAGTCCGAGATGCCCTCCACCACGTCCAGCTCGAACAGGTAGTGGAGCTGTGTGAGCAGGCCCACCAGGATGCCCGCGAAGGCCCAGCGCACCGTGGCCTTGTACTCCCGTGTGTACAGGAGCTCGTAAATGGTACCCAGGGCCTGCAGCGGGCGACGGGGCCAGACTCAGAGGGGCGGGTGCCTCCCTCGGGGGCTGGCCCCAGTGAGCAGAGGAGCTGGGAGCAGCAACCACAGGGCGCCCCGACCTCCCCCACCCCCCACCCTGAGCCCAGGGCCCTGCTGTCCAAGCCTGGCTGGGGCATGGAGAGTCCCAGGGGCTCCCACTCTGGGGCTCAGCATCCAGAGCCCTCGGCTGCTTCTGCTGGGACCCTCCGCCTGCCAGGTCACCCTGGCACCACCCTGGCACCCACAGGGCCCCCATGACAATGCCCTTGGTGGGGAGGGTGCTCACCAGCAGGGAGATGAGCTCCGTCTGCTGGCTGAGCCTGACGAGCTCCTTGGGGGGCCGCAGCTTCAGCTTCATGTAGAGCAGCATGAGGACCTTGCGGGCCAGCTGGTTGTTGCTGGCGAGGGCCTTCCACAGGGGCAGCACCTGTCTGGGGAGTCAGGGAGCCCAGGCCCACCAGCTGGCTGGCCACACGGGGTGGGGGGCCGGTGGGACACAACCCTCAGGGCAGCGGGATGACCTGCCAGGTGTGTGGAAGGGGAGATGCCCAAGCCCCACGGGAGCAGGGAGCCTGCCCTCCCTCGGGGGGTCCAGGAGGCTGTGTCCGATGGCACTGAGCTTCAGCCTCCTGCTCGAAGCCCTGAGCACAGGCTGGCTTCCCCTAATGTTGGTGCTTTTATCCACTTTGCCCCAATCCCCTGCCGTGTGACCCTCGTCCCTCCCCAGCTCACTTCCTCCCTGGGGACATGGGGCTCACCCCTCTGGCGGCCTATGAACAGATGATCCCCGCAAAGTGGAACCTCACTGGGTGTGTCTCCCTGGGGAAGGAGGGGCTCACGGACCTGCACCCCTGGGAACTCTGCTCCCTGTCACGGGCCAGTGTGCCCCAAGATGCTCCCGGGGGCACGCTGGTCCCCCAGCACCTCTCAGACTTCAGAGTGCTTAGACTGTGGCTTGTCCTCAGCAGCCCAGGGCCAGCCCGCGTGTGTCACGAGCTCCAGCCTCAGGCTGCTGGGCCTCATCTGATGTCCTGAGGGGCCGTGTGTGGGCCCGGGCCAGCTGGAGGGGGTTGCTGGGGGCCAGTTAGGATTTCAGGTCACCCAGCTGACCTCCAGCCCCTCTGCTGTTTGGCCCCTAAGGGCCTCTGAGCCTGAGGAACCCGTCCATGCTGAAAGCCCCCTTCCTGGGACTGCTGGAGCCTCCGCCCTAACCCCTCAGCCTGGAACAGCTCCGGGGACCACCCCCGCGCCCCCAGCCCGGCCCGGGTACTGCAGTCTGGGAAGGAGAGGAGAGTTGGGCCAGTCTTGTGCACACCGCTGCCTGCCCGGGGGCAGGGTGTGGGCTGGGAGGGCAGACCGCAGACCAGGCACAGGTGTCCACCTCGGGGGTGTGGTGCAGGTGACCTACCTCTCAGAGGGGTGGCACAAGGACAGCATCACCTCGACTGTCTCCTGGGTGTGCTGAGTCCCCAGCATGGTCACAGCCTTCATCATGGTCTGCAGGATGTTCTTGACGATAGAGGGCAGCTCCTGGTACAGGCCCTGCAGGATCTCGGCCACCTGCCCGTGGGAGTGCAGGCCAGGAGAGGGCCTCGGAGCTGCACCCCAGCTCCCGCTCTGTCCCCTGCTGGGGCTGGAGTCCGCCTCCCCCACAAAAAGTCTCTCAAGCCGGTGATCCCCACCCCACGACATGGCATCTGGACACAGCCGGACCCGATGGGGCAGCAGGTGGGAGCGGCTCTGCGGCTCATGGCTAGTGCTGCCCGCCGCTGCCACAGCCTCACCCCAACCCCCTTGTTCCGGTGAAAATGAAAAGCAGCCCCGAGGAGGGTTGATGGGCCTGGCGGCCCCTGAGAGACGGCAGTGTGTGCGTGGGCTGTGGACCAGGTGGGCCAAGCCAGGTCCCGCGATTAGATCCCCAGGGGCTGGGCGGGGCCGGAATCGTCTCCCCCACTGAACGGGGCTGAGTGAGGCTGAAGGAGCAAGCGGGGCGGCCGTGATCACCCCTGGCAGGGCCCTGGGGCATCACCGGGACTCCACCCCCGACAGTGGGGCCGCGGGGGTTCGGGCCCAGGAGCAGGGCTGTGCACTGCCGGGGGCTAGGGGCGCCCTGGGGCCCCACCGCCTCCGCGGCTCGGGGTGCGGTCTGCATGGGCCGCGGGCGCACATACACCCAGGAGCGACCGTGCACACACGGGCCCCCTCGCCGCGCCGCCAGCCCACTGCCCACCTGCTCCACCTTGATGCTTTGGTTCTGGAAGATCATGAGGAGCAGCTGCGAGGCCAGGTCACACTGCAGGTGGTCGTGGCTGCAGAGCCCTCCCAGGAGGGTGAGGATGAGCTGTGTGTGCTGGGCCGGCGTCAGGCTCCTGTCCAAGGCCTGTGCCGAGGGGTCGGGTGAGGGCCCGAGGGGCACCTTCCCTGCTCTGCAGCTGCCCAGGCTCCGCAGCGTTGGGCCCGGGACGGGGGTGCGGCAGGGGCACTGCTCTTACCCAGAGGTCAAACGGATGCCAGGCGCGCAGACTTGCAGGGACCCCCGAGGGCCCCCCCCAACCGCCAACCACCTTGGCTACAGGCTGCCCTGCTCTGGAGATTGCCCTGGGGACGGGGGGAGTCAGCAGTTTTGTCCAGGGGCCAGTGATGACACGGGTACAAGGGTCCAGCCCCTGCTCGAGGAAGGGGTGCGCTTCGTGCCTCCATGCCCCTGTGGTCAGGCTGAGACCCCCCCTGCCAGGCTCTTCCCTGCCCTGCCCGGCTCCCCTCACTCCCTCTTCCAGGGCACAGAGCTTCGTCCTCATAACTGCCCTGGGACTCCTGTCTCGAGCTCTGTTTCTGGGGACCCACCAGGACAGTGGGCTTCTGAGCCCCCAGGTCCCTGGGTGCGGCTCCCCGGGGACGTTCGTCTGCACGGAGGTCGTGAGGTATTGCTGCACCTGTCCCGGCAGGCCTGGGCAGGTAGGGGTCAGGCCCAGTGACCCCCACTGGGAACGGCAGGGCAACCAAAGCGTGAAAGGCTTGAGCAGCCACCCCATTATTCCAGGTGGAGCTGAGACTCGAACCCAAACCCTGGACTCCGAGTCCACCTTGAGGGCAGGGCCCGCTGGGAAAGCACGGGACTGAGCAGAAGCGGTAAGTGCGGGACGGTCCCGCAGGCCTGCTTGTCACCCCCGTGAGGAGCCACAGGAGAGAGGACTCAGGGTTGGGGGGGTTGCCAAGGGGGAGACGTGGATGAGAGCCCTAGACTCTGGCCTTCTGGTCACGGGTGGGAGGGTGCAGGCCCAGGCCTTATGGTGCAGAGCGGCAGGGCACAGTCCCCGAAGGGAGCGTCCGTGCCCCAGCCCCACCTGACGGCTCCCCTGCGCCCGCTAAAGGATGGGCTGGCCGGTGGGGGGCCAGACGGGCCGCGCTCTGGCAGCAGCTGGCAGCCTGGGCACCCGTGCGCCCCTCCCCGCTCGGCCCTGAGCGCCCACCTTCACCAGGTTGTAGAACTTCATTTCTGACCGTCGGAGGGCCTTTGCGTCAAAGTGCTTCATTTTATTCAAATGCATGAACTGCCCCATGCTCCCTGCCGAGGGGTCACCAGGTCAGAAGGCCCAAGCCCCCAGCTGCCCGTCCCCGGAGGGGCTCCCGGCTCACCCTTCTGCTGGATCAGAAGCTGCAGGAGGAGGTAGATGCATTGGCGCGAGTGGCTCCGGGTGACCGGGTCCCTGTCCCGCCACAGCAGCGTCAGCAGGCCGATCTGGTGGCCCAGCATGGAGGGGGTGGCCTCGTCCTGCGGCGGGCGGGCAGCGGTGGAAGCCTGTGCCTGCATGTGCCCCTGCTGCCTGCCGGCCTGTGACCCGGCCTGCGCTCACCCTCGGCCGCACCCCGCCACCCAGTCTCCGTCCCCATCTCCCTTCGTGGCTCTGCTCCCGGGCGGCCTCGCCATCGCCATCTCCCCAACCACCCGCCCTACTGAACTGTGGCCTCCAGCCCGGGAGCGGGGGCACCCCAGGGCCCTTGTCCTGTCCCCCAGCACGGGGCCCAGAGGCTCCGTGCTCCTGTCCTCACGCAGGCCCGCCTGCCCCCGGGGTGCCGTGGGGCCACTCACAGTGAGCTTCACGTAGTCCACCACGTACTTGAGAAGCAGGAAGATGGTCTGCACCACCCGCTTGCACTCGTGGCTCTTGTCCGACTTCAGCCAGGGCTCTGTGTGCTGCGACGGGGAGGAGGCCCAGGCCCCGTCAGCCCCGTGGACCCCCCCCCCCTGCCGCCCAGACGCGGCCTGGGACGCGGCCCTTGGGTGTGAGTGATGATAGGGTGACCTACGGTTCGCCCTCCCGTGCTGGGCGGCCAGCAGCCCAGCTCCCCCGGGTGAGGCCCGGTCTGGGACCACGGGACAGCCTCCTCGGTGACCGGGGTCACCCTGGCTTTGCCGCAGCAGCCGTGGAGGCCAGCAGAGGGAAGCCAGGATGCTTGAGGGCAAGAAGAGCCCACTGACCCCTCCAGTCTGTTCCTCCCTGCCCTCGGGGTGCAAGAAGCTGAGGTCCGTGGGTCGCTTTAGTGCTTCTGACACCCCCACTGCTGCCTTTATAAGAGATGACACCCCCAGAGCACCTGGGTCGGCGGTGGGGGCAAAACTGCCCTCTTGCCACCCCTGGACACGTGGGGCCCACCCTGAGGGTAGTCCAAGGCCAGGGTCGAGGGGCACAGGGAGGCCATTCTGCACCCCGTGGCACCCCAACCCTCACCTGCAAGAGGAAGCACATCTCATCCATGCTCTTGTTCTCAGAGATGAAGGTCTGGAGGAGCAGGTCTAGCGCCTGCATGGACTTCTGGTACAGCACCTGACGGGACAGACGGCGGCCTGGTCATGCCACCAGGTTGGCCTGCAGCACCTCGGCACACGGTCCACATCTCCCGAGGGACCCGGGGAACCGCCCCCCCGCGAGGGCTCGGCCGCTCCTCCCTGCAGGGCCCAGGCCTCACCCAGACCATGCCCTCACGCTGCCAGGCCCCCAGATCATGTCGGGTCTGTCCCCACGAGCCCAGGGGGCGGGAGCCTCACGATCCGAGCGAGCTGCGGATGCTCCCGCGGGCACGCTGCCCCACCCCGGGCTCCTCGGGCCGCACCCCTAGGTGTTCCTCCCAGCTCGGAAACTGAAGCCAGAAAGCACTTTGAACTGAGTGACCGTGAAAACACTGGTCGGACCTGATCATGTCCGTGCAGAGCAAAAGCATTTGACAAAGTCCGACATCCATCCTCATCAACATGCTCAGCAAACCGGAAACGGAAGAGAACTTTCTCAACCTGACCAGGAGGGTGGAAGGACCCACGACAAGCACAGCGACCGACCGACCGCCTGACGGTGAAGGTGGGTGCGTCCCCCCGGACCAGCCCAAGGGCGTCGTCAGCTCCCGCCGCTGGGCCTTGCCCACAGAGGAGGAGGAAGGAGACGGTTCACCGAGGTCACATCTAAGACCCTGGGGCCTCTACACAAGGCTCCAAAAAGCTAATAAGAGGCTCAGTGGAGTTTCGGGAAGGTACGAGATCCACGCAACGGAAGTCAACTGTGTTCCTGTACACTAGCAACGGACAGGCGGAAGCTAAAATTTTAAACATTATTGGCAATATCAGAAAAAAATACAAAACATGCAGGGAAGAATGTGACCAAAGACGTGCCAACGCTGTACGCAGACGGCGGGGAGCCCTGTGAGGGGCCCGGAGAACCTCACTGAGCCGAGCGGTGTGGTGAGCTCCTGGATGACATGACACAATGAAGTCAGAATGATGGTTTCCCCCAAATCGACCCATAGATTCAGTGTGACCCCAATCAAAATCCCAGTGTTGCTGCTTAACAGAGGGTGACTGGCTGGTTCGGACGTTCACGTGGAAATGCACAGAACCTACAACAGCAAGACTCTCTCCCCCGCTGCTCCTGCCTCCTGCCCTCTTTCTCTCTCTCAAATAAATGAATCCATCTCACAAAACGAAAAACAGGGATCCCTGGGTGGCTCCGCGGTTGAGCATCTGCCTTTGGCTCAGGTCGTGACCCGGAGTCCCGGGTCGGGCTCCCTGCATGGAGCCTGCTTCTCCCTGTGCCTGTGTCTCTGCCTCTTTCTCTCTCTGTGTCTCTCATGAATAAAAAAATTAAAAACAAACAAAAACACCAACAAACATGTCAATAGGCCCACGGGAAGGAATAAAGAGGCCGGAAACGGAAGCAGATACACGACCAGTAATTTCTGGAGGTGCAAAGATGACCCAGGAGAGAAGGGATGGTCTTCGCGACCTGTGAGCTGGGACCTGGGTGGTCCTGGGACAGCCCGGCGTCCGCATGCGAGAAGCTAAACTTTGGTCCATGTCATTCGGCACCTAGGGGCTCAGAACAGGTCTCGGGCCGAAGGGTAAAACCTACGAGACAAATCTTTGTGTCCTTGGTTTAAGGAGACGACGCCTTGATTCGACACCAGAAACACGATCCATGAGAAAGAAATAGGTAAATTGAACTTCCTCGAGATCCACAACTTCTGCTCTTCAGGAAAGGCTGTTTCTTCACGAAGACAATAGGAACCTAAGCCGCTGATTGGAAGCAGGTAGTTTCGAATCACTGTGCGGGGGCGGGGGGGGGGGTGGTTGGGTTCTAGAAACTCAACCAAACGAGTGATGCGGTTTAGGAACAAGGTTTGAACTGACGCCTCCCCAGGGAGGATGTACAGATGGTGAAAAGCACGTGCAAGGATGTTCCACATCTTAGCCGAGAAAGGACTTTTTTTTTTAAAGATTTTATTTATTTATTCATGAAAGACTCAGAGGGAGAGAGAGAGAGGCAGAGACACAGGCAGAGGGAGAAGCAGGCTCCAGGCAGGGGGCCTGATGCGGGACTTGATCCTGAGACCGCGGATCCCGCCCTGGGCCCGGGGCAGGTGCTCAACCGCGGAGCCCCCCAGGCGTCCCGAGAAAGGACATTTTAAGCCGCCACCAGACACCACCACGCACCCACTGGAGTGGCCAGACTCTAAGAGCCGCTACACCGCGGGGTGACCAGGGCGTCCAGCGCCCCGGGCACCCGCTAGGAGCGGCGCGGCCAGTCTGGTTTGGACGGCGGTTCGGCAGGTTAAACACGCGCCTGCCTTGTGACCCGGACGACCGGGTCCTGGGATCTGGATCCCCCCGGATCAAAACAGTCAGTACAGGGACCCGCACACGGACGTGCACGGCGGCTGTATCGAAGCAGCCCAGCCTGGGAGCATCACGACGCCCCTCGTCCCGTGAGGACGCCGGACACGCGGGAACCCGGACAGACACGGCTCCGCGGCCAAGAGGGACGCGCCGTGCACACGAGCTGCGGCGGAGGCGCGTCTCCGAACCGTTGTGCTGAGTGCGACGAACCGGGGCAAAAACAAGCGTGTCCCCGTGTGATCGCACTTCTACGGAGGTCCAGGAGACGCAGGCTGTGACGACGACGGCAGTGAGGAGAGGGGTTCCACGGTGGCGTGACGAAGCTTCGGGGGGAGATAAGCAGCTCATCGTCTTGATCTGGGGGATACTTTCACCAGTAGAGGTTGCAACGTCTAGAACCGTCCACTTTCACGCCGCTTTGTGTGTGTGGCGATCGGCTTCCCGTGGTTCATCCATCCCGTGGCCTCACTTCTCCTGCCCTGGCCCGTCCCTCCCGGGACTGCGCTCCCGTGACGCATTAGACTCGGGGACCCCCAGGCACCCAGTCCCGGCTGCTGGCCGCTCAGGGCCCGGCCGCCAAGCTTCCGTCCCCTCACAGAGGGCCACCCGTGGCCGGTGGCTGGCCGGGGGCCTGGCGGGGTGGTGCTCTCGTGGAGCGGCCTGGGCGCCAGAGCTCCCCAACGGCCAGCCGAGTCCTCCCCGGCGGTGACCCCACCCTGCCCTCTCGGCTCCCCACGGCCTCCCCGACTCCGAGCTCACGGTCTCTCCCTGGGAGCCCAGCCCCTGCTGCGTCCTGTCTCCAGGCGGGTCTCCGTGTCCTCCTGACGACCCCCCCCACCCCGAGCAGGAACGTGTGCGGCCCGTCAGCGCCCCGCTCAGCGCAGCGCAGCGCTCGGTGGGCGCGACGGCTCCCTGCCTGCCCTGCTTTGTGTTCGTGGGACCTAACCTAAAGTCCTTGAGAAAAGTGGTTCTTGGGGGACCCTGTCACCCAGGCCTCCTGTCGCTGTGCACTGGAAGGCCACCAGGACTCTGGCGGGGCTCCCGTGGACGGGAGCTCTGGGCATGGCCTTGTGACCTGCCTGCCTGGTGGCACGTGGGTGGACGTGTGTCTCTGCCACCCCGGGGGGACAACGTGTGGTGCAGGCGGGGAGCTGGGTCACGCTGGGCCTGACGGGTGGGGATTGGGGCCGCCCTGTCCGCACATCGCAGGCCGTGTTTGTTAGGGCTGCAGGAGCCCGTGGGTAGGCAGCTGGAAGCTGCACACGTTTGGGGGGCTCGGGGGAGTGCTTTTGCACCCTTGTCCCATCTGAGCCACAAAACATCAGTGGGCCGCGTGGACACCAGACCCCACCAGAACTCAAGACGCAGACTTTTCCAGAGTGAAGACAGGGCTGTGGTAAAGTCGGGGTGAAAGCTGGGCTGGGCCAGGGTCCTCTCTCCTGGGCTCCCTCATTCTATCCCGCAGCAAGGGCTGGACAAGCCAGCCCAGCCCCCGGCCCCCAGCCCCCAGCCCCCAGCCCCAGAGACGGGAGAGCGACGCCCAGAACAGGCGGTCACCATGACGTCCGGGGCCAAGTCCAGCGGGGGTAAGCAGCTCTTCAGCATCTCCATGGGCGGGAGCTCGCACAGGCTCTGCAGGCAGGTCTGCAGGATCCTCGACTTGACCACGGGTTTGAGGCTGGGCCGCAGCTTGCTGGAAGAAACACGAAGACCGTGGACTCGTCACAGAGCCCAAGGTCCAGGAGTGAGAGACGCGGCTCGAACAGGTCCCCTGCAGGGAGACGCTTTCACGACTTAAAAAGTGGAAGTGGGCCTGGATTCCAGGCAGGACTGAGACCCTGGCTTGGTGCGGGGATGCTGTTGGGGAAAACAGAGCTCACGTGGACTGGGGGAGGCCACCCCAATCCATTCACGTGGGTTTACTGACATTTATTTGTGAGAAAACTTAGGAATTATTCTGTGGTCAGGGTCAGCTCTGTTAATGGGATCAGGGGTCAACCTGTGAAAAAGGTCAGGGCTCAGCGTGTGACCGGGGTCAGGGCTCAGCGTGTGACTGGGGTCAGGGTCACGGCGTCCCCGTGGTAACAGCCCGTCTCAGATGGGAGCGAGGCCATCTGTCCCTGACCATACGTGACGTGGCTTCAGCAGGCCTGCCCCACACTGTGGCCCCTTCGTCACACCCCGTCCCCGCATGCAGGGGCTCCCACCGCACACACAGAGGACTTGGCCCGTCTGTTCCTGGAGCCAGAGGGGAGTTACCTGAGCTCCATGATGACCAGTATGATCTTCTGCCGGAAGAGCGTGGCCAGGAAGTTGGGCTCCTTCTGGAGGATGGCCTGGGGGGTCAGAGCAGGAGGTGCTCGGCGGCAGCTCGGGCCCAGCTCGGTGTCCCCCCCCCCCCCCCCCCCCCCCGCCGCCCTGGCTGCCCTGGGCGCCCCTGCTGGCGGGTCCCCGCGCAAGCCCCTCACCAGGAGACACTGGATAAGCTCTGGTATCTGCGTGAATCTGTATCTCCGGGCGCTGTGCTCCTGCTTCAGGGCTTTCACGAGCATGACGGCCGCCGACAGGAAGCTGGTTTCCAGGACGTTGTCCTGCCCGCGGGGATCAGGACAGCCTGAGGGGGGGGGGTCCCTGGCGCCCCGCCCCACGGCCCAGGCCCCCCCCCCCCCCCCCCCCCGCCAGAGGACGCCCGCACCCCCTGCTGCCGGGCGGGGCAGGGCTCACGTAGCAGCCGCAGGAGAAGTAGTAGACCATCCTGGAGATGACGTTGTCCACCCAGGGCAGGATGCGCTCCCCCGCGTGCACGGCCATGTGCCCGTAGCAGAGCAGGGAGGTGCTGCTCACCCACCTCCAGTGCACGTCGGCGTCCGGCTCCTGCCGACGGGGCGGGCGGCCTCTGGGGACTGTGCCCTGTGCCCTGGGTCGGGATCCCGCTCCCAGGCCCAGCGCCGGCCCCACCCCGCCCCAAAAGCCCCCCGGCTCCCCCCCCCAGCAGGAGTCACCGCTTCTGCAGGCAGCGCCTCTCGCTCTTCCCAGCACGGAGCCTACGACTAGCAGAACGGGGGCGCCTGGCATCCCCCCCAGGGCGGATGCCCAGGTGGGGAGCTGGAGGTGCAGGCCACGCCCTCTACCCCGAGGCCGAGCCGGCCCACGGTTCCGGCCATCAGCCCCTAGAGAGGCTGTGGATCTCATGTGTGGGGCCCCAGGGACCAGGCTCACAGGTGCCCGCCCCTTGGGGAGGTGGGCAGGGCAGGGGTCACCCGCGCAGTTCCAGGGAGCGAACTGAGGCTCGGAGTGCCCGGACGACAGTCTCCAGGTCCCAGGCCGCCCTCCCTACCTGGTAGTCCGGGGACGTGCATGCAGTCCTCAGGACCCTGGTGCGGCCCAGGTGCTCCAGCGTGGCCCACACCTCCTGCAGGTGCGAGGACGACGCTATGCCGCTGGCCACTGCCATGCCCTGCCGGCCAGAGGAGCCTGTGAGCTGGGCCCCAGGTGGCAGTGGGGGACGTGGCCTCTATCCCCTGCCCCCTCCTCCTGAAAGCCCTACAAAGGTTGGCAGGTGAGGCCTGCTCCGGCCCTGAAGGGCGTGCACCCCACTGGGGCCACCGGGTCAGGATGCAGCCGGGACGTGGCTGAGGACGGGACGCAGCCCCGCGGTGATCAGGCCAGCGCTGGGTGCTGAGGGAGTCACCCCAAGTGGTGGCATCAAGGGCAGAAGGGCCCCCACCGTCAAGTAGCAAAGTCCACGCCGCGGGCTCGGGCGTCCTGGGGGCGCGGGCTGCGGACGCACCTCCCGCTGGCCAGCCGTCTGGTGCGACAGCTCCAGGAGGCGCGTCAGGTGCCTTCTCACCAGGTCGCCACTGGCACACTCTCTGAGGATCAGCCCGTAAACCAGGAAGAGGAAGGCCTGGGAGGAGCAAGGGCAGGTGCCAGGGAAGGGGCAGCCCCGTGGCGGGTGAAGGGGGAGCCCCTCCCGACCCGCACAGCCCCCGCCCCGGGCCGCAGCGCCCCTCCCCGCCCGCCTCGCGTGGCTTCCTTGCTGGGCCTGGGCCCCAAGCTTTGCGGCTCCCGTAGGGCAGCACCCAGGCCCACGTCGTGTGGGTGCAGGAGGTGCCCCCGGCATCACCCAGGAATCCCCATTGGCTTTCTCTCGAGGATACTGAGTGGGTTTCCCAGAGCGTGAGGCCCACTGCGTGCAGGCCCTGCCGCCCTGGCCTCGCCCAGCAGGCTGGTAGCTGGCGCTCAGCAGGCGTGACATGGCCCCCGGGCCCCCGTCCCCTTGTGGTAAAGGCACCCCTGCTGCCTGTCCGCCGGGTCGTGCACCCAGAGCTTCAAGTCGCAGCAGCCACACGCTCCGCCGCCGGCAGAAGCTCGTGGGCATCTCTGGGCACTCGTGGGGACGCCCGGGCACGCCGCCCAGCCACTGACCTTCTCCACAGGCTGCTGGGGTTCCAGGTTCAAGGGCGCCAGCAGCTCCCGGATGCCGGGGTCGGCCACCTCCTTCCAGAGGAGCTGCAGACAGAACACAGTGCTCGGGCCCCAGCTGACCTGCCCGGGGAAGCTGGAGCCCGAGTCCACTGGAGCCCCCAGGGATGGTGGTCACCTGTGGGTGGCAGAGAACACAAGCTACTCCTGGGGAGGTTAAGGAGAGATTTGGGGGTGCCCCCCGCCAGGGGGCTCACTCAAAGTGTGATTCCGGCCAGGCCGATCTCTGCTGATCCCTGCAGCCCCTACCTGCAGGACACAGGTTGCACCCCTTAAACTGGCTGGTGAGCCCATGACGCCTGGCCCTGCGGCCTCTCCTGAGAGTGCTCCCCAACCCTGCCCGGCCACCGCCCTGCTGGCCTCAGGGCCTTTGCACGGGCCTTTCCCACTGGCTGGGTTTCCCTTCGTCCCCAGTCCGAGCCAGGGTCTCAGAGGACGGGCTGGCCCTCGGCCAGTTTCCAGGGCCCCACAGCCAAGCTCTGTGGCCTTGGAGCTGGGGTCCCTCTGGGGCACACATCCTGCCGTGATCCCTCCTGCTCGATCCTGTCTGGCAGTCCCACCCTACACCCTCCAGAGAATCTGGAGCAGGAATGGGGAGGACCGGGGGCAGGATGGCCCTGCCCCACCCAGCCCCGTGGCCCCGCACACCCCCCAAACCAGGGGTGGCTCAGGCCCTCAGAAGACAGAGCAGGGCCTGGCCCCCACAATCGCAGGGGCCTGAGCTGGGGAGCCCTCTGCACCCCCTAGGTTGGGAGGGACCCGGCTGCAGATGCCACCCTGTCCCTGCAGCCCCCAAGGCCGAGAGGTGGAGGCAGGCTGTGTGTGGCTCCGTGGGGCTCCGGGCACTGAGCACCCCTGGCATGGTCTCTGGGTCCCACCTGACCCCACTAGTGTCCCAGAGACTTCCTGCCTTCTGGCACCTTCTGCCACACTTCCCAGAAGGTCAGGGGCGTCAGGGACCCGGAGGCCAGTGGGGGCCCAGAGGCAGTGCGAGCCCCGGGGCCCCGGGGTGGTGGAGGTCGGCGTCCTGTGGGGACGACCAGGGGCCCCAGGCCCCACCTGAGTGTGCTCCTCGATGCGGTGCTGGATCACCTCCAGCGCTCTGCTCCTCTGCGAGTCTGACATGGCCCTGATCTGGCCCAGGAGTGCTTCCTCCCACGGTGATCTGTCACCCAGGGACTCGTCCAAGGTCGCCCTGCCCGGGTGCCCTGCGGAGGACAGACAAGCAGCCCTGCACTGGGGGTGCCCCTATACCTCTCAGCTCCTGCCCTGGCCGGGGCCCACGCCACTGTCTTTGTAGTGCATCCGCGGAGAAACGGTGGGAGAGCAGCCAGGAGGCAGCAAGCACAGGACGGGAGAGGGCAGAGGCCACTGGGGCGCTGGGACACGGCCCTGGGCACAGCCGCCTGCAGATGCCAGCCAGCCCCGCGGAGGCAGAGGGAACGCAGCTCACGACGGGAGCACAAAACTCCAGCCCAAGACAACGGAGTCCCGAAGCTCATCGTTTGGAAGAAAAAACAACAAAAAGAAGGAGAAGGAGAAGGAAAAAGAAGAAGAAAAAGGAGAAGGAAGAAGGGGAGGAGGAGGAGGAGGAGGAAGAAGAAGAAAAAAGACTAGCCTGGGTCCCTACTCACAGCAAAATCAAGAGCAGGCTGTTACAATATTTGAATTTCCAAACAACAACTTAAATATACAGAGCAGACTGGGCTTTGTTTTTTTGTTTTTTTGTTTTTTTTTAATTCATGAGACACACAGAGAGAGGCCAAGACCCAGGCAGAGGGAGAAGCAGGCTCCCTGCGGGGAGTCCGACGCAGGACTCGATCCCGGGACCCGGGGTTAGGCCCTGAGCCGAAGGCAGAGGCTCAACCACTGAGCACCCCGGGCGTCCCTGGGCTTTGTTATTAGGAATCCCGGAGTAGAGAAGGGCTTTCTAAATAGGGCACCAGGGCAGAAACAAAGGGAGAAGAGTTTTAGGGTTCGTGGCCCCGACCCGGGGCGCAGTCTGCAAGGCCGGCCACGCGGGGACCCTGAAGAGATCTCAGCCGTGGGCACAACAGCTCAGACTGTTGTCTCGGTGTCAGGAGAGGCAGTGGAGGCGCCCCGAAGACCCCGTGGCCAGCAGAGAAATGGGAAGGCGTGCACCCCCGCACCCCCGCACCCCCGCACCCCCGCACCCCCGCCCACCAGTGATAAAGGAGACGCAGAGTAAAAGCACAAGGACCTAGGACTCCAGCCAGCGAGCGGAAGCTGGTCTCCCACCCCTGGGGCCGGGGGGGGGGGGGGGGGGGGTTGGGGGGGGTGGGGAGAGGGTTCATCTTCGAAAGGTAATTTAGCACCAGGTCTCAAAAATAAGCAACGACCGTGTTCGGGCCGGCCGGGCGGGCTTCCTCGTACACTAAATGCCGCCTGGAGCCTTTGGTAAAAGCGAGCGTCCAGGCTTCCGGCGGCCTGACCCCCGGCGCTCCTCGCAGGTAACCAATACCCCCTGATCAGCCCAGACGGGGGCGCGCGGCCAGCCCCGCCGGGACCGGACACAGTCAGGTCTGGGGTCGGGCGCCTGTGGGCCCCGCGCTGCCCGTCCCCTCCCCGGGCCTCACGCACTCCCATCCGCGCGCGCCCCACGGCCCCCCGGCCTGCTGGTGTGTCCCAGTGTGTCCCACTCGGGGACCCCCACCCCCGCTGACACCCGGAGCCAGGGCCACCGCTCAGAGCGAGGGCCAGGCTCAGGCTTGAGCTGCTGGTTAGGCGACCTCCCTGCTGGCGCGGCCCCGTGACCCTTGGACCCGTCCGTCCACCCTTTTGTTCCTTGGTTCAATCAGTAGAAGCTTCTTGAGCATCTACCACTCACCAGGCACGGGAACCACAAATAAACCCAAAATGCTCCTGTTTACCACACTCTCGAGGGGTCTGTGCCCCCAGGGCAGGTGGGAGCCCCCCCCACCCCTGCCTCACGGGGCTGCAGGAGGGGCAGCTGGGAGGAGGACGCCAGGGGCTTGCTGCCCAGCGGCAGGCGGTGCCTGCCCCACCCCCACCCGCACCCGCTCCCGGGTGGCCGCAGACCCCGGTGTCCTCTGGGTGCAGGGACGGCTGTGGCCTCTCATGGTGCTGCAGGCAGGTGGGGAGAGCAAGGCTCTGAAGCAAGCCTCGCCTGCTTGCGATGTCTCCAGACACAAGGCCCTTCCAGAAGTTTCTGTCAGGTGCCAGTGGAGCCGTCCCTCCACCCCCAGCAGACACGGCGACCCGAAGCAAGGCCCCCAGGGAAGGGGTGTGCTCCAGGCCTGGAGGACCAGGACAGTGCCATCCAGGGACAGCCCAGCAGGCCCTTGAACGCCCTGGTCCCCGCACCCCCAGCCCCAAGCCCGCCCTACTCACCGACATCCCACTTCTGCTCCTCTGTGGGAGCAGAACAGTCCAACAGGCAGGTGGCCCTCCACTGGGACCCATGGAAGCCGTCGCTGGGCGCAGCCACCATGGACAGGCTCTCCTGATGGGAGCACAGGTCCTGGGGGGCAGGGGCGGGACCACACTGGCCCCCCCACCTCAGTCAGGCATCCCAACTCTGCTGGGCCCACCACCCCAGCCAGACACCCCAACCCTGCGGGGCTCCCCACCTCGGTCAGACCCCCCAAGCCTGCTGAGGCCCCCCCACCCCAGCCAGGCACCCCAACCCAGGCTGGGCCCCCCACCTCGAGCATGCAGCCTCACGAGCTCTAGGTGACCTAGGGAAGGAGGGACAGATGAGGTTCCTACTGTGAGCTGATGTTCAAGCCCCCCCGTCCTTACCAGGCCCCCCTCCCTGGAGGCTCTGGGATCCCGTATCCACACTGTCCGTACCGGCACGTCCCAGGGACACTGCAGAGGGGCCAAAGGGGCTTGACCCCCGTGGCCTGGGCCGGGTGGAGAGGTCATGCGCTCTGAGAGGCCTGGGGGCCCCATGGCAGCCTGTGCCCTCCCCGGCCCTCACCTCCCCTGGACCGTCCATGCCCACCCCCCAAAGGGCCTGGTTCTGGGGGACCTTCTGGTTCAGAGGGTCCAGGACAGGCCGGAATCGTCTGCCAGTCTGGGGTGAGGGGCACCCCGGGACGCCTGCAGACGGACCTCCCTCAGGCCCTGACCGGGCTCTTCCTCTGGGGGCGGGCACCTCTGAGCCCAGCAGCCGCGCTGGGGCTCTGGCTTCCCTTTGTCCCCTAGTGACTCCCCAAAACTGTGCACTCACCCTCTCACTGCCCCCGTCTGCCTGGGCCCCAAAGGGACTCACATGTCTCCTGGCACCTCCCCACCCCCGTCCGGTTCCCTCCCCTCTGAGGGGCGCGTCTGCACTCCAAGGCCCCAACGCGTCCAGGGACGGACGAAGGCAAGCGGATCCATGAGCATGTGCCCGCCAGTGGACGCACCCGAGGGTGAGCCAGAGAAGGCACCGGCCCCTCCCCAGGCAGGGGCACCGGGCCAGGAGCCCTGTCCACCCGGTCTCTTACGCCCACTGGCCCAGAACCAGGAGAGGTGGGTGCCGGCCTGGTACTCAGCCCCACTCGCACGAACTCACCAGCCAGACCCGGACTCGGGGCCCCATGCACCCCATGAGTCTCCCTGCACCATCCCTCTTGCCACCTTTCTTCCTTCACTCGACCAATGTCCCATGTCCCTCTGCCCAGGCCTGGAGGATGTGACAAGTGACAACCACAGCCCAGCCCTGCCCCCCACCCCAGGCCGAGCTGGCCGGTCTCCCGTCCAGGGCCCTCGTGGCTCCTGCCCGACCCCGTTGGCCCCACTCTTGCTCTGACCCGGCGATCCAGTCCCGAGGACGCCCTCAGCACCCCGTGCTCAGGTGTGGGTCCCTGCGGAGACCCCTGTGACCTGTGCTCTGGCTCCGGGCTCTGGCGGGGAGGATGCCCGTGTGTTCCGAGAAGACAGTTGAGCCCCTTCCGCAAACTGCTGCGGGGAGGGGGTCCAGGCGGTTCACCAGGGCTGAGCTGAGGCTCGTGGGGCTGGCACCCCCAAGAGACGCCCCTGAGGCCCGAGGTCCTCCCGAGAAGCGAGTCCAGAGACCAAGGCTCCCCTGTGGCCCCCAACAGCCCCGAAGGCCTGAGAATTCCAGCCTCCAACCGACGCCCCGGGCAGTTGGGGCTTTCCCCCTGCGCATGGCCGTGGGCTCGGTTATCCGAGGCCCAGGGGGACCCCGGCTGGGCGCTGACCCAGACTGGCCCGGGGACAGTGTGTCCCCCGGGTGGCCTCGCTCCAGGGCTCTCCTCTGAGACAGGCCGGGCCTGCTCCTGACCGGCACCCTGACGACTTCTGGGGGTGCGTGTCCCCCGCAGCATCCGGGGCCCACCCGCCTGAGATCACCGGACGGGTTTGGGCTCACGGGGTCACTGGGTCGAGCGTCTCAGCTCCCGCTGCCCAGGGCTGTGCCCTGGAAACCGGGAGAATATAAAACGGGTCCAGTCTTCCTGCCCCCCACCCCTGCCCACCGCTGCCCAAGGAGCATTCGGTGACATTCTCTCTTTTGGGTGCACACGGGAACCGGGGGCTCTCAGGGGTGGGGCTAACCAGCTGCCCCTTGGAGGGGCCTCTGGGGAGACAGCCCCCTCCTGTGCTGCCCCCCAAGGGATCCTCTTCCCATGTCCCCCCTCCCTGGGGCAGCTTGCCCCAGCCCCGGGCAGACCAGTGGTCCCCAGCCTGGCAAGGCCACACGGGGCCTGGGGCTGACCCTGCACCCGGGACCCCCTCCCCCAGCAGGTGCCTGCAGGGTGGCTCCCCTGAGGAGCCTCTGCCCGCGGAGAGTTCTTGTTGGAGGAACTTTCTGGCCTGAGAGACGCCCGCGCCCGCCAGCCGCCCTGGGGCAGCTGTGGGACCCTCACTGGTGTGGGGCCGCTCCCGGGGGCATCTCTGATGCACAGTGGGCTCCCCGGTTCCTGAGGCAGAGTCCCAGAGCCGACAGACAGAGGCCCCCCGCCTCGGCCGAGCCCAGGTGAGGCCCCAGGAGGCGAGGCCGCTCCAGGTCGGAGGCGGGCAGTGGGCAGACAAGAGGATGCGAAGCGGCCACCAGCAGGGGCCCATGAGGAGCGTGGCCCCCAGGAGCTGGAGACAGGGACCCCGGGCTCAGACAGAAAGGGGAGCCGGGGGCTGCAGGCTGCTGTGGCCGGTGCCAGGGCCGGTGTCAGGGCCGCGTGTAGGGGAAAGCCCCGGATGAGGCCTCCCTGAGTCGGCAGTGACCACCTTGGGGGGCGTTTTGGAAGCTACAGCCAGAGGGACCGTGTAGGGGACACCAGCGCGGCCCAGGCCAGGCTCTGGGGCACTGTGGGGTCACATCGACGGTTACCAATCCCTTCAAACCCTCTGGGTCATTTGTCATGAGCAGAGGGGCCCGAGTTGACCCTGGGATGTGTCACGGTGGGGACTTACCAAACATGCTCGACACCCCTGAGCACGGTGGGGTGGAACCGGACCTTCAGGCCACACAGGGTGATGGGACTCCGGAAGGCACATCTGAATGGGGCCCTCAGTCCCTGGCCCCCGGTGGCATGCCCATCTCCGTGGCAACGAGGGCCGCGTGAGGAAGAGGTGAGCGGGCGCCGGGCCTGCACGTGGGGCTTCGAGGCTCGGAGCACGAGGGCAGGCCGCAGGCGGGGACCCCAGGCAGGCCGGGGCTGGGCGGGCATCCACTTGAGGGCAAAGCCAGCCGCCTGGGGACAGATCGGAGCAGAAGTGGGCAGGTGCCGGGGCCCTGAGAGGTACCTATTGGCAGGGTCCCCCCGGCTTGGAACCCCCAGGCCCTGAGCTCAGTGGGCACGCCCACCCTAGCCTGGGGCCTGGGAGAGGGTGTCCTGCTCCTGACAGCCCTTCCCTGGGCCCTCACCCAGCCTGGAGGAGGCATCCCGGAGGAGGAGCTGAGCAGGGCCGGGGAAACTGAGGCCTGAGGACAGCTAGAGATGGAGGGTGCAGGGCAGGCGGCGACCCACCTCCCCAGGAGCAGCCGAGGGCCTCGCACGAGACAAAGGCTCTGGGGGCCCTGGGGCGGAGCTGGCGAGGCCCATCCGAGCCGGGGTCAGAAGCCAAGCAGTGACCAGGACTCAAGGGGCAATTTCCAGACAGGGGGCAGGTGTCAGTGGTGCAGCCCTTGCCCTGGGGTGGGAGACCAAAGGCCTGAGGAAGCGAGAGGGTGGCCCTCACCCCGGAGTGGGTGCGGCATCAGGGGCAACCTGGGAAGGCTTCTTGGAGAAGGCAGAGAGGGACAGAGGCCCCTGGGTGCTCTGGGGGGACCACGTGAGAGGAGGGGCGTCATGGGGGTTCACGGTGGCAGCAGTGGGGAGCAGGTGCAGCCTGACAAAGGATCCCCGCTCCAGCAGTGAGGCTCCGTGGACGCAGAAGGGCATGCGCCTCACGCCGAGGTCTCCTGCCCCCTGACCCAGGTCTCCGCTGTCCCCCAGGCACCTGTCACTGCTACAGTTTGAGGACCCGGAACCCCGTGTATGGAAATCTAGATTGACAGCTGGACAGAGTGACCCGGGGCGCCAGCACCTCCATGTGGGGCGACCCCTGGGCCCGGGAAGGCCCTGAACACCAGGGAGTCCGGGCGCCCACGCTGCTCACGTCACGGAGGGGCTGGCTCGGCCCGGGCCCGCGCTGTGCTCGAGACTTCGCTCCTGCCCCCCGAGGTCCACACGGGCCGGCAGCACAGGGGAGGCAGGGGGGGGGGCGCAGTTTCTGCTGGATGGATCCCTCCCTGGCGGGGAGCGGTGGGATGGGGAAGGCAGGGCTCCTCCGAGTCCCGCTGCAGCCCACGGCTCCCGGCGACAGGCTGTCACCATCTGACTCACTCGCTTATTCAGTACATGATAATCGAACGCCCAGAATGTACTGTCCCCCCGTCAGCTGGGGAGAGGAAGACGGAGTGAGCGACGGGCTGTGCCCAGGGGCTCCGCCTGGCAGGGAGACAGACTCACTGGAAGGAAAGGGGAAACCGTCCAGGTGTGCCTGGGGGAATCAGGGCAGGCCTCCTGGAGGAAGGGGCATCCAAGCCGGGGCTTGCAGCATGGGTAGGAGCTCGCCAGATGGCGAGGGAAGAAAAGGTGTCGCAGCCCACGCGGGGGACAGCCCCAGCGAGTGTCAGGGCAGGGGGTGGTGTGCAAGGGCCCAGCCCGGGGCGGGGGATGCACCTGCGGGGGAGAGGGTCTCGGCCACAGGAAGGTAGCGTCTGCTCTCCAAGCTCCCCGCGTTCCCCCTGGGCCTCCTCCTGCTCCTGCTCTGGCTCCTCGGGGGCCTCGGCCCACAGCCCTGCTGCTGCCGTGTCCACCCTGACTCTCCAGGGTCCGGTGGGGCCAGGGAGGGGGAGGCCAGGGCGGGACAGGGCTATGGGCGGCTTCCAGATGCCGCAGCCCAGCAGCCGAGCCGGGCCTGTGCCCCCTGCGGTCAGCCCGGCTGTGGCCACATCCGGAGGCCTCTGCTCCGGGCTCAGGCGAACACCTGCTGGTCCCCCACATGCTGTGTGGCCCGGGGCACATTCCTCGGCCTCCCTGTGCCTCGGCCACGGCCACATGGGGCATGAGGCAGATTACTGGGCGTTGATGACAAACGCTGGGCAAGCGTGCTGGGCAGGGACAGCGGAAGTGCGAGGACGCCCGGGGAGGAGTGGGGGGTGGACACTCAGGGGCCCTGGGGCGGCGGGGAGGGGCAAGGGCGTGCGGCCTGGGCCTCGTCCTCACACCGGGTCCTCAGGAAACAGCGGCTGGGACAGGAGGAGGAAGCACAGCCCAGCGAGTGGAGCAGAGGACGAGCAGGTGGGCGAGCGAGCGAGCAGGGAGCCCCCCACGTTTGCGTCCTTGCCCACGGCCGCCGCCCATCCGCACAGTCTGGGCCCTTCAGCGTCTCAGGAGATTTCTGGGCGCCTGGAATAACACACTCTGCCCTAGTTTTCTGGCAGCCCCGGGCTCCGTGAGGAGTGAGTAGGTGAGCGGGGAGGTGAGGGGGTGAGGGGGTGAGAGTGAGGAGGTGAGCAGGGAGGTGAGGGGGTGAGGGGGTGAGGGGGTGAGAGAGTGAGGAGGTGAGCAGGGAGGTGAGGGGGTGAGGGGGTGAGAGAGTGAGGAGGTGAGCAGGGAGGTGAGGGGGTGAGGGGGTGAGAGAGTGAGGAGGTGAGCAGGGAGGTGAGGGGGTGGGGGATGAGCAGGGAGGTGAGCAGGGAGGTGAGGGGGTGGGGGTGAGCAGGGAGGTGAGCGAGGAGGTGAAGGGGTGAGGGGGTGAGAGAGTGAGGAGGTGAGCAGGGAGGTGAGGGGGTGGGGGATGAGCAGGGAGGTGAGCAGGGAGGTGAGGGGGTGAGGAGGTGAGCAGGGAGGTGAACAAGGAGGTGAGGGGTGAGGGGTGAGTGGGGAGGTGGGGAGGTGAGGGAGGGCCCTGAGCCCAGGAGGGAGGCTGGAACGGGAGCTGCTCGCGGGTCACCGGCCATGCCCCAGCAGGAGTCGGAGGTGGCTGAGCTCGCGCCAAGGGCCCCAGGTGTGTCTGCGCCCCTGACACTGCCCGTCCGCCCACGCTCACCCCAGTGCAACAGTCTCCCCTCAAATAAGTGGCTTCCTCTCGGACCCAAAGTCGGGGCGGGCGGCCCAAAGCGAGCTTGGACCCTGCATGCCCCCCCACCCCCCTGACCCCCCTCCTCCTGCCTTCTTCCTGCAGGAGCTTTGTTCCTCCCTCTGTCCCCCAGGGGGCTGCCTGCCTACGACCATCACATCATACAAAGGAGGTCACATCCCTGTGGCCAAAGGGGTGAACAGTTCCGAGTCCGCTGGAAACGAGCCCTCCTGTCAGCTGTACGCAGGGACCCTTATGCCGCGTCGGCAGGAAACGGGCCACGTGGCCACGTCGGACACACCAGGGCTTCCGTGGGAGGGACGGGGCGTGGACGTCGAGCCGGCCACCGGCAGGATCCGTAGAGGCACGCGGGTTACTCACAGGGAGTCCTTGGGTCTGCATCCTCCCGCGTCCTCCCGCATCTTCCACTCGGCAGCAGACCGACCCCATGTCCCCACCGCCGCTACGTCACCCACTTCACACGTCTGCCGGCGGGAGTCTATCCCCCTACTTGCCTGCGAGCCCCACTGCGGTCACCTCAGGGCCCCCAGGGCCCCACAGACACAGATGCGGCTGACGGTAGACGGGGACCTGTCCCCAGCGGCACCACCACCTCGGCCACGGGGCTCTCCTGACGCCAAGCGCATGGGCGCCCCCCCCCCTCTGCCAACCGGGGGTGAACTTTATGGCCCTCGGGTCGCAGGCAGTGCGTCCCCTCAAGGAGCCCCTTGGTGGCAGCAGGAGGTGACGGCGAGCCCCCCCACCCAGGCTGATGAAATACCTCCCGGGGCCTGACGGTCAGTCGATTCCTTCCCTGTGTCCCTGGCCACCGCTCCGAGGCTGACATGACCCCCCCCCCCATCCACAGGCACCTCCCAAGGGACCAGCTCACTTCAGGTGAAGCTGCCTGGGCGTCCCCCACCTTGGGGCCCAGAGGGCCAGCCTCCTGCCTCCCCAACAGAAGTCCCCTCCACAGCACCCCTGGCCCGGGTCACCCCAGACCGGCTCGGGGACCTCCAAGGCCGGCGACCTCACGACCCCTGCAAACACGTAAAGGCAGCAGGGAGGGAGGCGGGACACGGGTCATCGCACACCCGGACACCCATCGAGGGCGGCAGTAACGAAGCCACGCTGTCCCCCCAGGGCCACACAGATGGCAAAGAAGCCGTCCTCACGCTCTCCCGGGGCGTGGCTGGGTGGGCACAGGCCAGAGCCCCCCGGAAGACGGCAGCCACGGGCACAAAGGACGCGGTTGGGTGGGCCCAGTGACCACCCGCCCTCCACGCCACCCGGCGGAGGAATCTGAGCCCAGGTGTGTTCAAACCCCGGAGCAGCACCGGCCACAAGATGCCAACCCCAGGCCCCCTTGGCAGCCAGGGCGCTGGGCCAACCCCACGGTCCCCACCCTTTCCTCGAGGTGGTCAGTCCGGGGTGGGGGCCTCCTGCACACTTGTGGGGTCGCGGGGGTCACGGGGGTCGTGGCAGTCACGGGGTCGGGGGGTTTCCAGCCACCTGGAGGCTCGCAGAGGGGCCCCCTTGCAGGGCAGGTGGAACAAGCCGGAAAGCTTGGGGGGCCCTGTCCCGGGGGCTGCGCCCTGCTCCCCCTGCCCGCGCGGCCGCCCCGCTGCCAGCACCCCGCAGTCTTGATCACGGCAGCCACTGAGAAGCCTTGATATCGGGGAGACTGACTCCTCCCGCTTCATTCTTCTTGTTCCAAACTGTGTTCGCCAGTCCTGTTCCTTCTCCTTTCCCTGCAAACGCCAGAATTTTTATTTTTTTATTTTTTTTTAAAGATTTTATTTATTCATGAGAGACACACACACACAGAGAGAGAGAGAGAGAGGCAGAGACCCAGGCAGAGGGGGAAGCAGGCTCCATGCAGGGAGCCCAACGTGGGACTCGATCTCGGGACCCCCGGATCCCGCCCTGGGCCGAAGGCAGCGCTGAGCCGCCGAGTCCCCGGGCCGCCCCCTCCTCCTCTTCAACGTGTGCGTGTGCGTCCGTGTGCGCCTCTCGCCTTCGTTCAGTAGCTATAGGATTTCCACTATTCCCGAGCTTAGTGGGAAAACCTTTGGCCTCAGCGCTGGTGCCCGAGTCGGCGTCCGTTCCTGCAGACGCCCCTGCTGGGGCTGGAGGAGCTCCCCTCTCCTCCCGCTTTGCTGGGTTTTATCATAACCCATAACCCGTAACCCTAACCCGTAACCCGTAACCCGTAACCGAGTGTTACCTTTTCTCACATCAAGGGATGTGATCCGGCCCCTCCTGTCCCGAAGCCCCTTAGTGTGCTGAGCGACGGGAAGCACCTGCTGGCGCGCGGCTTCGGAGCCGGCCTTCAGCTCCTGGCGCCAGGCCTCGGTCAAAGCCGGGAGGAGGTCGGGACCAGGTCGGGGGACGCCCAAGGCAGCACCCGGATCCCGGGCCGAGAACTGCTGAAAGGAAGCTTGGAACAGACGCGGCGACATCGGCCGTGTGCCGCCACCCTCGGACCCCGAGCAGGGTCCGCACGGCGACGGCTTTCCACTCTCCACGACTGGAAAGTCGCCCTGAGGCCTCCCGGGAGGGCGGCGGCGCTTCCCGGGGCAGTGCGGGTGTCCGAGGGCTTCCCTGCTGGGCGGGGCTGGGCCCTGGGGCTGGGCGCTTTGCACAGCCGAGTCCAGGGCACTGACAGCTGGCATCTTGGGGGCAGGTCTCCAGACATCTGAGCTACAAAGTCCCCCCACCCCGGGGACAGAGCCCCTCCCCACAGACGTCTGGTGTCCAAGGCCGGGGGTCAGCGAAGGCCACGAGCAAGGGTTCAGTCTGTAGGTTGGGCCCAAAAACCCCTGCGGCCGCCTCGCCCTGCTCTGGATCCCTTAGTTCTTCGGACTAAGGGGTCACCAGCTGGTAGGGGGGGCCGCAGGATCCAGCCCTGGGCCCCTGGGCCATTTCCCTGACCTGACACCGGGTGCCCAAGCCAGAGGCACAGGGACATGTGGCCTGCAAAACGGGGTGGGGACAGAGAAGACCCCCCCCCAGGGCCTGGCTGTCATCAGCATCACTTTCGCCACATTTGGAAGCCTGTTAGAAATCCCCATTGCCCTCTCCTGCCCTGCGGGGAGCAGCCCAGGAGGCTCCAACCCAAGTCCTAGAGGCTGAAGTGTCAGGGGGGCCCCTGGGTTGGGGAGGTGCTGGGAAGCCGACCCCAGAGCGCTCGGGCCTGGTGGGCGTGGGGTGCAACCAGGAAGCGTCCAGAGCCCGAGAGGTAGCGGGATGGGCTGCGGGCAGAGAGGGGCTGGGGTGCGTGGCGTGGGGCTGGGGCCGTGGGTGGCATGGCACGAGCCCCGCGCCCCAGGCGCTGTGTGTTTTTCCAGAGGGGCCCCTTTTGGCGGATAAGCACTGAGCTGGCCTGCGATGCTGGAAGCAGACCGGCTCCCCCGTGGGGTCCTGGATCACCCCAGGTGATTGCTTGGGGCCTCGTGGCTCTAGGACAACACCCCCGTGGGATTCTGGCCTCAGAGACGGTCCTGCAGCCGGGGAAGCCGGAGCTCCAGAGACCCCCGTCACCCAGCGGTCGGGATCAGCAAGCCAGCCCCTGCCCCTCCACAGGGGCGTCCCTGTCCTGCACCCCCCCCCCCCCCCCAGGGAGACACGCAGCACTGGCGACAGGAAGAGGGAACTGCAGACGTCACTGAAAATTTTCTAGGAGCCACAATAAAAAAGAGAAATTTGTGTTAATTATGCAATTTGTTTAACCCAATATATCCAAAGCCTGACCCAGTGTCAGGGCAGGGGTGATGGGGACGGGCAGCGGCGGGGGGCAGGACCAATCCGAGGCCAGCCCTGCCCTGGGAGCTGCTCTGCAGGGGAAGGAGCTCCCCCCCATCCCTCTGGAGACCCAGGCAGCCCCACTGGCTGGGCCGCAGGGGTGGGAGAGGCTGCAGGGGTGGGGGCGGGCACAGGGGCAGGGAGGAGCTCCAGGCCTGTGAAGGCGGCCCCTGCAGCTCTCAGCTGTCCTGGGCTCTCCCTCCCCTCTGCCCCCTCCCCTCCTCTCCCACCCACGCGGCTCCTGGGGCTCCTGGCAGGAGCTCCCGGGTGGGTGGAGGCCTATGACAGGCGACAGGGGGGCTGCTGTCAGCGGGCGCCCAGCGGGCCCCTCTCCCCGCTGCTCCCCTCCCCCCGCCCTGGTCTGGGTCCCAGGAGCAGGGGAGGGCCCTGGAGACCGGCCACTGCACAGACTGCCAGAGGGGGCAGAGGAAGCCCCAGTCAGCAAGGACTTGTGCCCGGTGAGTGTGCAGGGCCTGTGGCTGGGGACCCCGTGACTGTGGGGGCAGGGGCCGCAGGGCGGCTCCGAATCCCCCTGACACCTGCCCCAGAGGACAGGCTGCGGCCTGAGCCCGGGCCTGGTGCTCAAAGGGGAGGCGGGAGGGCAGGGGCCGCCCCGCGGGTGGGCGGTGGGTCAGGAGCAGGACCTTGGCGGCCACCGGGTCACAGCCCCGCGCGGAGGCCGGGCCAGCATGGGGTGGCTTTCCCACGACCACCTGCCCTCTGCCCGCTGCTCCGACCGCGGACCCCACGGCGCCTCTCGGGGCCGAGACACACACGCGTGCACCCCCTGCCACGCTCGTGCACACTGTGCCACACGGCACACGCCCTACCACACACACTCAGACACACACACCCTATCACACACACTCGCACAGGTGGGCCCTGACACTCATCCGTCAAGGATGCCACGGGGAGCACAGCCTGGTTCCCATGGCAACACCCGGATGGCGGCAGGGAGAAGAAATGCAGACAGACTCTAAATACAGAACACACCTTCCACACCTGAGCCCCCAGGGGGAGGGGAGCGTGGAGGGGGCCCGAAGGTGGGGGCCGGGTGCAGGGTGGGCAGAGGGCGCCAGGAAGCAGAGGTGCTGGACCCCGTCAGGGGAGGCCCTGAGGCCTGGAACCCGGGAACCCAGCCCCCCGCGCGGCCCCTCCGCCCCCTCTGTCCCCGGGCCCCGGGCAGCCGTGCCCACGGCCCAGCCCGGCCCTTCTAGACAGGAGCCGGCACAGCAGTGACGTTGCTGCTCAGGGGAGCAAAGCCCAGGTCGGCTCTCCTCAGGCCTCGAGGACGGAACAGCAGGCCGCTGCCCAGGAGATGGGGGGGGTCTGAGTGGACCACAAGCTCTTGCTTCATCCAGGGATCAGAGGACAGCTGGGGCCGAGTTCTCACTGACGACACCTCACGCACCAGCGCTCTCGGGAACCCCCCACCCCCCAGGCCAGGCCCTCTCCTGAGCGCGGTGGGGCACAGGCGGGGCCCACGGTCCGGAACCCCAGTCACCCTGCCGCCGGCGCCCTAGGCCCTCCCAGCCTCCGTGGGTGGGGCCGGTGTCTCTGCAGTGGCCAGGACGCCCCCGGGTGTTCTCTTACCGCCAGGCTGACGCCCACCCGCTCCAGGGTGGCTCTTCGTCCTTCGCGGGCTTTGGACGGCTCCCCCGAGCGGGCGCAGACAGACTGACGCTCTCTGGCAGAGCCGTACCAAGCACAGGGCGAAACAGAGGCAAGATAGTTACGGGACAACAGAGGCTAAAAATAGCCTCCTTCACAGCCAGACGAGCCAGCAGGAGCAGGGGAGCCCAGAGCCCCCAGGGGCGCACCCCCGCCCCGGGGCACAGAGGGCGCCGCTGGGTCTGTGTTCAGCGAGCACCAAGCAGGTGCAGGGACGGGGGGGGGGGGGGGGGGGGGGGGGGCTGGGGGCCCACAGAGGCCATGGCAAGGGTAGGGGTGGAGGGTGGCATCCATGGGGGGCCAGAGAGCAGAGCGCCTGGGGAGGAGGAGGGGTCCGGGGTGCGGTGGCCATTCCCGCCCGGTGAGACCCACGGAGAGGCAAGCAGGGAGGCGGCCCTCACGGGGCCCTGCTCCGACCCCCCTCCAGGCCTCCCCCACACCTCCGGGGGGGGGCGCGCACCCCCTCCTCAGGGTGCCGCTGTCTGGGGGAACAGCGCTGCCCAGGCCTCCCTCCCCCAGGCCCCCCACCTCGCCCTGCCTGGGGCCGCGGCTCAGAGGGACACCGCCTGGCACCCAGAGGCCTCCGCAGGTCCTCCCACGGTCTGAGCCCAGCTGGGGGGGGGGGGACGGGCCCTCGGGGGAAGGGGTCCGGGAGGGACACCCAGCACCCCTGCCCTTGCCAGGGCTGAACCGAGGCAGCCGGTGCCAGGGCCCAGGGCTCCTGCACACAGGCCGGTCAGAGGGAGGAGGCACCCTGGAGCACTTCCAGGTGGACAGAGGTGGACAGAGGTGGACAGAGGTGGGCAGCGGGAAACAGCCGGGAGCCGGGCAGAGGGCGGGGCCTGTGGGGAGGACGGGGGAGGAGGGCTGCTTCTAGGGGGTTCTGGAAGGACAGGGCGGCTGGCAGGACGGGAGGGGCCAGAGGAGGCTGGAGGGAGAGGAGGAGGGGCAGTGGCGGGGGGGGGGGGGGGGGGGGCCGCACTGTGGGGGCCCATGGGGCGGGGAGAGGGGTCAGAGCTGAGCCGGGGAGCAGGGCCTTCCTGCTCAACAGTTTTGTTTCATAAACGTCTGGATTCCGGGAAGAGGGTCTGGGGGGAAATCAGCACAAACGGACACGGACACGGAAGCAGAGGCCGTGGGCCGCGTGTAGGACTGAGGGGCCTCGGCTGCAAGAGTGTGGCACGCACATTGGTGGGGGCTGGCAGGAGAGCAGGGGCGGGGCGGGGCAGGGGCAGGGAGTAGAGGGCAGGGCAGGGGCAGGGGCAGGGGCAGGGGCAGGGGCAGGGAGTAGAGGGCAGGGCAGGGCAGGGCAGGGGCAGGGGCAGGGAGCCGCCCAAACCCCCGGGAAGAGCAAGACCCACACAGAGGCAAGGAGCTGCCAACCCAGACCCCACCCTGGGGGAGGAGTGTGCCCTGAGTGTGGAACCCAGGCGGGGTGCTGGCCTCTGGGGAGAGGAGGGGGCGGCTGGGGGGCGGCTCCAGGGAGGGCACATGGGGGGACGGCTCCTGGGGGGCGGCTCTAGGAGTGGGGCTGTAGTCACAGAAGAAACAGGCATCTGAGCCAGCTTGGCTGGGGGTGGGGCTGAGCGGGGAGGCTGGGCAGGGCCAGGGCACTGGGGTGGGGGTGTCCGGGCCCTTCCTGGGCTCCCAGCTGAGCCTTGGGGGCCGCTGTGAGCCGGGGCTGGGGGGCCAGGCCCAGGATATCTTCCGTGCAGCGTCCATGGACGGGGACTCATGGGCGCAGAGAAAAGAGCAGGACGGGACGGCAGCCGCGGGGCCTCTGGGGGGTTCAGGGGAGCGGACCCCACCTGCGGTGACTGTGCTGCTGGAAGGGCCACCCCGGCCTGCGTCCGGCTTCAGCCCCGCCCTCAGGCCGCGCCGACATCACCTGGGTGCCCCAGGGTGGCCCACCCCAGCGCCTGGGGCGTCTGGCCGTCTGGAGGGAGGGTTGGCGTGGCTAAGGGGGCAGGAGAGGCGCAAGGGCAAGAGTGGGGCCCACCCAGGAAGGAGCGCTGGCTGCCGCCGCCCGGCTTCCACCCTGCTGAGAAGCTGGGCCCGAGCTGGCCCCGGACTCACCTGATGACCGCTGCCCCTGGACCTCAGCCCCCCGAGTCTGGACAGGCGGCCAGGGGGGCGCCCAGGCTGCAAGGCACATGGCGGGGCGAGTGCTCCCCGAGGGCCACGTGGGGCCTCCAGCCTGGGAGGCTGGGTCAGCCTGGCCTCCGGAACCAGAAAGTCGGGTGCTGGCTGGGAGAGCCACAGCGTGGTGGTGGGGTGCTGGGCGTGCAGGAGGGTCTGGGGCACCTGCTCTGGGGCCTCCAGCAGGGAGGACAGAAAAGCACGGGAGCCTCAAAGTCAGGCTGGTCTGCACTCGGGGTCCCTGCAGGCAGGGCCCTGGGGACACTGGTCCTGCAGGCCTGCGACGCCCACAGCAGAACCACCGTCCTCAGTGCCCGCCTTTCCCTTTGCTGTTGTGGAGAAGAGCGTGTTCCCAGCAGGCCCCCCGAGGCAGCTGCAGTGAGGGGGGCTCAGAAGCACCCCTGCAGTGCGGCCATTAGTTCCAGCATCTTCCAGGCAGTAGGCAGGCGACCAGGCGTCTGGCTGGTTCACTGCAACCTTGGGCACATCCTTGCACCTCCCTGTGCCTCCCCTCCCAGGTTGGGAAGATGGGGCCCTGGAAGGAAGCCCGTCCTGGGGGGGCCTCCTGGGGGAGCCGTCCTGGGGGGCCCATCCTGGAGGGCTGTCCTGGGGATCCCTCCTGGGGGGGCCTGTCATGGGGAAGCTTGTCATGGGGAGCCTGTCCTGGGGGGCCGTCCTGAGGGGCCATCCCAGGGATTCCTCTTGGGGGGCCCATTCTGGCGGAGCCTGTCATGGGGGAGCCATCCTGGGGGCCTGTCCTGGGGGAGCCCTCTTGGGGGGGCCTGTCATGGGGAAGCTTGTCATAAAGGAGAGAGAGAGACAGAGACACGTGGAGACAGAGACAACAGGGACCCAGAGACTGCCCCCAAAAGGCCAAAGGGAAGAGGAGAGGAGGGGGAGGAGGAGCCTAGGTGGGAGCAGAATGTGGGGTGAGTCAGGGGTGGGGCATCGGAGAGCTCAGCTGGACGTCCCCAGGCCCTCAAGGGACCCGGAGCTCTGAGCTCAGGGGAGGCAGCCCCCTTGGAGGGAGCTCAGCTGTGCTCGGCTGCGCCCAGGACCAGGGGCTCAGAAGCCACTTCCTCCTTTAAATGGGTGCTGGAGCTCCACGTGACAAGTCCCCAGGCCTCATCCCTTCAGATTCTTTTTTTTTTTTTTTTTAAGATTCTATTTATTTATTCATGAGAGACACAGAGAGAGGCAGAGACACAGGCAGAGGGAGAAGCAGGCTCCCTGCGGGGAGCCTGATGCGAGACTCGATCCCGGGACCCCGGGGGCAGGCGCTCCACCGCTGAGCCCCCCAGAGGCCCCCTCCCTTCAGACTCTGAGGGACACCCGCGGTTCTACACGCTCTCCCCAGCTGTTGAAGGGGACTTTAAAATAATGTTTGGTCCCACTGATGTCCTCAAGCCTTTTCAACTACACCCATTAAATCAACATATTCTGCACGGAATCTACTTTGTCAAACTTTGTGAAATTTCCAAGTACTTAAAAATGTTTATAAATTCAATAAATTAGGATAAAAAATATGGTGATTCTTAAGCTCTTTCCAATGTTCCAACACTGTACATAAAATTTTTACGTGATTTCTACCTAAAGTCACAAACCCACACCAGCGGGCCAGTTAGACACTTCACATCGGCATCACGAGCTTCCCCGTTACTTCTATCAGCCAAATTCTCTCCAGTGTGAAAAAGCTCAAAATATGAAACACATACAAATTGTTAACAAAAATGGTAATATTTTTAGTTTGATTTTGTTAAATGTCTATGTTAATCCTAAAGCCCCTGGAGTTAGTCTCTTACAGGCTAGGAAGAGTCGTGTCACCTGCGACGTTATATCACCTGGGAACAATCCTCGAGACCACCCTCACTGGTCATGCCAGCTGCAGTCTGGGGTCCCCGAGACCCCGTGGGGCTCGCTGATTCTCTAGAAGGGCCCCCAGAGCTCATGGAGCCGTCGTGCTCAGGGTGACGGCGTACCACAGGGAGAGGACCCAGACCCCCAGCACCCAGGGGAAGGGCGCCCCGGGCAGGGCCCACAGGGTCCAGACCGCCCTCTCCCTGCAGAGTCGTGGGCAGCGTGGGCTCCCCTGGCGGCGCGGTGGCAGCGCGCACCAGTGTGGCCGCCCAGGGAGCCCCCAGCCCCGGTGTCCCAGGTCTTCGTGGGGCTTCCCTCACGTGGACCTGGTCGGCTGCCCGCGTGGCTGACCTCAGCGTCCAGCCCCTCGGGAGGCCGAGCCCATGCCGTGCGGCCCAGAGCCCCAGGGAAGCAAGGACACCGGACTCAGGGCGTCCACGGGCTCGGCGGCGACCCCCCTGCAGCCGAGGGCGGAGGCCGGGCCTCCCTGGGGCAGGGTGAAGTTCACATCCCTCCAAACGGTTTTCCGCGTGGCCTTCTGCCCTCGGGCTGTCCACGGAAGCCCTCCCTACCTCCCTCCTGCTCACCGCCGCACGTGGAGCTGTGATCGCAGTCCCTGTGCAGGTGCCCGTGGCAGCGTGGGGCCTCCTCCCTGGGCGTCTGGGGCCCAAGACTGGGGTACGCCCTTCCTGGCCCTTCGCCTTCCCTCTGGCCTCAGCGGACACAGCCAGGGGCTTTGGAAGCTCTGGATAAACACGGCCCGGCACCCACCACACGTGTATGTTTGTGGGCCTCTTTGTCACGCGGCTCGGCCCCGCGCGGATTCGCGCACCTTCCAAGCTGGGTTCCGGGCCGGCCCTTGCGGGGTGCTGCAGTCTCCCCAGCACCAGGCTGAGGGCCCACTCCCGAGAGCACATTCGTGGGACAAGCAAGGCCTCCGTCTCAGCCGAGGCCCCAGGGGACGACCGGAGTAGCAGCCCGAGCGCCCACCCAGCCTGGCGTCCTGCCCGCAGACCCTGGGCCAGCCCTCGGGCAGACGTGGTTTTATAGAAGCGGCAGCCCTGAGGCTTGAGCCTCATCCTTGGCAGCCCCGCACCCAGCTGGGTCTGCAGGGTGAGCCCCTCGGGCTTCCGGACACCCCGTCTCCAGTCCAGCTTCCAAGGGAGGCAAGCAGGGCCCCTCCCTGTGCCTCAGTTTCCCCATGCACTAGGCAAGAGAGGAGGCAGGGTGGTCCGCGATGCGCATGGGCGGGATGGGGAGGGGTGAGGCGGCCTGGGGGAGGGGGCACATCCTGTCCCGGGGCTTGGCTGGGTCTGGGCCCCTCCACCCCGCCCCGCCCCGCCCCGCCCCCGCCCTCCTCTAGGACACAGAGGCAGCGTCTCCAATTACTCCAAGTGCTGGGTTAGTCTGTCTCACCATCATCCAATTACAGGGAGTAACTTTTTTATTATTAAAAAGAAAAAGCACCTACAGCTTCCAGCCTTTGATGCGAGCTGTAGTATTTCTCCCGGAGGAATCTCTGCCTCTCAGGCATCGCCACGGGGCCCCAGCCTCCAGTTGCCGTCAACTTCCTTTCCCCATTCTTTCCGAGCTTCCATTATTGAAAAGACATAAAAGGGAAGAATAGGGAAGAGGCTCCTTTTCACCACGGAGCCCCTGGCTCAGGGCCGCCAGCCCCACGCGGAGGGTGACGACATTTCCTCGTGGCAGGTGTTTCTTTCTGCTCCGGCTCCCTTCCTGCCCCCACAGGCCTCCCTCTGCGCCCGCAGCCCCCGCCCTCCGCCGTGACCCTGCAGCGAGGCTCCAGCAGGAGGAGCAGCCCCCCCCAGCCTGGGCTGGACTCGCACTGCCTGCACCTGGCCTCGCCACCTGGCCCCGCACCCCATGGAGCAGGGCAGCCCCTCTGGAGGGGAGGACCTACGCTGGGTAGGTGACGAGCACTGCCTGTGACTGCGGCACTTGTATTGGTCAGTTGGACACGTCGGCCTCGCTAGGGGACCGTCCCCAGACATTCAGTCGAACCCTAATGTAGACATTGCTTGGAAGGCCTCTGGCAGGTGACACTGAAGTCCATAGTCAGTGGACTTTAAGTAAGGAAGATCCCCGAGGGCATCTGGGTGGGCCTGGCTTAATCAGCCGACGGGCCTAACTGCGGAGCTGAGCCGTCCTTGCCCGGGAAGAAGAGATCCCACAGCAGCTCCGCCTGACCCCGGGCTTCCCCGCCAGGGGAACTGCCCCGCCACTGAGCAAGCAAGTTCCTGTGACCAACGGCTCACTGTCCGTCTCCACTGGGCCTGCTTCTCCTGGAACACTGGCTGGTCCAGGGGTTCGAGCCCCCTCCGGGCTAGCTCTCCCCTCTCCCGGCCCTTGCGGCTCCACGGAAGCAGATGAGGCCGACCACCCACCGGGCACGAGATGGCCCTCGTCTCTCGGTCCTTGGACCCACACGTGGATTTATACTAGTGATGGTTTGCTCATTTGGCAGATGAGGAAACAGGCTTGGGAAGAACGAGCTTATGCCCCAGGACTCGTCAGGGTCACCTCCCAGCGGGGATCTTGCCTTGCCTGGGTCTCCAGGGCTCGAGGCCAGAGAAGACCCCCAGGCAGAAGCCCTCAGAGCTCTCAGGACACCCTTGCGCCCCAGCAGGCGGCGGGCGGGGGATGTTGGGGGGCCATCCTCAGCGCAGCCGGAAGGTCTCCACCTGTCCCTCCCAGTGCCGCCTGGCTCAGGCCAGGAGGCCACGGGGCACTGGCTTCCATGAGGGGAGCCCCGAAGGCCCTTCTACCCCGAGGATCCAGGACCCCAACCAACTGGCCTGTGGGGTGATGGGGCTGTGCTCCCCCGGCCCCCAAGACCCTGCAGTCTGTCCTCACGGGGCTTCCAGGGGCCCACCACCCTGAGCTGCCTCCCTCTGCAGCTCGGTGCCAGTCACCCCATGCCAGCAGACAGACAGCAGCACACGCCGAGAAGTTTCATTGTTTTATTAACAAAATCTTACAAAAGAGTCTGTCTTCAGGTAAGGTGGCAGGGGTACACACGGCCTGGCCTGACCCGCTGGGGACGGGGGGTGGGGGGGACCGGCCACCGTCTTGAGGACCCCAGGGCCTCCCTGCAGCCTATGCCAGCCTGTGAGTACGGGTTATGGCTTATGTGCAAAAATAAAATCTGGGGGGGAGGCTGGCAGGGGTGCAGGATGGAGGGGTTGACAGTCACCCGGAATCTGGGAACCCCCTTTGGGCAGGCAGAAACGAGAACCCCCAGCCAGGGCCTGCTCGGGCTGCAGACACACGAGTGGCCGGCCAGCACCGGGGTGTGGGTGCCGGGAGGGGTGGGGGTCCGTGCCCGGGGCTCAGTGGGGCCTGGCAGAGAGCCTGCTAAGCCCCAGGGTGAGGCTCCTGTGATCTCCTGGGGCGGGGGAGCCTGGGCCTGCGGGTGGGGCTGGGGCTGTGGCCTCAGCCTCAGAGCTCCTGGAAAGCTCTGGCAGGAGGGGGCGGCCACCATTCGGTGGCGGGGGTCCTGGGCTGGAGCGAGACGGGGCCCAAGGAGCAGACCCCGACGCCAGCCACAGGGGCCCTGGGGGCGGGCGGGCGGGCTGGTGGCCAGCGGGGCAGGCCTCGTGGCAGCCCCGGCCCTCACGCTGGCCCGTCTTCGTCAGCAGCCCGCTGCCAGGCCCACCCTCTCGCCGACCTCAATGTCCCCTCATCTCCTGTCTCCTCGGTGCGGGCAGCTCGCAGGAGGAGGGGGGCAGCTCCAGGCACAGCAGCAAAGGCTCTGCGGGAGCCTGAGACCTGAGGGAAAGACGCAAGGAGGTCAGGGGGGTCAGGGCCAGGCCGGAGGCGGGAGGGGCCGCACGGGGGGCTGTGGGGTGGGCGTGATGGGCTGTGGCCCCCGTGATGGGCCGCCTCTTGGCTTGCCCGGGCCGAGCGCTGTCTGCATGGGGGGGGGAGCTGGGATCCTGGGGGAGCAGGGGGGCCAGCTGAGGGTCAGGGTCTCCGTGGAGAGACAGCCACGTACCTGTCGTCACCCTCCTGGCTCCTCAGCTGAGTTTGAGGACTGGGGCCCTGTGGGACCCTCCGCCTGCCGGGGGTGAGTCATCGCGCCCAGCCCATCCTTTTCCAGGCTGGTGTGAATCACTGGTGCTGAGGAGAGAGAGTGCACGGGGTCATGTGAGAGCCGCACCCAGCCCAGCCGATCTCCCCGAAACCTGGGGTCTGGCTCCCCCCACCACTCCCCATCCCTGCAGCCCCCCCCATCTCTGCAGCTAACCTGCCAGGGATGTCTCTGGGCCTGGGGGGGGCTCACCTGGAGAGCGGACCTGGCCCGGGCCCTCCCTGACCCGCAGTGCCCCCTGGCGGCCGTGCCCGGGGCAGAGCCTCACCTGAGGGGCCAGGAGGCACCAGGACGCCAGGTCTGCGGAGGCTGCGGTGCTGCCGCGCTGCGTCTGCGGCTCCGGGTCTGAGGCTGCGGCTCGGGGCCAGCAGGAGGGAGCCGCGCTGCCTGAGGCTGGCCGGATGCCCTGGGCGGCGGCGATAGAGCGCCAGCCGGCGGCAGCAACTGCCAGGAGGAGGCGGCGCCCCAAGCCAAGGTTCCCGTGGTGCTGTCTCAGCTTCTGCTCTGGGGCGTCCCCTGGGCGTGGTGCTCACTGGCCTGCGCCATCTGGACACTTGATTCCTGAGTGCCCAGAGGGCCCGGGCGTTGAGCAGAATAACGAAGCTGGGAGGGCCGGTCGTGGCCTGAGGGTGTGCGGGGTGGGGTCAGAGGCCAGGAGAGACAGACAGAGGGAGGGGGCCGGGGGCCCGCGGCCCTTCGGCGTTTGGGGGATTGTGCCCACAGCTGGATGACATGTGTCTGTGTGAGGCTGGGAAGCTGAGGTGGGGGGCCCAGCCGGATGAGGATGAGGGGCTCCCCCGTGCAGGAGTCAGCCCAGCTTCAAAGTCCTGGTCGGCAAAGGCCACAGGTGGGGTGTGGTGGGCAGCTGGGGCCCGGGCTGGCCTCTATTCGGGCTGGGTCCGGTCACTGGCTACAGACTCGCTGGTGAGGGCTGGCGTGAGGGCCTCGGCCTCGTCCTCGGCGGGGAGGCGGGGGCCCGCGGGCTCGGCCGCCTGCTCCAGGCCGTCCTGCACTTCCATGCCCCTCTGGATGAGCTGCTCCAGGGTCTTGGGCAGCGGGTGGCGCAGGAAGCGCTTGAGTTTGGGCTGCAGGGTGCCCACCACGTACTGGATGATCTCCTCCTCCTCGGCGTCCACGTAGAGCGTCTGGTACAGGTCCCGCTTGCGCCACAGGAACTGGTCCAGCGGCTCCCCCTGCTTCTGCGGCAGGTCCAGCTCGCGCTGGATGGCCTCCCGGGACAGCGTGCCCTCGCTGTACTGCAGGAACTCTTTCTTGAACTCCACCCAGTTCTTCACGGAGCCCTGCTTGAACTCCCACCACTTCTTGGCCGGCCCGTTCATGTGGTTCTGGATCTGTGACAGCCAGTACTCCTCGGAGCCGCCCACCTGTCGCAGGTACTCCTCCAGGTGGCTGAGGAACTCCCTGGGATCCTCGAAGATCTGCGTGTCCACACCGGGGCTGGGCTGCCCGTCCTCACCGGGGCCCCAGGGCGGGTACTGCTGGGCCTCGGCGGGCTCCTGGCCGGGCAGCTCCCCGGCGGCGGGCGGCGGGGTGATGGCGTAGGGGCTGACCGTGTAGTCGTAGCCGTCGGCCTCCTGGCAGTAGCCCTCGGGCCCCCCGACGCCCACCGAGACGGTGTGTCGGGCCGGCTCGTTGCCCACGGGGTACTTGCCGCCCATGGACTCCAGGCGGTCGGCCCACCTCTCCAGCCGGTAGAAGACCTCCCGCCACACGTGCATCTCCCGCTTGACCCAGCGCTCCAGGTTGGCGATGGTCTCCTGGCAGCGGCACAGGCAGGCCTTGATGGACTTCCTCCAGCGCTGCGAGTCGCCGCTGGGCACGTAGCCGTCCAGGTTGCTCTCCAGCTTCCCCACCGACCTGTGCAACCCCTTCAGCTCCCGCTCCACCTGCTTGGACACCTCGGTCAGCAGGTGCCGGTGGGTCCTGCGCACGTGCTCCAGCATCTCGGCCCGGCACTTACCGATCTGCAGGATCACGTTGGGCTTGGCCGCCGGCCCGCCCCGCGGCCCGGGGTAGGCGTGGAGGCCGCCGCTCGTCATGTGGTCCAGCTCCATCTGTGCGCAGGTGGCCGGGCGCTCGGACGGGCGGGAAACGGCTGCGAAGGGCTCCCGGGCGGGCTGCGGTGGGGCCGGGGCGGTCCCTTCGGTGCCCGCGGCGCTGCGGCAGCGGAGGAGCGCGGAGGAGCGCGGAGGAGCGCGGAGGAGCGGGGAGCGGGGAGCAGCGCGGAGCAGCGCGGAGGAGCGGAGGAGCGGAGCTGCCCGCAGGAGCCGAGAGCCGCGGCGCCGAGCTCTGCGCCCTGCCGCGGCCGCCGGCTCTTTATGCGGCAGCGCGGCCGTGGGCGGCCCCTCGCCGAGCCCCCACTCCCATTGGCCCCGGCCCGGCTCCCCGCCCCGCGCGCCCCGCCCCCCGCGCCCGCCCGCGCCCGGCGCCCGGGAGGACCCACCCCCTGCACGCGCCGGCGGCCCGGGTGACTAATCGCCCGCGGGCTCCCGCGCCCCCTCCCCGGCGCGCTCGGCCTGCGGGGCGAGGGCCGGTGCCGGACCCGCGACCCCCCAAAGCGCAGGGGCGCGCCCGGGCGCGCAGGGAGGTCTGGAGCGAGCCCCTCCCGCAGGGCCTGCGCGCTCCGCGGCCGCCGTCCTCGCTGCGGGCCGGGGGGGGGGGGGGGGGGGCTCGACCCCGCCCTCCCGGGCCCTCGCTGCCCCCGCCCCCCCCCCCCGGGCGGCGTGGCCGGACGTTCAGCCACGGAGGAGCCCCGGCGACCCCCGACGGCCCTGCAGACCCCTCCCCGGAGCTGAAGGCTTCAGGGAGCCTCCCCGTGCCCGGAGAGTGCAAGCACGCCCAGGTGTCAGGTGTGAGTTCCCAGGTGTGGCCTCGGGCTCCTGCCCACCCCTGCCTGGGGGCTCTGGGTCCGGGCGCCGCGCCCCCCTCCTGGGTGTGAGGGACGGACTCCCCGGCCCGGCAGGGGTGCGGATGTGTGACACCATGTGACACCAGTGTGGCGATGGCTGGACAGGACTGCCCGGTGCCCCCCGCCCACGTCTTTGGTGAGACCCAAGATTTCTCCATGTGATGCCTCCAGGGAAAGGTGGCAGTGGAGGGAGGGCATGGGGAGGAGATGACGGGTACTGATCCCTGAACCTCGCAGGTCACAGAGGGAACCAAGAAGCTCCAAGACTTCTGAGAGGATGGAAGAGGGTTGGGGGGAGGAGGGGAGGGAGGAGGAGGAAGGAAGGAGAAGGAGGAGGAGGGGAAGGAGGGCCGAGGGGGAAGGAAGGAGGAGGGGAAGGAAGGAGGAGGGGAAGGAGGGAGAAGGAGGAGGGGAGGGAGGAGGAGGGGGAGGGGGAAGGAAGGAGAAGGAGGAGGCGGTGGCGGATGGAAGGGGTGCTGGCAGCCTTATGCAGTCAGGAGAGGCAGAGAAAAGCAAAATGCCATATAAGGAATGGGGCTCCGGAAGCTGAGATTCCCTCGGGAGGGAGGCCCCTTCTGCCTCCCTGGCAACAGTGGTGGGGGAGGGACATCCTTTCTGGGTTACCCCAGGATGGATGGTTCTGGGCCCTGGGTCCTCTGATGTTATGGGGGCACAGTAACACACTGCCCAAAGCCCTGGGCACACAGACCCGCAACCATGAGCCAAGACGCCCTAGCCCCTCCTGTCAGCTTCCCACCCCCTCCGTCAGCCACACACGGCACACTCATGGGCTCCTCTCCTACCCCCACCCCCAGGCACACTCATGGGCTCCTCTCCTACCCCCACCCCCAGGCACACTCATGGGCTCCTCTCCTACCCCCACCCCCAGGCACACTCATGGGCTCCTCTCCTACCCCCACCCCCAGGCACACTCATCCCCCCCCACCCAGCCATCCCCCAGGCACACTCATACCCCCACCTGTCCCCATCCGTGTCCAGCCCCACTCTGTCTGATTCACACAGTCTCTGGAATCCCCACTCCCAGCTCCCCCACTAGGCCCTGCTCCCTGCTCCCCTAGAAGCCCTCCTCCCCACCGCAGAACCAATCTCTTTCCCCCACTCTAAGCTTCCACCCCTACTTGGGGGGAAATGTCTTTCTGGCAAAAACTTGCCCCAAATCGCTCTCCTGGCATTTCTAATTAAAGGCGAGTGGGTGGGCAGAAAGGGAGGCGGAGGGGCAGCACGGAGTAGGGAGGGGAGGGGGAGCCAGGCAGAGAAGCTGCGAGAACAGGAATCCCGGAGCTGCCCAGCCCAGGCTGCGTTCCTGAGAGCAGGAGGAGGCAGCGGGCACAAGGCCTGCTTGTGCCCGGTGTGAGGAGTGTGAGTCTGTGTGGTGGGGAGCTTGGGGCCGCGTGTAGCTCTGAGTCCGTGTCCACGTCGGGGTGAGCTCGGGCTTGTGTCAGGGCCGTTGTCAAGGAGGACCCCTCATAAGCCCGCTGTGCAGGGACCGCTCACGTGCCTCTGTGTGCGCCTGTGTGCTGGGAGGGCCAGAGAGCCTGCACTTGAGTGACCAGCGGCTTGCAAAGACCACGTGAGCCCCAAGGGTGACCCTCAGGCCCGGTCCCGATCAGCTGGGGGCCCGGGCGCACCCCTCCGGGTCTCAGGCCCGCAGTGACCTCCAGCCCCGACTCCGCCCCAGCCCGCAGGGCTTCCTGGAGGAGGGAGCCCAGGCGGGACCCAGAGGGTCGGGAGGGGTTGACCAGACCCCAAGAAGCAGTGAAGCCCTAGAGGGGCTGGGGCCGCGTGAGCATCCCCTTTGTGGGGGGACCCGGCTGGGGGACAAGATCTCAGACCCGAACCCCTTGGGACCCCCTCCCCCGTGGCCAGACCAGCCTGACGTGGGCATGAGGGAGCAGGGTCCAGCGGGAGGGGGTGCTGGTGGGTCACGCGGAGACCTGGCAGGACCAGCACGGAGGCTGCGCAGTGCTGGCCGTCACAGGTGACAGGCGACAGCCTCTGCTCGGGAACACTTAATCGCTGCCCAATTATCGCCCCAGAAGCCCTCGGCAAACCCCCGCACTGGAGCCTTGGGCTCCATTCTTCTGCTGCCTCCGGAGAAGAGGTCAGGCGGGCTCCCCGCGGCCCGGGAGGGGGGGTTCTGGCCCGCCCTCCGCTGTGCCCCCATCCCCACAAGCAGGGGTGAAGGCGCAGAGTGCCGGCCTCCTGCCCCCGGCCCTCCCCCGCCTCACCCAGAGCAGGCCGCTCAGGGCTGCAGGGGCGGGGGAAGGGGGGGCTATGCAGCAGGGGGAGCCTGGGGCTTTCTCCCCGCTTAGAGCCCAGCTGCTCAGCTGCTCCTAGGGCCTGCCTTGGGAGGAGGGGGCTCTGTGGGCAGGGAGGGCAGGCCAGAGTGACCACTCGGTGGGGGGCGTGTGTGGCCAACGCTAGGATTCAGGCAGCAACACCCCGCTCCATCCCCTCCGGGGTGCCGGCTCCCAGACCCCAGGAGCTGATCTGTGATGCTCAGAGGCCTGTTTGGAGATGGGGCCTCCCTCCCCAATCCACGCCCCCCACCGCACCCTAAACAGACCCTGGGCCTGCGCAGGGCCTACCTTCCCCTGGCCGCTCCGTGACCCCGTCCCTTCTGGCAGCCTCGCACCTGCCCCTGGGGACCCCGAGGTGCAGGCTCCCTGGCCCCACTGCCTGGCCCCCAGGTGTGCTGCGGGTAATGCTCACCCGGGTAATGGTGCCCGGTGGACTCGCAGGCCTTGGGCTTTCCAGACTTCCCCTGTTGGCACCGGGCTTCCCTCGCAGCTAACCGCCCGGGAAATCTCCCGGGGTTGTCGCCCGTAACACCACTTAGCACCCAGGGCGTGAGCACAGGCTCCTCCGGGGGGTGCAGGGCTCCGTGGCCACCGCAGACACGGGGACTCGCCTGGCCCTTCCTGCCCAGCCTCAGCCCTTGCTCACAGCCTCCACCCTGTGGGGCCCCACGCCACTGCCACCACCACCGCTGGAGCTGGGGAGCCAAGGGCGAGGCCACCCGGATCCCCGGTGACCCCCAGGCCTAGTCCCCTCCCCACGGCTCTGCTTTGCCACTTGCTGGCTCTGTCTTCGGAGGCAGCAGTGGGGCCGGGGTGGCTGCCCGGGGCGGCTGCACAGGCCCCAGTGATGCGGGGAGAGCAGCTGGCACAGGGCCTGGGATCTGAGCCCTGGCAGCTGGAGGACCCCTGGGCCCTCCGGGTGGCCCTGCCCCAGCCCGCCCCCCCACCGCAGGGCCTCCCTGCTGCCCACCCTCCTCAGGGCCTCCTGCGGGAGGAGCTGGGCCACAGGAAGCCCGGGGAGCCAGGGCCGGGCTTGGGATACAGTGGGTTAGAGGTGACATTGGGCCCAAGGGCAAAGAGGAAGAAGGGACAGGTGGGGCGGGGAGGGGGGCAGAGAGCTGGAGACGCCAGGAGATTGGGAGAGACAAGGGCACCCGTTCATGTCTCAAGGGGACACCCTCGCCCTGTTTTTACAGAGATTCCAAGAGGTGGGGGGCCCTGCCCTGGGGCCTTTCAGCTGGCAAGTGAGAGGGTGGGGGTCCCTGGGCCACACCTGTCTGCTGCACCTGCCAGAGACCCCTGGGCGGCCAGGGTGGGAGGCAGGGGCGGCAGGAGCCCCGTCAGTCAGCACCAGGCGCACATTGTTGAGACACCTGAGATGGGGGGCTGAGCGCTGGCGTGGGGGGCCCCTTGGGAGGCAGAGGTGCTGGGAGGGGGGCTCCGAGTGAGCACCCGGAGCTGAGGCGACATCTTCCCAGTCCTTCCCCCCACCCCGAACTTCCTCTGTCTCAGGCTTGGCACAGGGAGTGCGCTGCGTCCTGTCCCTGGAACAGGCAGCCTGTTCGTTCTGGGCCCCCACACACCAGACCCTCTCCCCGCTCCCTCCTTCCTGCCTCCTGCCTCAGCGCCTCCCTCCCCACCCGGCCTCCAAGGAAAGTTTTGTATTTTTCCGAGGAGGCTGGCACAGAGGTGCCGGAGCCGCTCCTGGGCGCTGCAGGCGGCCCCGCTGGGTGGGGAGGCCGGGCCCCGGGCCCCAGAGGCCAGCCTCGCCACCACCCTCAGCCAGTGCAGAAGGGGGAAACTGAGACCCGGGCGGGGCGAGCCAGGCACCCCTCGCATGCAGGCCGTGTGTGCGGAGACCTGCAGGCCCCTGCTGCACCCGGGAGCTCAGTGCGCGCCCTGTGCAACTGCGCCTGGGCCCCTCGGCCCTGCCCCTTCTGGGCATCCACATCCCTCCCTGGAAAGAGTCCTGGTCCCGCTCAGCCAGGAGGTGGTCGGTCGGTCGGTCAGTCGAGAACAGTTCCCGAGCCCGACAAGGCAGGCGCCAAGCACGGTGGGTGCAGGGGGTGCACATTGCCCCGTGACGGAGGGGCCTCGCCAGGACCCCCGCACGCCCTGAGGACGGGGCCCCGAGGACGTGGGCTGCTGGCTGGGCCCCTGCTCAGAGGCTCGGGCTCCTCGTGGAGCAGCCCCTCGCCCCCAGGGAGTCGGGCTGGCTCCCCGCTGCCCCAGCAGGAGGGATCCCACTGTGGCCTGGGGCAGGTGTGCAGGGTGGGAACCCCGGGTCAGCGCCTGGCTCCACACTCACTGCTCGCCGTGGGGCCGCCCACGTGGTGTCTGGATCCCAAACGCGCCCCCGCTCGGCAGGTGCCCCTGGCTGAGTGTGAATCGGGCACCTGCGTCCCCGCCCGCTTCTCCCCGAGGCACTGTGTGGCCTCCTGCGGATCCCTTGACCACTGTGGCCCCGGCGTCGTCCTCCTCACGCAATAGGCAGGCTGTACCGAGTGGTGGGTGGTGAGGAGTGGGCTGGACCTCTGCCCTCCCTGCTCGCCCCACCGCGAGTGCCCGACCCCACCCTTGCGCGTCGCCCCTGGTTCGGGTGCCAGGGCCTCTCCGGTTTGAAGAGCTAAGCACAGAAGCTCAGCGCGGCGGGTTTACGTGCTGTGTAAACCTGAGCCCACAGTCACCGCCTCCAGGAAGGCCTCCCAGCAGCCTCCCAGCGGGAGGTTAGAGGTTAACCAGGTCCTTTGTGACCTTGTCCTCCCCCCCACGTGCCATGCTCAGAGCCCCTGAGCGCCACATCTTCCTCTGTGTGTGTCAGTTTACGAATGTTTGTGAACGTGTCTGTGCGCACGCGCATTTGTGTGGTGAGTGTGTACGTGTGTGCGTCGGCGCCCTCCCGATCTGTCCAACCCAGGCAGGCTCTGGCTCCGACTGTGCCAGCCTCTGAGCCGGCTCTGGGCATGCGGAGTGGACCCCACCCACCTGGTCCCTGCCCGGAGGAGCCTGGCCCCCCAGATCCCAAAAGCCCGAATGCTCTGGGGCCGGCCGCCCAGAGGAGAGCTGGGGGTGGGCAGGGGTGCCCTGGCCATGGGGGGGCAGGGGGAGCAGGAGGGGCAGGGCCTGGAGGGGGCATTACGAGAGAGGCGGCAGGTCCTAAGGTGGGGAGACCGGGGCCACCAGCCTGGGTCTGTGGCCTGGAGGGGGGACAGTGAGTCAGGCAGGGGCGGGAGCCGGGGAGCCGCCTGTGGGGGCCGGAGCCCGTGGCCACCCCCTCCTCTCTGCCCCACTGGGCCCCCGGCCAGGCTGTGCCGCCCCCGCCGCCTCCCTGGACGCCCAGGGCCGTCAGATCAGATGGTGCAGCAGAAACCCCCAGCGTGGCCGGCCCCTCAGGACGAGGGGGGACACTGCCAGCTGGCCCTGGCCGGACACCCCCAGAGCTGGGGGTTCAGGACGTCCAGGGAGGGGGTGGCGGCGACTCTCCTGCTGTCCTCTGCATCCCCATTTACACGGCTCCGGCTCGGAGCACCAGCTCCCAGGCACACTTCCGGAGCCGTAGAAGGAGAGGCTGAGAATAGCTCAGTGTGACGCAGCCCGGAGCTTCCCCACGCACGCAGGCCCGCGCTGCGCCTGCACCCGAGAGGGGCCGTCCTGGAGGGACCCCGGCCCCGCACCACCCCCTGCCGGAAATGGCTCGGGGTCCCTTGTGCGCCGTGTCTGCTCTCCCCTTGGGGCTGGGGCCTGGGCCCCCCGATGTCCCGGGCCATCCTGTCCAGGGGAGGCCCTGTCCTGGGGTCTGGACCTGGATGTCCCACCGCCGCCGGCCCGGCCACCCTGCTCGGCTGCAGGCCCCGCAGCGGCCCCGCGCTGGCGTCCGGCATCGTCCCGGCTCCCGCTTCTCGGACGTGGACGCCTCCCTGCCCGCTGCGGGCCTCTTGGGTGCCAGGCGTGAGCCGTGATGATTCTGGGTCCTCGGGGGCCCAGTGTCTGCTGGGCACAGCCCCCCCCCCCGGTCTCCCAGATGGGGCTCATTGTCCCCAGCGGCACTCTCCACAGGGGTGCCTCGATGACATCTGTCCCTAGGGCCCGTCCCCTCTCTGTGGTCTCCAGGCCGCGCTCTACCACAGCCGGCCTACGGTTCTTACTAACTTTGAACAAAAGGCCCCCATTTCTGTTTTGCTGTGGACCCCACGAGCCAGTGCCACCTGCCGGGGTCCTTCCCTGTCCCAGGGGTGGGGGTCCACTGTCCTGTGATCTCTCTGGACAGAGTGTGGACGCAGAGATCAGATCACGTAGGAGAAAGGGGACCCCACTGCATGCTGAGCATCTCCCCGAAGCTTGGGCTAGCTGGGCGGTGGGGGGTGCTGGGGATCCTGCCCAGGGAGCCCGCAGCCCCTGTCCTACCCTGTCCACCACCGTCCACCACTGTGCAGCGTGGGACTGAGCTACTCCAGACGCCCCCTGAGCCTTGGCCTCTTTAGCTGCGGGGGGTGTCGCTCCGCAGAGGCTCACCGTGGCTGATGGACCCCGTGGTGGCTCCGCGGCGCCTGCAGGACCCCTGACCAGCTCGGCCGGCTCACACCCCACATCCCTGGTGCTGCGTTCTTGGTCTTCAGATCCTTGTCCGGGGCAAGCGCCTGACCTGGGAGTTTGGGGGGGGCAGGGTGACAGCGACCTCTGCACGTGACCCCTACTGTTGGGGGTGCTCCGAGGTGGGACATGGCCTCTGTGGCACTGTCCGCCCTACATGCCTCCTCCGGGTTCTGGGACACCTGTCTGTACCCCGCAAGCCAGTGTGGACGGCAGGGCTCGGGTGGGAAGGCCAGGGTGTGACCACTGGGCTCCTGCCGCCGTCCCTGGATGGGACCCGACCTCTGTCCCTTCCTCCCCGCCCAGCCGAGCTCCAGGCTGGCCCCTGAGACCCTGAAACCCCGAGGGTCAGGAATTGCCCAAGGTGGCTGAGGAATGGAGGCACAGCACAGAACAAAAGGCTGTCTGCACCCCGGCCTCCTGTCTGGGCTTCTCCCACTCCGTGGACTCCTCCCAACACACAGCCCCTCTCCCTGGCCAGGGTGGGGGCAGTGGGGGGGCGGCATCTCAGGGGACAGATCCCCAAGACAGGGCCAGGGCGGTGGGGGCGGCGGGGCAGGGGGCTGCCTGCTGTGCACTGGGCTGGGTGAGGCCGCAGAGTGAGGAAGAGCTGGCGCCAGCCATCCCAGGGGGTCAGGGCCACCGCCACCTGCAGAGCAACTGTCCCCTCCCCTCCACGGCAGGTGTCCTGGCGGGGTGTAGTGCTTGTCCCTTACCTGGCGGTGAGGGGGCTCTGGGACCCACCAGGTCTCCCGTGGAGGCAGGGGTGGGCTCCAGGGCTCCTCCCATCGCAGCGCTCTCTCCCGCACCCGTGGCCCTGCCCTCTGCTCTGTCCTCTGCCCCTGACCCACCGGTGGCCTCCTAGGCCCGTCCAAGGCCCGGGCGCCACCTGCCGGCTGCGTGCCCACCTAGCGCTTTCTCTGGCCTCCCGTCCCCCCTCCCCGCCCCCCTCTCCTCTGCTCCGCTTCAATTTCCCTGTGTCCCTGCCTGATGTCCCCTGCCCTGACCCCTCCGCCCTCACTGCAGACGGCGGTCACTGTGGCCACTTCCCTCGCTGCCCCCAGGAGGAGGTCAGGCCCCCCCTGTGTGGGGCTGGGGCTGGGGCTGGGGACACACCGCCAGGTGAGAGACGAGAGGAGCAGCTTGCGGAGGGTCCTGGATCTGGCCTCTGGGGGCAGTTGTCTGCCCCCCAAGCCTGGAGCTCAGGGCGAGAGTACAGGGCCCCTGAGGGTGCGCCGGACCCACTGCAGCTTCAGCTCCCCACACCCACACCCAGACGTGCCCCCTGGAGCTGAGAAAGAGGCCCCTTGTGCCCAGCAGGCCCCCAGACCAGTGCTGTGAGGGCCCAGGACACACCCCCTTCACCTTCAAAACCTCAGCTGAAGCCGCAGCTTCCTCCTCCCGCCCAAGGACAGTGGTGGGGGACACCGCGGCCCTGGGAGGTGCCAGCCAGGCCCTCGCCTCCCTCTCCACCGAGGGATGCTCACCCGCCGACCCCGGACCCCTCAGGCTGTCCTCAGGGCCCCTGGAGCCTCCACAGGTGGGGCTGGGGTCCTGGCTCCTTCAGACCCGGATCCAGGCAGGGCCGGGAATCCGGGGAGCCTCCGGGAGGAAGTCAGGACCCAGACCCTGGGGCAGCCGGGCTGGGCACAGGGCAGACAAGGGGCTCCCCTCCCCAGGCGCCCCCTCGACGCCACCCAGGCCAGAGATGGTGGCAGAGGCTTCGACGGGGACTTCCGGCGGACCTGCCCCGGTTCCATAGCAGGCGCAGCTCAGGAGCTGCCAGTGCCCTGCCCGCCGCCCACCCGCAGCCGAGGGGAGCCACCGCGAGGGAAGCACAGTCCCAGTCCCGGCCTGAGAGACGCTGCTTTTTTCTACATAAGAATGAAATGCCGCGACAGGAGCCTACAAAGACCTCCGTGTCCTGTTGAGAGTGAACCCCGACGGGAAGGACAGGGGTCTGGAGAGCCAGCCCACGGCCCCAGGCTCAGGCTGCCCCTGGTAGGAGCAGTGGGGCCGCTCCCCGGTGCCGCGCTCAGCAAGGAGGCGCTCCCATACACCCGCTGCCACGGGGCCCAGGGCTGCGCCGCAGCCTCCCTGGAGGACAAACTTACCAGAATGAAAATAACTTCCCCTGCCAGCCCACATCCGGGGCAGGAGTGCGGGGCAGGGCAAGGCTTGAATCTGCAGACAGTCATCTGGGCCAGCCCTGGAAAAAGTTCTCGGTCCGCTCAGCCCCAGAGCCTGATCTCACTGTTACCATCCTTGGCCCCACCCTTGGCATTCACCTGGCCAACGTCCTCGTCACTTCCACCAACACCAAATGCCAGTCATCGATGCCATCATCCCCAGTTCCAGCACTCCTTCACCATGTCACTGACAGCACAATCATCATCACCATCATCACCATCGCCACCACCACCATCATCACCACCGCCACCATCACCACCATGACCATCACCACCACCACCACCACCACCACCATCATCCTCACCATCATCACCATGACCATCGCCATCCCAACCACCACCACCACCATCCTCACCATCACCATCACCACCATGACCATCACCATCATCATCACCACCACTATCATGATCATCTCTATCATTACTACAGTATCATCATATCACAAATAACCTCCCCACATTGTGGCCACATTCTTCTTATCATGATGATGTGATCATCATCGCCCTTTATGATTACCTTTCCCATGATCATTATTGTCAGTAACACCATCCTCATTGCCATCGCTTGCATCTTTACTGTCACCATCACCATCATGACCATCATGACAACCACTTTCATCACCAATACTCCAGATACCCAACGGCTCATCCATTTTGGCCTTATCTAGGTAACTATGAACCCCACAATCATAGTGAATCCTTCTTCCATCCTTCCATCTACCACCTAACCTTCCAGTCTTCCATCTCCCAAGACCTTCCCCACCCGGCTTCTGTCCACCCATCTCTTCAAGCTTTGAGGTGCAAGGATGGTTAAGACCAAGCCACAGTCCCCACAGAGTTCAAAGTATGCAGGCCTCTGGGGCACAGTCCATGAGGGGCTAAAAGTGTGCATCAGGGCTCATGGGACCAGAGGAAGAACCATTGGTCTTCTGGGGCAGAGCGCAGGACAGCTACTAAGGAGTGGGTGGACGGACGGTGAATGTGGCTGAGCGTGGGCATCTGTGTGAGCCTGGGAGTGTCTGTCCATCCAGACAAGGGTCAAGAGGCTCTGCAGGGAGCCCCAGACCTGGGAGGTCTAAGGTTCGCAGAGAGCACAGCTCCTGTGTCCTGCCCTCAGTGACAAGCTGACTCCTTACCAACTCCTCCTTTGTGTGTCAAAGGGCCTCCCCATTTACCCATCTGTTCTATTCAATTCTTTATCGGTGACATGCTTTGGCCATACAGGGCGTTGGGAAAGTGCGCAAGTGACTCATCACCTCTGCTCTGGAGGCATCTGGGCTTGCTCACAGGTGGCTCTCACCCGTGGTGGGAATGCTGAGGGCTGCAGAGGTCCAGGGGTTCAGATGGCTCGGCCCTGGGGCAGGCAAACATCCAAGAACAGGGATCTCCGGGAAGGCCAAGCCTGTGGGGGGCCACCCAGCCACCTCACGGGGAGAAGGACTGTGGTCTGGCAGGTACCCCACAGTGGGCCGAACCCCACCAGCCCAAGCATCCCTCTGCCTGGCCGGCAGCGCTCCCACAGCGCCACCCCGCTCCCCCAGACCAGCTCCGGCACCCAGAACCGTAGGCCTGGCCCCTGCGCCTGCATCTGTGCTCCCTACGCAGCGAGGCTGCCAGCACACAGGAGCCCTGGGGGTGGTTATCTGCTGAATCACCGCAGAGATGTCACTGAGCCCCGGCGCCCAGCTGCAATCCAGGTTGGGAGACAAAGCTCCCACCTCCAGCTCCCCGTGCTCGCTCTCTCTCTCTCTCTCTCTCTCTCTCTCCCCTGAGCCCCTCCCCAGAAGAGCCTGGCCCAACCCCAGCAGGAAAAGGAGGCTGAACCAGGGTCTTCAAGCATGTGGGCCAAGGTTTTTCCATCCAGGGCCTGGCTGGATGGCACCTCCCCTACGCCGTCTGAGTGACAGGGCCTTCAGCCGAGCCCTGGGCAGAGCAAACCTGGCCACGCGCATAGCTGTGAGCAGCCCAGGGAGCCGCCCGGTCCCCCAACAGCACTCCACCACTGTCAGGGGCCCGTCTCGGCACCCATGGGCTTGGACACCAAGGGCCCACCTCTGGGAGTGGCTGAGGGTGGCCATGGCCTCCGGTCAGCTTCCTGGGAGCAGCGCCCAACATCTGTTCCAGCGGTTCACCGAGGGGGGCTCTCAGGAGAGCCTGGGAGGGCACAGCTCAAGTCCAGCCTCAGCAGCCCCAGCGGAGCTCCAAAGGGTGGCTCCCGGAGCCAGTCAGTGGCCGCCGTCGGCCTAGAGGGGGTCCCTCACCACCGAGGGCAGTTCTCCAAAGGAGGGGCTTTGTGATTGTTCCCAGCCAGCACTCACAGCAGCTGGGGCGGCACCCCAAGTGAAGGGGTCTGGGTGGGCCCGACAGATGGGGCATGTGATTTATGTCTGCGGTGCCACGAGCTGCCCAGAGCTCAGCAGCTTCAAGCAGCAATCCCTGTATTTCCTCTCGGCGTCCAAGGGGCAGGAACGTGGAGGGCCTGGGCTCACACGGGGCTCTGCTCAGGGCCCCAGGAGGCTGGTGCCCGCATCACCTGAGGGATGAACCCAGGACCTGTCTGCTCCTGAGCCCCATGCGTGGCTGCCGGTAGGAGGCTCCAGCTTCTCCCTGGTTGTTGGTCAGGCTGCAGGGCATGCTGCTTAGGGGGGCAGGAAAAGGAGAGTCAGGGAGAGAGCCCTTAAGTGGGATCTGGGCTCCTCTAGACGCGGCCCTACCCCCTCCTGGATGCTGGCCCCCCCACAATGGCCCCCCGTTCCCTCCCAGGAATTGACCTTTTGCCTTCACCGGGATCTTTTGCCCTCAGTGTCCCCCTGGGAAGCTTGTCCAGGCTCTTTTCTGCACCCCCAGCCCCTGGGCTCAGGCAGGTCTCTCCACAGGCCCCTCCAGGTGGGAGCTGAGTCCTGTGAGCACGGGGCCAGGCAAGGCGCTGAGAGAAGGGAGCTCCTGTCCCCGCAGGGGGCCCCGGCTGGCCCTCTAGGCTCTCCCTCACCCTGGGACCTACAACCTTCTGACTCCCCAGCAACAGGGCATTGACTCCAGCTGGTGACCAGGAAGGGCCAGAGCCCAAGACTCTATGAGGTGGGGGTAAGGCGGGCAGGTAGCCACTGAGGGTGGAGCGGGCACAGAGAGAGCTGGTCCCTGCAGGCCCCTGCCCGCTGTGCCCCCTGGATGTGCTCCAACCTGCGGGGCAGCTCCTCCAGGAGCCACCTGGACTGCTGGGATCGGAACTTGTGGGGAGCCCAGCTCTGACTCCGACACCTCCCCCGGCTCTTCAGTGAGTCAGCTCCATGACCACTCATCCACCCCCACACCCGGGACGGCTACTGTCACCCAGAGGACCTGGAACCGCACTCAAAGTGAGAGTTGTGACAGAGGCGGAGTGGGGGGAGTGTTTTGGCCAAGGAGAGCACTGAGTCACACGTGGGGGAGGAGGCAGGTCAGCACAGGCTCTTGGTTTTTCTAGGTTAAATGTAAAACACATATAGGGGCTCCAGGCTCCCTGGTCTTGTCCTCTTTATAAGCTCAGAAAATACAGGGGCCAGGGTGGGAGCTCAGCCTGTGATGACCTTCAAGGATTAGCATGTGACCAGGGTCAGGGCTCAGGGTGGGTGACCTGGGTCAGGGCTCAGAGTGTGACCAGGGTCAGGGCTCAGGGTGTGACCTGAGTCAGGTTGCAGAGAGTGACCGGGGTCAGGGCTCAGGGTATGACAGAGTCCAGAGAGGTGGGCACACTGACTGGGCATCACACAGGGGGAGGCCCGTGGTCAGGTGGCCTCGGGACCCCTGTGAATCGGGCCCTTGCAGGGCTCCTCCACACACACCTTCCTGGACTGGCCTCGCCCCCTCCAAAGGCCCCTGTACCTGAGGTCTGGTTGGGACCAGAGAGGTGGCAGGGAGCAGCACAGGTCAGGAGGACACAGAAGCCCTGTGACTGGTCTGTGCATGTGCGACCTGCATGGGCAGAAGTGGGCTGTCCCCGTGCCACGGTCCCAGGTGGGGAGTCTGATGTCTGGTTTCCTGCGGCTGAGAGGGCTCCTGACCCGCAGCCACCCTCTAGGCCTGTGTGACCCCGGGCAAGGTGTGTCCTGGTTCCAAAGGGCGCTGGGGGAAGCCACGGCCGGGGTACTGCGGGCAGTAGGGGGGACGGGTCAGGAGGCAGCAGGACAGGACACCTCACAGCCCAGCCCACAGCACGGGCCCCTCTGCAGGCTGTGCCCGTCTGTGGCTGAGGGTGCCCCCTGCGCCCCCCCTGCATCCAGAGTGACAGCAGTGACCCACGAGCAGTCACCCCCCGGGCATCTCCAGGCACCTGCTTTCTGCCTCAGAGGAAAGTGTTCCAGCGGCCCCGTGGCCGAGGCGCCAGCTGTATGCAGGGGGAGCAGAAGGGCCCCCATGCGCCTGGGCCTGGGGTCCAGCCTGGAGGCTCGGCAGGGGGGGCCCCTCCTCAGGCCACAGGGAAAGCCGTCGGCGGGGGTGGGGTGGGGTGGGGGAGGGCCCATGCCTGGTCCCCCTGCCCTTCCCAACATTCCCCGCTTGTGGCTTGGTCTCCCCTTTCTCCTGGAGCATCTTAGAGCGAACCCCACACCCCACATCCTTCTGCCTGTAAATCCATTGTTATGCGTCTGTGAGAAGCCTCTTGGAAACAAAGGGATGTCACTCAGGACGCCAATAACATTTGCCGAGTCCCCGCTAGGATCTGAGCCCCGGCCACTTGGTTTGTCCAGTCCAGGGTGACCAAGGTCCTGCATCGTGTGTGGTTCCTGCTGGGCCACCCTCGCTCTGGGGCCTTGGGGGCCAGCCAGGAGACAGCCCTCCGTCCCGGACGGTGAGACGGATGCCTGCGCCAGGAAACCTGTCACCAGCAGGTGCTGAAAGCCCGAGAGCCACCATTGTGGGGTGGCCAGGGAGGCCTCCGCGGAGGTTCCTGAATGGACTCAGGCTCCGAGGAAAGCACATGCAAAGGGCCTGAGGCAGGAAGGAGCTTGCCATGTTGGAGAAACAGGACAGAGTCCTGGGAGGCGGGGAGGCCTGGAATGTCAGGCAGGAGGTGGGGGGGTCAGTACAAGGTCCTGCCGTGAAGGCCCGTGGGCTGGGGGCAGGTGAGGATGTGCTCTAGCCATCGGGGGGGAAGGGTGGCTGAGCCAGGGCTGGGGAGGGCTACATGGCCATGGCCCAAGTTGACCGTCCCTTCTTTTCTCCATGGATTAGAGGTCCACGATGGGGAGGCTGGCCTTCTTCCCTGGGCGTCCTGTCACCTGAGGCCGGATGTCCCCGCAGAAGGGCCCAGGGCCAGAGGGGCAGGAGCCCAGGCCCCCCTCCTCTGTGGCAACAGCCGGTGGTCAGGCAGGTGACTGAGGCAGAGGGAGGGAGGCAGGCGGGACCCCTGAGCACCTACTGTGTCCCAGGCACTGTCCCAAACCCTGGAGCAAACACAACAGTAAAATCCCATCTCCTTGTATTTCTGCCCATTATCTACCTTTCCCTGGCACTCCTTCCCTGTACACCCAGGGGTCCCTTCCCTGGGGCAAAGTCCCCTCTTCTCTGTGTGCGGGCTCCCTGGGTGGGGGCCAGGCAGCTGGGCGGCACTAAGGGACACCTGCCGTCTACAAGGCTGGCCTGCAAGCTCCTGTTGGGCCCAGGGATCCTGCTTGCTCACTGCCTTCCTCTCAAGGTCTCCATCACTAAGTGGCCTGGACCTCAAATAAGGCAAAGAAGGTTGTGACTGGTGACCACATGGCCTGGTGGCATAGCCCAGCACCTTGTGCTGAAGAGCCCATGCCTGGGCAGAGGGCAGGAGTGGCAGGGTCCCACTCTGTCCCCCACCCAGAGACCCAGAGAGCACAGGATGGCTGGTGGGCTCCAGGTGGGCAGAGGGAGACTTGCCTGTCATTCCTGGAACCCAGACTATTCCAGGGAATGGGCAGGTCCCTGGGAGTGGCCATGGGTGGGTGGATGGGTGAATGGAGGGAGGGAGGATGGTTGAATGGATGGATGGATGGACGGGTGGATGGATGGATGGATGGATGGACGGGTGGATGGATGGACGGTGGATATATGGATGGGTGGGTGGGTGGATGGACGGGTGGATGGATGGTTGGTGGATGGATGGATGGGTAGATGGATGGATGGATGGATGGATGGATGGACGGGTGAATGGATGGATGGTGGATATATGGATGGATGAATGGTGGATGGACAGGTGGATGGATGGACGGGTGGACGGATGGATGGTGGATGGGTGGTGGAGACTGGCATGGTGAAGAACGAGAGCCAGGTCTGTGACGGCAAAGGCTGTGTACTCGTGGCTGCACAGTGAGATTAGGCCAAGGCCTCAAAACATCCAGGCACAAACCCAAAAAAGCAGGGCCGTGTCTAGGAGTGCCACGTCCCTGAACAGCCTGGTCCTCACTCTTGGCTGACACCAGTCCTTTTGGAGTTGCCCCTCACCCTCCTGGGCTCACAGCAAGCACAGGATGAAAAGCCAAGGCCTCTCCCCTCACTGTCTCCCTCTGGCCTGGGAGTCCTGTGCCACAGGGGCCACTGTCACACAGAATCCCGAGAGTCACTACACAGTGGGGCCTATTAGGGTGATGAAAGGGACAGAGGAGGGATGGTGGGCTCACCGCCTCCCAGGACCAGGCCTGCCCCCCAAGGGGTGGGGCAGGAGGGGCGTCTGGCCTCTTGCCTGTTTCTCTGGGCCTAGGTCGCCCATAGTAGTTGTTCAGTAAACGTCTGCCCACAGCAGGACCAAGCAAAAGACCCCAGTGCCTCCCACCGCGCCAGCCCCACCGCCCCCTGGCCGGTCCCTCCTGTAAGCTCAGCCACGGTCTTTCCCAGGCTCTCCTCCCTGTGGCCTGGGCGCTGGGTGGCTGAGGGCATGGGGTGGCAGGACGAGAGGGTCAGGCTAGGGCACCTCTCCCCACACCCCACTCCCTGCATTGCCTCCTCTGGCTGCGGTCCCCGGGCGCCCGCAGCCCTGGGTGCCTCCCTCGAGCCGCCTGGCCTGCTGCTGCTCGCCTCTCGGTGGCCTCACCTCCCCGCGAAGGCTCCTCCACGCCCCAGGCCTGGACCATCAGGTCCCTGTGTTTGTTTCCTATAACCATGTTTTTAGGGATCCCTGGGTGGGGCAGCGGTTTGGCGCCTGCCTTTGGCCCAGGGCGCGATCCTGGAGACCCGGGATCGAATCCCACGTCAGGCTCCCGGTGCATGGAGCCTGCTTCTCCCTCTGCCTGTGTCTCTGCCTCTCTCTCTCTCTCTGTGTGTGACTATCATAAATGAATAAAATTTTTTTTTAAAAAAGTGTTTTTATTGTGGCAAAACGTACACACCCTCCTCAGCATTTCAGTGGTGTTCAGCGGCACCGATCACATTCACGTTGTGCAACCATCACCACCATTTCCGAACTCTTTTTTTCACTCCAATCAGACACTCTGTGGCATTAAGTGCCAATTCCCCAAGGCCACTGGCCCTGGCACTCCGTGGAGAGGCCCCAAGCAGAGCTCCTGGCAGGGCCACACGCCCTGGGGCCTCACTGGGGCTTCCAAGGAGGACCTGAGACCCAAGGGTCACACACCTGCCCCCGAAACAGTGGCCAGAAATCCTAACTCAGCCCCTACCCTGATCCCCACTCCTGACTCGGAATCACCCAGGGCTGCCCAGATGGCGCCCGGAGTGGGGACAGAAAACGTGGATGCGAACGAGAGAGAGGCCCGTAACGCATTTATCACGTGGCAGCCAGCGCGCTGGAGAAGACAATTAATTGAACACTTTAAGTTCAGTAAACAGAAAGGCTGTTTTATTGACTTAATTGTTTGAGCCGCAGTAAAGCGTGTGTGCGCCGCTCCCCTCCCGTCCTCGGGAAGGGGTGGACGTGGCCGTCCCTGCAGGGCAGCGTCTTGCACGAATGACAGTGTTTCAGGAAAGAGGGGAGACGAGGCAGGCGGGGGGTGAGAGGCGCCCAGCGCAGGAGGGCGGGCCTGGCCGGAGGCTCCTGCGGTGGCAGCTGGCCCAACCGCCCCCTCCAGCCCCGGGCCCCTCGCGCTGGCACCTCCCCTTACCTGGCGCCCTGGCCCCTCTCTGCTGTTCTCACATCTGCTTAATTAAAGAACGAGGCACAGCGAGAGCCCATGGCCTCATTTTTGGAGCCACAAATAAGAGAGGTTCATGGGTGCCCTCAATAGAGCTGCTGGCAACGGGCACGTTCCTGAGCTGAGACGAAGTCTTGCGCTCTGGGCTCACGGGAAAAAAGCACTTTATTAAAATTATTGCCCATGAACAGGGGCAGGATGACTTATTCAAGCAGAAAGAGGAACGAGGCTGGGCCTGCCAGAGGAGCAGGAGGCCGGCCCAGGGACCCAGCACCGCCCACACCACCCGCTGCCTCAGGCCCCAGCCAGGACCTCTCTTGTCCCTCAACCACCCCCCTCCAGGTCCCGCACCTCCTCCCACTGGCTGTGTCCTTGGCCACCACTGCCCGAGCTGCCACGGCTCCTGCCCCTGCCAGAGGCCCGCCGGGGTGGCCAGAGCTCCCCCACAGGCCCCCACCAGTCTCTCCATGCTTGCCATGCCCCAGGTCCAGCCAGGACCCCCACTCTTGCCCCCTGCAGCAGCAGGGCCTCTGAGACCCCAAGTGGGAGGAGAACACGTGGCTGGCGGAGAAGTGGGAGGGACAAGGGGCAGTGTCGGCCAGCGAGGGGCAGGTGGGAGGGGCTGAGCTGGTGCAGGGCCGTCCCACCGCAGGGTTCAGCCCGGGACCCCAGAGAGGGTGACGGTGGGGACGGAGGGCCCAGTGGGAGTGGGCAGCGAGGGCCGGCTCCTGGGGAGAAGGCGCCGTGGGCCGCGCGCCACGGGTGTGTGGGGACCGCAAGGCTGTGGAGGGCAGGGGCGGCCCCCAGCGCCGGCCGATCCTGGCCCAGACACCCAGGCCACAGACGGATGCGCAGCAGAGCTCCTCTCCTCAGGGTACAGGCCGGCCCCTGCTTAGGGACCCCCACCCCAACCCCCCACGGCGTCCAGCTGCCTGCCGAGACCTGGGGCCCAGCTCAGGACACATCCGTCAGCGGGCAGACGTGCAGACCGTCGGGGCATGGATAGGACATGGGGGCCTCCAGCCCTGCAGGGTCCCGCCCCGCCAACTGCAGTAATGAGCCCACTGAGCTCAGGGCGGGGGTGGCAACGGGGTGGCCCGGCCCTCTGGGCCCGGGAGCCACCTGCAGCCTCTGCAGGCCCCTGGCTCCCAAGGTCAAGGGCCCCCAGTACACACTCCCCTGCACTCCAACCCCGCAGGGCAGGTGCACTCACCCCACCTAGTCACAGCCTCCCTCCCGCCACCTGTGACCTGCTGCAGGCCTGTCCCCTGAGGGCCCCCCAGCCCAGCGAGCTCACGGTCCCCATTTCAGGGTGGACCCTGTGACAGTGGTTCCCAACCCGACACACGGGCCGGGCTGAGGCTTGCTCCGGTGGCATCTGGGGGCCTGTCTGCTTGAGCAGGGGTGAGGAGTGGGCCCCGCAGGGTGTCCCAGGGGGTGCACTGGCCACACCCAGGCCCTGGAGAGTGAAGGGATGCTAGTCACGACTGCGCCCAGGCAATGGGGACCCGCCAGGTCCCCCCGCCCAGTAGAGCCAGAGCCCCGGGGCCAGGCACGCACCTCCAGCCGCAGGGAACGCGGCGGGCAGCTGCACCTGACAGCTCCGACCACACAGCCGCGCCTGGCACAGGGCTCCGGCTCCCAGCGGGGGCCCACCTGGCAGCCACCCAGGGAGGGCACTGGCCTCGGGGCGGCCTCCTGACACGGCCCAACAGCCCAAGTCCAGCCCCACTTCAGCCCCCCGTTATCTCCGACACACTCAGGCCCCTCGGCCCCTGGTACTACATGGATCTCCGCGGGGTGAGCAGCCTGGTGACCCTGGTGGGAACAGCACGGCTGCTCCATGGCCAGACTCCGAGGCCCTCGTGTCCTTGGTGGGTTCCCCTGGCCCGTCCGAGGCTGCTCCAGGCCACCAGACCCAGTGAGCTCAGGTCCCCGGGGCACAGGCCATCCGAAGCCCCCCCAGATTCTCTCTCTCCTGGGCTTCCTGCTGTAGACTGGGGCGCTCAGTCCTGGAGTCACCCCGCAGACAGGTGAGGAGGCGTCTCTGATGGGGACAGGCTAGGGAGGAGTCAGAGGCCACCCTCTCAGGCCACCGCGACCCCACCTGCTGGGTGTCGTGTCCTGTGTGCCCTGCTGCAGCCCCCCAGCCCCCGTCTGTGCGTAAGCCCCTATTCCCAGACTCAGCCACAGAACGCCGACGTGCCCTCCCAGGCCTGCTTCCAAGCTCACCACCTCCATGAAGCCCTCTCCATTTCCCACAAGCCTCTCCTGCAACCCCAACCTTCTGCTCAGCGGCTTGAGGGGTAGCTGTCAGGCTACACTCATCCTGTCACCTCTGTCCCACCAGCCAGGCAGCCCCCAGACCCTGAAAACCCTCAAAAAGTCCAGTCAGTGACTCCACCCCACAACTCTGGGCCCGGGTGGCACTGGGAGAGCCACCTTTTGGCACCCGGCACAGGAGACTCGTGGGCTCCAGCTGGCTCCCGGCTCCAGGCTGGCTCCCGTGGAGCGGCGCTGCCCTGCTCCTCCCACGAGCATTTAGCTGGGGCGCTAACTTGGGCTCCCTCTCCTCCTGCCTCCCTGGGCCTCTGGGGCTGCAGGGCGGGGTGCAGCACAGCCCGAGGCCTGGACGGAGCCAGCACGGGGCTTCCGCAGATGCTCCTCGGCTGCAAGAACCGCTGCCCGCCCTCGCCTTGCTGACATTCCTGCGCCGGCCGGTGTGGGGCCACGACGCAGCCTGTGCTGACCTCCGGAGGCCCCCAGTCTAGATGGATGTCCACATGCGTAGAGGCCCGGGGGCTGGGGGGGCAGCCCGCCCCTCCCGGTCCCACCTGCCCGCCTGGACGGGCCCTCACCCCCGCAGCCCCCTTCCCGGGTCTCCCCGGGACCCAGAGGCCAGAGCCGCTCATCGTGCTCCACCTGCCGGGCCGGGCCCCCTGGAAATTACCGGGGTGGGAAAGAGCATTGCTCTGGGTGCGGGGGGCTGGATGCCCCGCGGGGAGGGGGCACAGAAGCGCACACTGCCCCATACGGGTGCCCGCAGAGGAGCGGCGTCTCCCCCCTGCCCATGACACGTGCCTCAGTGCCAAAATACAGAACAGGTTCTCTGAGACAAGTTTACTGAGAAAAGGTCAATTTTAAATGAATCTGTGCCCGAAGTGCTGTGCAGCCCGCAACGGTAGGGGGGACACGGTGTCCCAGGGCCACAGCCGGGCCTGCGCCTGATGCAGAACAGCTCAGGGCCCCGCCCCTGCCCTGTGTGGTGGGGACACCCCGCCGCCCTCCGTGTGGGCCAGGAGGCTGCGCAGCCCCCGCGGGCAGGGGCGCCCGCCTTCCTGCCCCGTTCACGTGCTGCTTTCGCGTGGTTTCGTCTAACGAGCGCTTCCCTCCGGGACGGATCTGTTCGCTGCTTTCGGGTTACCTCCTGAGTGCTTGCTGAGGTGGACGGGAATGCCCCTGGGACGGTGCCCGCTCCCCTCCTGCCAGAGCCCCCCTCGAGCAGCCGACACTCGGCACCTGCGAACGTGGCGAAGCCGACGTGATCACCCCACGGAACGTTATGCAAGCTCTGAAGGGGCCGCGGGGCACCGGGGGCTCAGTCGGTTAAGCGTCCAACTCTCGGTTTCGGCTCGGGTCGCCATCGGGGTCCCGGGCACGAGCCCCACGTCAGGCTCTGTGCTCAGCGGGGAGTCTGCTCCAGATTCTCTCTCCCTCTGCCCCTCCCGCCGGTGCTCACTGTCAAATAAATAAATAATTCTTAAAAGAAAAAAAAGCTGCAGCCAGAAGAAAGGGAGCAGGGGGTCGGTGCCCTAAGCCAGGGGTGTCCAGGGGTCAAGTGCATGCCGTCTCCTCTCAGGACAGAACTACCTTCGCCGCAGCTCCTTGTTCTGGGTGGACTTGATCTGCCGTCTGGGTCACTTGCTCCGAAGGCAAAGGTGGGCCTCGCAGCCGCAGGTGTTTCTGTGTACCCAGAAATCGTTCACTCGCTTTATCTTGGGTGGACGCGGGCTCGGGGCCATGGTCTCCTCTGAGCACGTGGACCGTGCCAGCCCTGCCCACGCCCTGCCACCAGCCTTGCTGGGCACGCTCGGGCCCGGGGCAGCTTTCCCCACGTTCCCGCCTCTCCAACCCACTGTTCGTCCCACCAGACCTCAGCGAGCCTGCTGATTTGTAGATGAACGTTTCCCAATAAATCTGGGGGCTTGGGGGACACTGTTTTTTCTATTCCTGCCTACTGCCCTCTACTCCAGGGCTCCAATGGCCTGCACCTGGGCGCCCCTGCGCCGTGTGGTCACCTGGGTGTCCAGGTCAGACAAGGTCGCTGGTTCTTCTTGCTGCTGAGCCCTTCTCGGGAACTCACTTCGGACCTTGTACTGTTCGGCCCCAGAACCCCACTCGGTTCTTCTGGAGGGTGGTGATTCCTATCCTCCCGTGGATGCTGTGGTCTGTGCCTTCCTACCCTCTGACCGTGTGCACAATGGCCAAGTTCAAGTCCCTGCGCAGCCGGTTCTGTAACCTACTACCTTTCTCCTGGGGTCTGGGCCATTCTTCCTTGTTCTTTTTATGTTCAGGTGGGAAACTGGTCCTGTTAGGGCGTGCGCTGCAGCAGTCTTGGATCCTGGCACCCTGCGGGGTCGCGTCACTGCTACCCTGCAGCTTACCTTGTTTGCTGGTGCTGCACGGGGTGGGGGGGCTGCTTGTGCCTCGCCCGCGCCCCCTGCAGCCCCTCTGCAGCCCCAGGCTCGCCCACAGTCACCCTGGGAGGACAGCGGCTCCGGCGAAGCTGCTGGCCTGCTCCCTCCCACACCAGCTCCTGGGCTCCGCTCCTTGGTTGCTGAGTGCTGTGTCTTCAGCAGTCACACCTCGGCGTAAATGGTTCGGAGCCTAATCCAACAACTTTGGCTTCGAAAGAACAGCTCCTGAGATCAGCGTTGGAGATTTTTCCTGACCCACAGCCCGCCTACAGCTCAGCCTGTCACCGATAAACCCACCGCTCCTCCCACGTGCTTTCTCTACGAGCTCCCCCCTTCACGAGCACCACTGAACCTCATGCTCTGCTGCAAGCGGTCAGTCCTCTTGTGGAGGGAGGGGGACTGCACCCCAGCCGCCTCTCCCCTGGAAGAACCTCTGAGCTGCAGCCTGGCACCAGGCACGGACACAGGGCTGCTCCTCCCTGACAGCTCTGGGGGTGGGGGGCCGCCCTCCCAGCCCCCCAGGGCTTGCCCCCGTGTAGAGCCCCCACTCCAGGACTCGAGGCAGCCCCGCATCGCCTGCCTCCTCCCTCTACACGCTGTGTCCTGGCAGAGGGGGGCTGAGGCCAGAACGTGGCTGCAGGTGAGCCATGGTGCAGGGAGGAGCCAGGAGACCCCGCCTGGCCCTCCCAGGCTGCTCCCTCGGCTTTCTGCAGTCACACTGCCCAGACGTCCTCGTGGCTGCTGGTACCTGCGTGACAGGGACCTGGCCCCAAGTACAGGAGCAGAAGTCACCTGTGCCAGCTGAGGGGACGCTCAGGGGAAGCGGCATGCTTTCCGCTTCTCCAGGCAGGAAGATGGCAGGGTGGCTATTGGAACTGTCCTGACACGGGAAGTGGGAGCGCCAGGTGACAGGTGGCACAGGAGCCCGGCACCCCGGATCAGCCTCCTGGACTTGCCGGCTGCACCTGGGGCAGGTGGGAACCTGGCTTCTCTCTCCTGCCCTCACGGACCTACTAACACCCAAGCCACCTCAGCCCCTCACCTGTGTCCCAGCCTCCTCAGCAGTGTCCTGCCCTTGTCGGTAAACCCGTGCTCCCTGGAGGCAGGACGGGGCCTTGATGACCACTCCCCGGCCTCAGGCTGAGCACAACGCCCAGCACACAGCAGGTACTCGATACCTGCCACACTCTAGGCTACACGATGGATGAAACATGACAATGTTCACACGCCAAGAAAGCCCAGGAGCTGGCACCTGTGACGGCGCCTCCCCGAGCAGCTCAGGCTGGGCCTCGGCGGCAGATCGCTGGACCCCGTCTGCCACACACTCTGCTTCCTGTGCACACAGGCTCCCAGGAAAGCACGCATCTGCCTCGTGGCCATCCCAACCCTGAGCTGCCTCCGACGGATCTCCTTCTGGCCCAGGTAAGACGAGCCAGAGGGTAGGAGCACGTCCCAACAAGATAGAGAGGCCCCCAGATGCCCGCTGACCCCACCGCCGGGGCTCTAGGCCTAGTGCTCGTGGGGGAGCAGCACCCAGGCTTCCTGAGGTGCCTCAGCAGTGACCAGAGAGGGAGGGAGGGGACTGGTCCCTCCCAGCTCCCATCTCACACCCAGAAAGGCCTCGGAAAAAGGATCCTGAGGCCAAAGCACTCTGACCACCCGCACCTGAGAGTGCCGAGCGAGGCAGCTGGGAAAGGCCCTGGGAGGACGGGTGGGTGCAGAGGTCTCTGGCAGGAGCACGGGGCACCGGGACGGGGGCAGAGGCGCTCACCAGCCACTGGGCCACACGGCTCTGCAGACGGCCCTGCATGCCCCGCAGCCAACTGCAGCCCGGGGCACCTAGCTCCGCCCGAGGCCCACATGAAGGGAGGCATGCTGCCTGTCAGAGGGGAAGGCAAACAAGGCCAGGTGGGCTGGGCCCCAGAACCTCCCAAGGAGCCTGAGGCTTCGACCTGGCTCCGTGGATACTTCTGGAAGGAGCGCCCTGAGCACAGACACCCCTCAGGCCGTCCGGTGACAAGCAGTTACTGACTGGCCACGAGACGGCTAGGCAGGTGCCGAGGCAGGATGAGAATCCACGGCCTGGGGTCTACAGTCTGGACAAAGCCTCCCCAGGGGACCCGGGAGCCCACCTGTCCTGCCCCTGCCCGGCTCCACCCGCCCCGCAGAGCCTTGCTGTTCAAGAGCCGTACAGGCTGTGGGGAGACAGCTTCTCAGCGTCTGTCCACCTGCCTGTGCTGCCACCGCCGCCACCACCACGAGGTGAAGGCAGACACCCCCGTGACTCTCGACACCTCACTTCCCGCGGCACCGCAAGCAGCCACAATTCAACAGCACGGGGCCACACGAGTCCACTGTGGTGGCCAAGCACACAGGGGCAGATGTCACCCCGGTGCAGGAAGGAAGCCGAGGGACAGCGGCTTAGCCCCAAGGCTGTATGCCCCCAAGACTCCGCAATGAAAATGGCCCTGCTAGGTTCCCGATCCTCACGTGCATTTAAAGCAGGAAGCACCATGTCCAGGGCGGCACCACGGCAGCAACGGCCGTCCCCCTGGGGTTTGCGGAGATGTAATGCACGAACCAGACACTGCATCCCCTCAGCCGCCGGGGGAGGCCCAACAGGTGGAGGAGCCAGCGGGGTGGCCAGGCTGGAACCCGAAGGCGGAGCAATGAAACACAGTCACGGCCCAGAGGTGCACAGGGAGGGTGCGCGCCTCCGCCTACGGTCCCTGCCAGCATCAGCGTGGGCGGCGGGGAGCCTGCCGGCAGCCACGGGACGGACACTTACGTCTTCCCACAGGCAAGCCGGGCACCTTGCTCTTCCCCGCACGGAGTACTGAGGGGCGAGCAGCCAAACACAGAAGCCCGACACTGCTAGAGATCTGACCGGCTCGCTTACTGCTGGGTCGCACGTATACACCTAAGACTAACTTCTGGACGCCTCGGCAAAATTTAGGAACAAACAGGCAGTAAGTGCAATCTTCCAGGGACTACGCCGCAGACCTGGAACCAAGCCCACGCACGCCCACGGGGCCACCAGCCTGTCCTCGGGGCAACCTGCAGGCCTGGGCAGACAGTCTGCTTGCGTTAGGGGGCACGGCCCCGCCCTGCCAACCCCGCGCGGCCCCCACGTCCTGCGGCCCAGCCCCAGGGGTGAGACACCCTGGCAACGTGGAGGAACTCTCAGGAGCCTGATGAGGCTGAGCGAGTCCATGGCAGTCACCAGCAGGGTGACGACGCACCACCCATAAAGCCACAAGTAGGGATGGCCGCCACATGGCAACCGAGCCCCGAGGGAAAACGCCAGCCCGTCATCTGGCTGCGGGCACTGCCGTCAGGTGGCTCAAGGGCAGGCTTTCCTCCCTCGGACAGACACCTCCACCCATGTGCGCGGCTCGGCTGGAGAACACGGGGCCAGAATCTGCCGGCACGGTCCTGGGTTCTGGCCATGGGATGCTCCGGTCAGCTTCGGGCGTGGTGGGCCCTTCCAGAACGATGGCTCATGTTCCCATGCCAGGATGGAAAGCACAGTAAGCCCGTGATGACACAGACACACGGGGATGGGCCATCCTGAGCAGCCGAAACCCCACGCCGGGCGCCCCGACCTCCTGGGCCAGCTCCGGGCCACCTGCGTGGGCTGTGCGGACGTCAGTGCTCGCCGGCTGTGGATGAGCAGGGCAGAGGGGAGGCCTCTGGGGGGGTCTCGAGTTTGACCACGGCCCTGAGGGCCACGCGCTGCCGCTTCACCTGCCGCTGCCTGGCAAACACCGAGCGCAGTGCGCGCAGCTGCCCCACCTCCTGTGCTGTGAAGCAGGGCTGCCCCTCGGCGAAGCGGACCACGGCGTCAAAGGACGCCGCTGCCTGCTCCCAGGCGGCCTCATCACCGTCCTTCTCGGCCGGCTCCAGGCTCCCCGCAGCCAGGGCCGGGTCCTCCCCGGCCGCACAGCCTGGCCCGCTCCGCTCAGTGGCCGTGCCGCGGTGAAGCCGGCTGCCGGGGCGACCGGGGACCTCCCTGCCCAGCTCCAGGATGTGCGCGAAAGTCTGATCATGAGGCTTCACCTGGAGGCCATCTGGCTCCTCGTCAGAAGACGAGCCTTCGGCAAATGTGACCGCGGGCCACAGCTTCTTCCAGGCGCGGCTGAAGACGTGGCCTGGCACAGCGCTCCAGGCACAGGCCACGTTGAAGACGGCGTCGTTGGTGCTGTAGCGGGGGTGGCAGCCCTGCAGCGGGCCAGGGGGGTTGAGGAAGTGCCTCATGAAATCCCTCCGAATGCCCTGGTCCATGGGCTGAATCAAGGAGGTGACGCTGGCAGGCAGAAAGATGGTGAAGATGTTCCCAGAGACCAACTCGGCCTCCCGTGGCCGGGCGCGGGCGTGGTCCAGCAGCAGGATGGCTTTGCCGTCCTCGGGTAGACCCGCCGCTCTGAAGTGCTCCTTCACAGACGGGACGAAGATATGATGGAACCAGTCAGAAAAAATCTCCTTGTCCACCCACGCGTTACCCTGGGCCTTGTACGCCACAGGCAGGTGCTGGATGCCCCCGAAAGCCCGGGGGGCGCCGCATTTCCCGATCACCAGGGGTTTGATTTTGTGGGAGCCGGTGGCGTTGGCGCACATCAGGACGGTCAGCCTGTCCTTGTTCTGCCGGACGCCAGGCGCCGGACCGCCCTCCAGGCCGGGATTCGGCAAGGACCGCCAGAAAAGGCCGGTCTCATCAGCGTTGTAAACCTGCTCAGGGGACAGGCCGTGCTCAGCGGTCAGGCTCCGGAAAAACCCACAGAACTGCTCGGCCGCTCGGTGGTCGGCCCCCTGTCTTTCCCCGGACGCGTCCAGCTTCTTAATGCCGTGTCTGGCCTTAAACCGCCACAGCCACCCACCAGAGAACACGCAGGGCTCCGTCAGCTGCATCTGCTCGTAGAAGTCCTTGGCCTTTTCGATGAGCATGGGGCCGGAGACGGGCACGCCCTCGGCGCGCTTGCCCAGGAACCACTCGTACAGCACGCGGTCCAGGTGCTCGAGCTTGGGCGTGTGCAGGGTGCGCCGCTGCTCCAGGGCCTTGTTGGAATCCGAGTTGGCAAAGAAGCGGAGCAGCTGCGCCTTGTGCGCCTTGATGTCGTACAGGGTGGACATGCCCACATTGTACTCCTGCATCAGCACCTTCCTGCTCTCTCCCTTCTCCAGCCGCGTGCAGATGTCAATCTTCTCCTTCAGGGTCAGCACCACCCTCTTGCGCTTCTCCCCCGGGCTCCTCCCGGCCGCCTGCTTGGAGGCCATTGGGGGTGGCTTGTCCCCAGCGAATGGGGGGACACACGCGGGGGGGGGGCCTGGCAGACTCCTTGCCCCCTCTCCTCTGCTCCCTCACCTGCCTGTCCCGTCCCACCAAGCCTGGGTCACCATGGGCACAGCCTCTCCTTCGTTCCCCCCTCCAGTGTCAGCCGCCCTTCGCCCCGGCTGTTGCTGGTCTTCCGGGCTCCCGGTCCTCTCTGCGGGAGGGGATACTGGCACACGGGGGGTTCCTGGGGGACCTGTCCACCTGCTGGAACCTCTGGCCTTCTCTGAGGTGGATGGTGGCAGCTCCTTCCTTCAAACGTGGACCATCGAGTACCGGGATCCTGGGGACTGGTTTCTGGTTGAACAAGGTTGTGCGGTCTGTGCTGGGGACGCCTTTCCGGGCTCACGGCGCTGTCTCGCCCGCCGTGCTTTAGGAACTGGAAAGCACAACAGAGGAAAAAAGGACATCACGGACCATGTACCTGGGCCACCTGCACGCAAGTCCTCACTACCTCGGGCACGCGGGGAAGCTGCAGCAGAGCGTTGCAGGGGTGACCAACACAGGAGCCGGCCGAGGGGCGTGATGTCCAGGAGGCCGCCCAGCTGCGCAGCGGGCTCCTCCAGCGACCTCCTGGTCAGCATGGCTCCTCCCGGCTGGACGCCTCCCTGCGCTGCTGAGCAGACGCGTGGGGCAGAGTTGAGGCATCCTGGCTGGATCCTTCAGGAGCCGCCCCTGCTGCGCCTCGCCGGCTAAGATGCCACCGTCCTCCAGCCCGTGAGGAGTCGAGGGCTGCTGCCCTGACAGTGACCGCCCCGCTGGCCTACTCGGCGCAGTTTGCTGGCACGGTCGTCTGCCGCACAGCCTGCGTGTCCCCTCACTTCCTTCATGACCTGACCCCCCGCCCGTCACTCCGCTCCCACCCGGGAGGGATGGCCGGTCACCAGGGCGCCCACTACAGCCAGCTCGCTGCCAGCCATCACGTCCCGCAGCGAAGGGTGTGCAGGACTCACGGGTGGGCTTCCAGCAACTCCCCACCCCACCTGCCACCCAGACCCTTACGGTGGCTGTGTCCTACCTGTGGGGATGCTGAGGCCACGGGACCACTCGTGCAGCCCCTTGAGACCAGAACTCAAGAAAAACGAAGTTTATTCAAATGTAGGGACGGCACCAAAGACGGACCGTAGGCCCGTCTCCAGCCAGCTCTGGGCACGTCCTCCCCCTGAGTCAGCCTCCTGGCCACGTGAGCGCGCTGCTCCTCCAGGGATCCTAGCTGCATCCTACTTACTGGGCACGACTGTGTGACTGCGGAGACGGAAAGGCCTCGCCTGCCTTGCGATGTTCCCTCAGCAGCACAGGAAGAGGACCAGGGACTAACTCCAAGCACAGCAGGGGGGCGGGGGTGGGGGCGGGAGATGCTGGGGCTGCAGGATCCCTGGGGCCGCCTCCCCGCCCTGACCCGCCCTGACCCGCCCTGACCCTCCCTGCCCCGGGGGCTGTGCAGGGGGACGGTCCAGCTCGCCAGACAGACTCTTTAAGCTGAAACCCACATATTCTGATGTTCTGGAACAACTTCTTAAACCAAAAGCCAACTAACCTCGCAGAGCAAGGGAACGAAGGAGGTGTCCGTGTGGGGATTCAAAGCCAGCACTGAGGCCGGGGCCACAGAGGGGGCAGGAGGGCGCGGAGGGCGCACCCCTTCACAGCTCCCTTGTCCTTCCAGGGAGGAGGGGACCTTAGGCCCGGCCTGAGGGGTTAAGGAGAAGGAAGTGGAGCGGCGGGGGCAGGGGCTGTCTGGAGAAATACTGAAGAGAAGAGGTGCCCTGGTCGCCCCCGAGGGAGAGGAGGGAGGGAGGGAGGGAGACAAGGGAAGGCTCCAGGGGGGGGGAGGGCTGAGGAGGGAGCGCTGGGGGCACCTGCTGGGGACACGGGGCAGGAGGGGGTCCTGGGGGGCTGCCCGGGGGGGGGTCCTGGGGGCCCGTCTGGGTGAGGGGGTCCTGGGGGGCTGCCGGGGGGGGGTCCCGGCGGGCAGCGCAGGCCGCGGCGTGGCGGGAACCGGGCCCGTGTTCCGGCAGCGTCTCCTCCGCGGGGCCGCCCGGGGCAACGGGACACACCGGGAAGGGAACAAGGGAGACGGTGCGAGTCCGGGGCCCCCCCTCCGCGCCGCGGGGCCGGGACAGAGGGGCCCGCCCGGGAGCCCGCCGCCCCCGCCGCCCCCGCCGCCCCCGCCGCCCCCGCCGCCCCCGCCGCGGCCGCGCTCACCTGCCGACCCGCCGCCGCCGCCGCCGGAAGTGCCCCGCTGTCCCCGCCCCCGGCCCGCGCCCGCCTCCCCGGCCGCTTCCGGGCCGCTCTAGGCGGCGGGAGGACTGGGCCGGCCTCTCGGTGTCCGCGCGGGCCCCGCCCCGCCGCGCCCCGCCGCGCCCCGCCCCGCCCCCTGCACCTGCCGCCCGGGCGCACCTGCCGGGGCCGCGTCCGCTGTGCGCTGCGGGACCCGGGGCTCCTGCCCACCCGGCGGACCGGGGCGCGGCGGGGCGGGCCCTTCCCTCCGCGGAACGCGGCGGCCGCTGCGGCTTTCGTGCCCCGGGCCGCGTCCTCAGCTGGCGCCGCATCCACGCGTGACGGTGACGTGTGCGACTTCAGGGCTCGCGCCACCTGCCCTGGGCCTGACGCCGCCGTGAGCGGAGCCCGCTGGGCCCTGGGATGGGGCGAATGCGGCTTGGTGGCGGGGACAGGTGAGCCCTTGGAGCCCAGAGAGCCCGGCGGCCGGTGCCCCCCCCCCCACCCCGCCCCAGAACCCGGGGCCGTGACCTCAGGGGCAGCGGGGGCTTTGCAGATGGGGTCAACCTAAGAGTTGAGATGGGGTGGGGCAGGCAGTGTGACCTCGGGACTCGTGGAGGCGGGGGGGGGGGGGCAGTCGGGGAGCACCTGTCGGCGGGAGCAGGGGACAAGAGGACATGTCAGGAGACACAGGCCGGAGTGTGTGCCTTGCAGGTGAGGAGGGGCTGCAGGCCCGGGAGCCTCCAGGAGGAGCGGGGCCCTGCCCCCAGTGTGGTCCAGGCCGCGGAAGGCCTAGTGTTTGCCACACGGCCACGGGGCCTGAGACACTTCCATAGCCCCCCCATTCACTCTCTGCCCTGGGCTCCCCCCCCCCAGGATTCCCCGCCTCCCTCCCCACACCCTCGCCCCAGGTGACCTGGCAGCACCAGCGGGCACGGACGTCCCAGCTCCCCCCCCGCCAGGACCCCTCTGGGGAACCCTCCCCGCACCTCCGTGTGCACTGTCCACATTTCCAGACCCGAGTCCTGACGCTGCCCAGACTTGCCCCTGCCCCACGCTCCCCACCGCTGCGGTCCCTCGGGCCGTCCCCACCCCGCCCGCCCGATTGACCAGCAGCCCTGCCCAGCCCCACCCTCCCCACCCGTCTCCCCACTCCCACGGCCGCTCTGTCCCTGGCCCCGGCCGGGTCGCCTCGCTTCTGTATCCCCCCATCAGCCATTGATGAAGCACCCCAGAATCAGTGGCTCCAAACAGTAACCATTTTGCTGCACATGGTTCTGTGGGTCAGGAATTTGGGGATGCTAGAAGATGTGTTTGACAGGAGAAAACGGGACTGAGCGGGGTCTCCTGGGGCAGCCAGGTGGCCCCCCCAGGAAGGCTGGCTCCATGGCCGTGTGTGACGGTCTGCTGCCACCTCGTGGACACGGGATTGCATGCACCTCCCAGACCCTGCAGGGCTCCCATGGTCACCCAGGGACCCGCTCTGGCGGAGAAGGGGTCAGAAAGGGAGGAGGAGGAGAAAGAACTGGTGTCTCCTGGGAACTGGCACCTCCATCACCCCCAATGCACAGGACTGAGCCCCCCGACCACACCTGATCACAACAGCCTCCCCATCCCTGTTCACAGCCAGAGTGACCTTGAGAGCATCAGTGGGCCCCCGTCCCCCCACCGGCTTCCCAGCGGGCCCCACAGAATGGTCCCCAGCAGGCCGCACCACGTCCGCCTCTCACCGTCCCCTCCAAGCCCACGGGAGTTCCTTCCCAGCGGGTGGTCCCTCAGCCTGCAGGCCTCCCCCAGGAACAGAGCTTCTCACCCAGACTCTGGAGGCCTCAGGTGGGGACACATCACCAGCCAGTCCCTGGAGGGGGCTCTTGGGGTGACAGGTGTCTCCTGGCAAGGAGGGGGGCCTCGGCTCCAGGTGAGGGTGCCTGTGAATTCCACACCCTGTGGCCGCGGGGCGGCGCTGCTTGAGGCAGGCGGGGTGTCCTGGGCTCAGTGACCCCGCTCCAGGAGGGAAGGGAGCGGGGCAGAGAAGACGGACCAGGGAAGGAGCAGGGGGCTGGACTGAAGGCCACAGGCAGGGCGGGGGGGAGGTTGGGGCAGAGGCCCGGACGGTGCCAGGACGCCTTGGGAGAACCAGGGGCCCGAAGCCCTTTGCAGGATTACAGGTGGACGGGCACCCGGGGTGCGGTGGGTGGGCCGTGGGGGCTTGGCCACGGTAGGTGGCGGGTCATACGCAGGCCCCCAGGGTCCCCAGTGGGACCAGTGCCCCAGTACGCACACACACAGTTCGCTAGATGCCTTAATCCCAAGAACCCAAACTGCGAGTCCAGGCCCTGAGCACGCTTTCTCCCGACTGTCAGTGGTCTGGCAGCGTGCGGATCCCCCTCTGGGTTTTACGAATGCGCTTTTCTAAAGGCAAAGTCTACAAAAGTGGAAGGTGAAGTCAGTGGTGCTTTTGTCATTAACATACCATCTTTATTTTTTAAATTAATTCTGCATAAAATGAGGTCCCTGGGGGGCTCAGTGGTTTAGCGCCTGCCTTTGGCCCAGGGCGTGATCCTGGAGACCCAGGATCCAGTCCGACGTCAGGCTCCCTGCATGGAGCCTGCTCCTCCCTCTGCCTGTGTCTCTGCCTCTCTCTCTCTCTATGTCTCTCATGAATAAATAAATAAAATCTTAAAAAAAATAATTCTGCATAAAATATAAGATTCGTCCAAAATAGTGTCCACTCAAGTGTGGGACAGGGCCATGGTCAGCGACCCCCCCTTCCCAGGGCCTGGCCCTGCTGCCAGTCCCCCCCCCACCTTCCCTCCTGGCAATGGGGGAGAGGGGAATGTGAGCGGGCGGGATCTCAGGAGAACCCAACGGGTTGGGCGGGTCGGTGGAGAGCCAAGAGAGAACAGGAAAATCTGGGGCCCAGAAGGTGACAGCAGAGCAGAGGAGAGGACGGGGGCTAAGCGTGAGTCACGTCGGAGCCACGCCCTGACCCCATCCACTGCCGGGAGGGGCTGCAGGGAGTCGTGCCCCTTAGCGACAGACCTTCCCGGGAAAATGGGACATGGGGGGATCCAGGCTCGGTCTAGGCCGAGGGGCTGCACTCAGTGTGTGCCCAAAGCACGGATGGTGGGCCAGGACGCAGTCAGGGACGGGGGCAGGTCCTCTGGGTGGCCAGGTCGGGGCTTACTTGGTGAGCAGGGTCGGAGTTCAGACTGTGAACCTAGTTCAGGCCTGGTTTGGGGCTGAGGTGAGAGGTCAGCCTGCGACCGGGGGTGGAGTTTAATACCTGAGTCTAGGGCGTCCCTGCGGTGGCTGCAATATTTGAGCCACGGCTCCCAGGCCAGCGGCCCTGTCAACTCAGGCTGTCGTAACAAAACACTGCAGACCGGGTGGCAAAAACAACACAGTTCGTTTCCCACGGCTCCGGAGGCTGCAGGTCTGAGGTCGGGGTGCCGGCAGCGTCGGGGTCTGGCGAGGACCCGCTTCCTGGCCTGCAGACAGCCCCGCTCTCGAGGTCCTCCATGGATCTTATCAGGGCATGAACCCCATGGCGGGGGGGTGGGGGGGCCACCCTCATGACCTCATCAGAACCGTCATCTCCCAGAGGCCCCACCTCCAAACACCGTCACCTCGGGGTTGGGCCTCCAACATAGGAATTTTGGGGGCAGGGAGGGACATAACTCAGAGCGGAGCAAGGTACACCCATTCCATCCCAACAGCCCCGAAGTCCTAACTCATTTCAGCACCAGCTCAGACTAGTAAAGTCCGAAGGCCCGTCCGGGACCATGTGAATCAGGTCTGGGCGAGACTAGGATCCTCCAGCTGGAAACCTGGGCGAGCAGACGAGTCGTGTGCTTCTGGAAGACAGCGACGACGCCGGCAGGGCCACCGCGTCCCATTCCCCAAGGGAGCAATGGGAAGGAAGGAGGCTGTGGGGGATCCCAGGCAAGCCCCAGGGCCAGCCAGGCCGACTTCGTTGGCTCCTCAGACCCCAGGCAACCCCGTTTGGTCTGATTCTGTGCCCTCCGTACCCATCCGCTCTGGGCCGGCCCCCACCCCTGCAGGTCTGCCCACATCAGGCTGGCCACGACCCTGTCGCGGCGTGTCCTGTGCGGGGTGCTGAGCAGCATTGTCGGCCTGCACCCCCGGGAAGCCACTAGCAGCCCCTGCTGGGACACGGCATATCTTCAGGCATCGCCAAACGTCCCCCGGGCACAGAAGGACCCTGCTCGAGAACCTCGGCCGCAATCCCCGCATATCAAATCAGATTGACAAACATTTGTGCACCTGTCAATATTTGAGGAATGAATGTTCCGGGCTGGTGCTAGGTGCTGGGTGCCTTGAATAAAAAGGCAGATAAGAAAGGCTCCAGGGCAGGGCACCCCTAGTCCCGGGGAGGGAGCTGGGGGTGAGCAGACAGGCAGACTGCCACGCACGAAACCGTGAAGTCACACACGTTGTGCCCCGTGCCGCGCCTGAGTGATGGGACTGGGGCTGCAGTGGGGGTGTCCAGGGAGAAGGTTCTGAGCGGCCAGGAAGGAGGCTGGCAGAGGGGCCACGCTTCCCCACCCCGCAGTGACCCTGAGCAAGGTCCTGGCCCTCTTGGGGCCCCAAGCTCCTCACCTGCCAAGGGAAAGACCCCCCCCCAGGAGGGCCCAGCGCGATGGGTGCTGGAGGGGGGCGCTGTGCAGAAAAGGCCCTAGAGGCACAGCGAATCCCAGGGAGCCCAGGGTCTCACTCCTGCCCATCACTGTGTTATCCTGATCCGGGACTCACGGTGAAGGGGTGGGAGCTGCCCCCCGCCAGGACCTGGGGCACGGAGGCCACTCCCCCAGCCAGTGCCCTGCCAGCAACATGTGCTCGGCCCTGCCGTGTCCCAGGGGCAACCCCAGGACGGTGAGGTCAGATGAGAAAGTGAGGTCAAGATGCCCACCCCCCAGGGCCAGGAGAGCATCGGGAAGGGAGAGGTGCTGCCCCCACCCCTGCCAGCCCCCAGATGCGTGGGGTCAGCGGTGGTGGGCAGGCCCGTAGCTGCCAGCACCCAGCTGCACACTCCAGGGCACATGGGGAGGCTGTTTACAAAGGGAGGGTCATGTTTAGAGGAGCCCCAGGCCATGAGCAGCAGGAAGCCACCGACCCCGGGGCTTGGAGGGGTGGGGGGACAGAGGGGTTGCCACGGGCTGGCCAGGGCCGGTGGGCAGGGAGGAGGCCGGTCCCGTGCACACGGCCACTCACGGCCCCTGCAGCCGGAAGACACGGCTCAGCCTCTGCTCGTCCCGGGGGTGTCCAGCCAGAGGGAGCCCTTCCTGCCCCTTTCTGGGCTCCAGGGCACAAGCAAGGAGGAGAGCGGGCCTGGGCACAGACAGCGTCCAGCCTGGTGCCGACCCCCGTCCTCCTCCTCCTCCTCCTCCCCATCCTCCAGAGGCCGCCAACGCTCGATTTCGCAGACTCCCTTGCAGCTAAAGCTCCGTGTTGTGTGGGGACTAAGTAGGGTCTGGAGGGTGCAGCATGCACCCGGCTGCACACGTTTCCTCGCACCAAATCTGTGCACTCGGGCTGTGCCGGCCGCCCTCCAGCCTCGGGCGCTTCCCCGACCGGCCTCCCTGCCCCCCCCCCCATTCGAGGCCTGTTGCCCCTGGGCGACCAGGAGGCCTGGGAGCAAGAGCAGCCCCAAGGGAGGCTGGCCCTCGACCTTGGCTGAAGGACCAGGGGAATGAATGGTTCTCAGGAAGGCGGTCACCCTCCTCTGGCCTCACTGCGCCCCCTGGGGTGGCTGGGACCCGGGCGTGGGTGGGGAGGGTGCCCCTGCCCCGGGGCAGGCCCTGCCTCCCGGAAGCAGACAGGAGGACAAAGGGAGTGGCGGGTGCAGCCTGGCAGGGCAGCCGGAGATTGGGATCTGCCCGCCCCGCAGGCCTTGCTGGCCGTGGGGAGCCCGTCCGTGTTGACAGTGGGCTGCGGAGCCTCCCCCTTGCTGGTCAAAGCGATATAAAGCCACCCTGAGGTCCAGGCCACCGCTGCCCGCTGGTGACCATGAAGGCCGTCCTCCTCGCCCTGCTGGCCGCTGCCTTGGCCCTGCGGCCAGGTGAGACCTCCGCCACCGTGGGGCGGGGCCGTGGGAGCTAGGATGGGTGGGGGCAAGCCAGGGAGCCCAGAGGGGCACCCAGAGAGAGGACCCACCCAGAAGGACAGAGAGGAGCTGGAGGTGGGGGCACAGGGAGGAGGACTCCAGGTGGCAGGTAAGCGAGGCAGCGGCAGGAAGAAGGGGCTTCGGTCCTTGCCGGCGTCCCCCTCGGGGCAGGTGCAGGAGGGACTCACCCAGAGGCAGGCAGGGCACGGGGCTTCTAGTCCTTTACCCGCCGTGGCGCGGGGCCTGGCTCTCCGATGGCCAGACCGCCAGACGGTGGCGCAGGGAACCTGCAGGGTTGGGGGAGGCCCTGGGGAAATGCCTCGAGGTAAGAAGTGCCACAGAGGCAAGGAGGGCAGAATGGGGTGGTGGGGGCCCTGGGGGGCATCCCGAGAGCACCCGAGGCCCGGCCCCGGGTCCGCTGTGGGCAGCCAGGACAGCAGACACAGGCCATGGAAACCGGGCAGGCCTCTGCTGCTCTGGTCCTGACGCCGGGCCCAGCTGGGGCTCTTCCCGCCCTGGGGCGTCCCTAAACCTCTTAGAGACTTAGCTTCCTCCTCTGGGAAGTGGGGATCATGACGATGGCCCCCAAGGCTGCTGGGGGTCGGCTCGTGTGTGGGCACAGGGCTGGCTGCACGGGGCTGGCATCCCAGCTCCATCAGTGTGCTGACCGGAAGGGACCGCATCATGACCAGCACCCAGGGGCCCACGCAGGGTCTCCTGGCACCGGGGATGCCTGGGAGGGGTTGGGGACTGGGGGGCTGGGCTGGATTCACACAGGCTGTTAGAGACCGTGATGGAAGGGCCTGGATGGTGGCACGAGTGATCCTGGGAGGAGTCCTGCCCACCCCACCGCCCTCAGCTGCCCAGCACCCAGCTGGGCCTCCTGCCAAGTGGGGTGAGCCAGTTCCCACCCTGGGGGGTGTAGGCCCTTCCCTCTCAGACCACAGGCTGGGGCACGAAGGGTGGATTCCCGGCGCCACGGCAGCAAGTGGGCAGAGAAGCCTCCCTGGTGACACCCTGGGGCCGTCCCGGCTTGCAGTGGGCTCTTGTGCTCTTGCACGCTCTCAGCACCTGGAAGGTGGTGCTTCCCCACTGTGGGAGGGCAGCCTCTGAGCACCCCGCCCCGCAGGCACCGCCCTGGAGTGCTACTCCTGCAAGGCCCTCGTCAGCAGCCAGGACTGCCAGCGCGTGCAGAACTGCTCCCACTCCGAGACGCAGTGCTGGACCGAGCGCATCCGTGAGTGGCCCTGCCGCCCCCGCAGTCCTCCCGTGACCTGCCCAGACTCTCCCAGGGCTGGGTGTGGCTCTGCCCTGCCTCCCGCCATCCCTTCTACTCCCTGCACTCACCCCCGGTGGTAGGGGCTCAAAAAACCTCCTGTCCACCTGCTGACTTCTTCATCTATCCACCCCCAGATACAGGTGCTTAGCTTCCCATCCATTCATCCCCCGTCCCTTGTCTGTCTGCCCATCACTCAACCCTTTACCGTCCATCCCCCCTCCATCACTCGTTCATCCACCCATCCATCCCCCTCCCTCATCCACCCACCCATCCCTCCTTCATCCATCCATCCCCCTTTCCATCACTCATCCATCCACCCATCCATCACTCACTCACCCATCGCCGCATTTGTTCACTCATCAGGCATGTTGAGTGCCCAGCAGGTCTGGCTGGGCACGTGGACATGGATGAGGCCAGGTGCCTGCCCTGACACTGCTGGCAGTCTGGGACAGTCAACTCTAGAGTTTCAGTCAGAGTGGGGACAGGAAGAGGGCCATGGGCATGGGGACAAGGCCAGGTGGGTGAGCATCCAGGACCAGCCCTAGCTGAGCGGCCCTCACTCCCAGGTGCGGTTGGCGTCCTGACCCTCATTAGCAAGGGCTGCAGCTCGCACTGTGTGGAGGACTCGCAGAACTACTACGTGGGCAAGAAGAACATCACGTGTTGCTCCACTGACCTGTGCAACGCCAGTGGGGCCCATGCCCTGCAGCCAGCCACTGTCACCCTGGCACTGCTCACTGCTCTCGGTGGCCTGCTGCTCTGGGGCCCTGGCCGGCTGTAAGATCCAGGAGGACCCCGCTGTCCCACGCTGGGCATTGATGTGCAGGGGTCCAGAGCACCCTTCACACACCTGGCCCAGTTGAGACTCCTCCGAGACCCTAACTCAGCTTGGACCGTGCCCCTCTGCCCTCTCCAGCCTTCTGTGGCTCCCCCCACGAGCCCTGCCCAGCTCCTACTGCTCAGCAGGCTGGGTTCTATTGCTGTGGCACTGTCCCAAATCAGTAGAACCCAGCCCGTACAGTCTGTCCAACCCCCAGACTCCAGCCTACCCCACAACCCTCGCTCAGGCATCTCTTCCTCCAGGAAGCCTTCCCTGCCCACCCCCTCCGTCAGCTAAGCCATGTCCCACCCATGGTGTCCCCCGCCCCCAGCAAGGAGTTGGCACTCAGGAGGGCCCCATGAAGGCTGAGGGGTGTAAGGTCCCACGGGCCCCAAAAGATGAGGTGTGGAAGGGGTTCCAGCTCCTCATGGCCATGGGAGTCCTGGGGCAGGAACCCCAGCACAGGGTAGGCCCTTAATAAAGTCCCCTTGACTTAGCTGCAGAGAGCTCCGTTCTTGCATGCCCCTGCGTGGGGTCAAGGCTGGGGTGCGGGCCTGTGTTGGGGTGCCACCTGGCCCTGTGTCCATGGGCTGTGGCCATGTCCTTGGCCAGCCACGTGGGGTGGAGCTCTGGCCTGGCAGGAGCACGTGATGGACGCCTGGAGGGAAGCAGCATCCTGGGGATCCCGGCTCCTGCCGTGTGGCCTCACTCATGTCCTTCGACCTCTCTGAGCCTCAGACACTTACCTGTGACCCCTCTGTGCTGTGAGGATTGAGGATTCACAGGACACGGGTTTCTGGGTGGGAGGGGCTGCTGCTGAGTGAGGTCCCCACGGCGGCCCCGCCCTGTCCTTCCCCTTCATTTGAGGACAGCCCTTCCGTCTGTTTCTTAAAACGTTTTTTGTCTGTTGTAAATTCTCCACATCCACAGTGAAAAAGTCAAACTACGCTGAAGGGTCCCCAGCAGACGGGCCTCCCCGCCCCTGACCACCTGTCCCTCTCCGTTCTAGGAGCCCCCAATCACTCCTCTTGGGGCTCCCCTCAGAGTACCTGTGGCCTGGGGGAGGCCACCCGAGGGGGGTGGGCCCTGAGGGCCACGGGCCAGGGCCGGGACCTGCACGAGCTGCTTCTGGTTCTGGTCCAACACACACCACGTGGTAGCTGCGGCAGGATTCGAACTTGGGCTCTGGAGCTCTGGGTGGGGGGGGGGCGGGGTCACACTGCCCAACATGGCGGGGCCAGAGGCTCCAAGTCTCCCCCAGTGTGTCCCCAGGCAGGACACCGGGTCCCAGGGTCGCACCGTCGGGAGGGCAGAGTTCCCCACCGCGCCCTTCCCAGCCCAGGCGCCCGGCTCCTGTTGGGGAGCTCTGGGCCGGGGCCTCTGCCACGATGCCCCTCTGACTCCGGTCCGGGGTCCGGTCCAGGGCCCAGAGTTCAGGGCCAGGCCTCTGTTTCCTGGGAGGGCACCACAGACCTGGGGTCCCTGGGCAGACCCTTAGGCCCATCGGGGTCTGGCCCGGGCTGGAGCTTGAGCCGACAGCAGATTGAGGACTGGTGGGCACCAAGGACGGGGCTTCCAGTGGAACTTTGTGCCTCCCTCCAGTGGGCCCAGGCCTGTCGACTCTGTCCCGGTGACCACAGAGGACACTGGGTGCATCTGCCCAGCAAACAGTTGCGGAGCACCTACTCTGTTCCAGGCACTGTTCCAGGCACCCAGAAACTGCAGTCGCCTGGGCTTGGACGGATTCCCCCCGCCCCCCGACCTCTCTTGAAGCCCTGGAGCCACCCGAGGTCACGGAGCTTACAGGACAATGGGGCCTGGTGAACAGGACAAATATAGAAATACGTAGCGTCAGCAGGCGAGCTCGAGAAAGAACACAGCACGGACAGAGGATCCCAAAGAGCGGTGTGGCCGGGCCTGGAAGCCCAGAGGGACGGGCCACCGCCCGCCGAGCAGGGTGGCGCACCCACGGCGGCCCACACGTCAGGCACACCCTGGCAGGGGTGCCCCTCCCCCAACCCCCCCCCCCCCCCCCCCCCCCCCGCCCCGACCTGGGCTCCAGCAGGAGGGGAGAGGGCGGGCGCTGGGACAACAGAGCTGGAGCTGGGTTCTCCGTGTCCACGGGCCACTGACTCCTCTGACCTCCTGGGCTGTCCCCAGGTTCACGTGGCCTCACGCAGAGAACCTGGGCGCTGGCCTTGCCCCTCCCCCCTCCCCTCCCAACACAGCACTGCCTGGCGCTGGTCCTCCGCGGGGGCTCCTCCTCTCAGGGTGGGGTCAGCAGGGGCCTGACCACGTGCAGAGCAGCCCTCCGGCACTGCGCCCCTCAGCCCTCCGGCACTGCGCCCCTCAGCAGCTGGCCCAGGGCAAGGTCTTGGGGGGACCCTCCTCTCCTCTCCTTGCACCGTCTCATCTTTATGAGCTACAGAAAGGCAAGAAAGAAGGGGTGCAGGATGCAGATCCCTGTGCTCGAGGCTCGCATCTCCCACCATCCCCGGGGTGCTTCCTGTGCACACACACACAGGTGCACGCCAACGTGCACACCGGGGTCACCATGCACATGCTCCCCAGTTTCTAAACATAGATCCTTGCACAGCAAGGACTGGTGTCCCTCACGGCTGCGTCTGGTGGCTGAGGGCTCCCCTGGCCGGACAGACCTGGGGTTGTTTATACGATGCCGTGTCCTGAGTAGTCACGGTGTTGGGGACACCTGGGCCTCTGGCATCAATCACAATAGGTGCAACAGTAGCAAGCGTACCCTTTGCCGCAGGCCCAGGCTCCCCCACGGGCCTCCCGTGCGAGCATTCGATTCCCAACCACCCTGAACAGAGAAAAACCCAAGGCGCAGGGATGTGAAGGAGCAGACCCGAGGGCACAGGGCTGGCTCCTAGCCGTCCTCCCCAGTGGGCTCATTCAGCCCAAATCGGGCCTCCAGGGGCATCCCTGGGTGGGCACCGCCGGCCCTGGCGTCTCGCCCAGCCTCCTGTGCTGTGCTGCCCCGGGCCCGCTGGCTCGGCCTGACCATCTGCCCAGGCCTGTCTGGCGGCTGCAGGGCCGGGATCGATGCCCCACCCCGGGCCGGCGAGGCCTCCACCTGCGATCGCTCAGGTGTTTGTAGAGCACCCAGCCCACCTGGCCCAGGACCAGGCACACAGGTCACTGTGTCGGTCAGCGGCCCGGGCCCTGCTCTGCGAGGTGCCACCCCTCCCTGGCTGGACTTGGGGTGCAGGGGGAGGGCTGCTGAGCGGGGGCAGGGCGGCTGCCGAGGGGTGACGCAGCAGCCCCTTTGGAGGCCAGGAAGCGGGGCAGGCAAAGAGCTGAACTTCCCCTGCCTCGGGAGGCTCCGTCTGTGGCATCTGGCTCCGAGCCCCACCTCCCCCTCGGCCTGCATCTCTGCAGCCCCTTCTCTCCGCTGCCGGGAGCCCACCTACCTCCTCGGGGCTCCCCTCTTTCCCATCCTGAGGCCACGCAGGGTGGACACAGCCGCAGCCAGGAGGCAAGCTAGACAGGAAAGAGCCCTGCATCCCTGGCTGGGGTGCAGGGTCCCTATGGGGGGGGCACGGGTGTCTGGCGCCCCTCGCCAGTCCTGAAGAGGCTCAGCGCCCCTGCCAAGTCCCCAGAGCTGCAGGGCACAGAGCTGGGATCCCATCTGCCCACTCCACAAAGGCCACAGTGGCGGGGGGCACCCTGTGCTGCTACCCGAGCCCTGAGCCCCCGAGCTGGCCGGCTGCCTGGACGTCACCATGAGCCCGTGGAACACACGGCCTGCCTCACGGTGCAGCTCTCCTGCCCCAGCCCAGGCATGGGCACACGGCACCCAGAAAACAGCCCCAGCGGGTGACCCCGCAGGAGCAACAGGCTGACTGTCCCCCGGAGTGCATCCCAGAGCTGCAGCGGAGCCACCACCAGCTCGCGACCTCTCCCTTTCCACGGACCTGAGGCTCCAGTTGGATATGGGCCCCCCTGCCCCCCTTCCCGGCTGGAATCTAGACAAATGGCTCTGGGCCCTCTCAACCCCCCTTGGCGTTGCAGGGTGACTCCCTCACGGGCAGTGTGACAGTGGCCAAGGCCTGGGGCCGGCCTGGGAATGGGGCTGGAGGGGGCACCGCTCCAGATGCTGGCACCACGGCTCCCATTCCACTGCGTGGCGCCACGAGCCCACGCTCCCCCTCTCCCTGCGCCCCGGGAGCCCTGAACCCCAGCGGCAGCCACCTCTGTCGGCGACACCAGGCGCTACCCAGATGGGACAATTCTGGAGGAATCGGGGGACCTAGGAGTACCCCCCAAAGCTCCTCCACCCTGCGCGGTTCCCAGGGCTCACCTCAAGCCAATGCAGAGGGAGGGGCTTCTAGGTCCGATGCCCAAGAGTCCCCGGCCTGACCGGAACCCCCAGGAATCTGCTGATGACGACCCTGGGACACCCACGTCTGCTGTGTGGGACCAAAGCAGCTGGATGGTGGCAGCTGAGAAGGAACTGCTTCGTGGGGCATTCCCGAGTGGGCTGCGGACCGTGCTGGCCCTGGGCCTGCGCCATCAGAGGCCCACAAGGCCCTGCCCGGCCTCCTCTCTCAGGGGCCAGCAGGAGGCGCACCCCCGGCTCGCATAATCGAGCCTGTGCAAAAGCAGGGTGAGCCCGGGACTCTGGGAACCTCATGGTCTGGGGGTCAGGGAGGGGAACCCTGGGAGGGAAGGGTCCCTGGCAGAGGGAAGGGCACCTGCGGTGTGCGTCTGGTGGGGGGCTCAGCGTGGCCGGCAGAAACTCCAAAGGAAGCTGGGCCGAGGGAGCCTGGGCCGTGAGGAGGATGGGCACAGGGGTCTGTGAGCCCCCCAGCCCCATTTCATCCTTCACCAACCTTTGCCAGCAGCTCGAGAACAGGCCTCTGGGGGTGGCCCCTCCCCTGCGGGGATGAGACCAGGTGTGACCAGGCTGCACTCACAGAGCGGCTGCAGGCCGGGGGGGTGGGCGGGGGGCTCAGGACGTTGCCATCCTGCTGCCGCCCACCTCGGGGACAGGCGGTTGGAGCTGAGCTAGGACAGCGCCAGCACGACAGAGACAAGTGTGAGCCCCGCGTGGGGAAGGCCTGTCTTACCTCCAGGGGTTCCTAGGACATAGAGAATGAGCTTCCCGTCCCCGGGAGCATCCAAGCAGATCCAAGGATCCAGGAAACCCAGGTCCCATTCTACCAACCACTGGCCCTGGAAGCAAGGCCAGAAAAGCAAAGACCTCGGCCTCTGCCTAGAGGGTGCCCAGGGCAAGGGAAGCCACCTGCTGTGGTGGGACTACCCCGGGAGCCCCCCTTTTCGGAGGGCAGTTAACCCGAGCCCAGGCCCGGTGTGGCCTGGACAAAAGCTCAGCCACCTCTCAGGATGGGCGGTGCTCTCCAGGGCTCCAGGGTAGACCTGCGGAGGGGGCCTCCCGGGGACCGGCCAGCCGTGGGGGGCAGGGGAAGTGGGACAGACCCCTCTGGGCTTTCCTCCCCAGGGATGCAGAGAAGGGGATGGAGGCTGGAGTGCGGGCTACAGGCTGCTCGTCCACACCCCACCGCCACGGGCTACGACACCTCAGAGTCCTGCACATTTGCGACTCTGCGCCTCCATCCCTGGCGTCACTGGCTCCGTTTCTGAAAGCGCCAGGGATGGGAGCGCTTGGGAATGAGTTTGAGATGACCGCGACCTGGGGGTGACGAGCTGGGTTACCGTAGGGGGCAGACCGGACGCACTCTGCACCCGCTGCCTGGCACTGGGGCCGTGGCCCTGCCGAGGTGGGGAGCCAGCCCCTGGATGTTTGAGGGGCGTGGGACGGTCGGTCTCCAGCAGTCCCGAGGCTGTGCCCCTGGGGACCACTGCGCCCACGCTCTCAGAGGGCCCTGCCGCCTGGTCCAGGAAGTGCCAGCACTGTGAGCCCCCTCAGGCCAGGGTCTGAGTCTCTGGGACAGGCAGGAGTGGGGACAGGTAGGTGAGGGGATAGGCAGGTGGGGGGGACAGGCAGGTGAGGTGGGGACAGGCAGGAGTGGGGACAGGTAGGCGAGGGGATAGGCAGGTGGGGGGGGACAGGCAGGTGAGGTGGGGACAGGCAGGAGGGGGGACAGGTGGGGGGGACAGGCAGGTGGGGGGGTACAGATGGGGGATGGGTGAGGGGGAGACAGGCAGGGGGACAGGCAGGTGGGGGGGACACAGGTAGCTGAGGGGACAGGCGGGGGGACAGGCAGGTGGGGGGGTACAGACAGGAAGGGGGATGGGTGAGGGGGAGACAGGTGGGGGGACAGGCAGGTGGGGGGGACACAGGTAGGCGAGGGTACAGGTGGGGGGGACAGGTAGGTGGGGGGGTACAGACAGGAGGGGGGATGGGTGAGGGGGAGACAGGCGGGGGGACAGGCAGGTGGGGGGGACACAGGTAGGCGAGGGTACAGGTGGGGGAGACAGGTAGGTGGGGGGGACAGACAGGAGGGGGGATGGGTGAGGGAGACAGGCGGGAGGGGGTATAGGCAGGCGGGGGACAGGCAGGAGGGGGGACAAGCAGGCAGGCGGGCGGGGGAGGGCAGGCAGGTGAGAGGGGACAGGCAGGCGGGGGCGGGCGGGGGGCCGGGAAGGGGGGGACACGGCCAGGCGGCCCAGCCCGGAGCCTCCTGCGCCTGCAGCGCGGGGAGCCACCGCCAGAGGGCGCCGTGGCGCGGCCCGGAGGAAGGGGCGGGGCGGGCGGGCGCGGGGGACGCACCACTGCGGGCGCGGGGGGGGCGGCGCGCGGGGGGCGGGGCTCCGGCCTGCGGCGCCGGCGGATTCCGGCGCGTCCCTCCCCGGCCCGGCCCGCGAGGTGGTTGGGCCCGGCGGCGCTCGGGCAGAGCCGGCAGGCGGGGCGCGGACACCGGCCGCGCCGCGAGCAGCGCCCCGCGCCCCGCACCCCCGCGCCCCCCGCGCCCCGCGCCCCCGCGCCCCCGGAGGCCCCGCGATGCTGGGGCTGGCCGTGGCGTCGCTGGCCGTGGCGCTCGCCTACTTCGCGCTGCTGGACGGCTGGTACCTGGTGCGCGTGCCGTGCGCCGTGCTCCGTGCGCGCCTGCTGCAGCCGCGCGTCCGCGACCTCCTGGCCGAGCAGCGCTACGCCGGCCGCGTGCTGCCCTCGGACCTGGACCTGCTGCTGCACATGAACAACGCGCGCTACCTGCGCGAGGCCGACGTGGCGCGCGCCGCGCACCTGGCCCGCTGCGGGGTGCTGGGGGCCCTGCGCGCGCTCGGGGCCCGCGCCGTGCTGGCCGCCTCGTGCGCGCGCTACCGCCGCTCGCTGCGCCTGCTGGAGCCCTTCGAGGTGCGCACCCGCCTGCTGGGCTGGGACGCCCGCGCCTTCTACCTGGAGGCGCGCTTCGTGAGCCTGCGCGACGGCTTCGTGTGCGCGCTGCTGCGCTCCCGCCAGCACGTGCTGGGCACCTCGCCGGAGCGCGTCGTGCGGCACCTGTGCAAGCGCCGGGTGAGCACCCTCCGCCGGCCGGGGCCCGGGCCCTGCCCCTTCGCCCAGGCCAGCTGCCTGCGCCCCCCCCCCCGGGTGCCCGCCTGCCCCCGAGCGCCCCTCCAGCCTTTCCTCCGGGCCCAGGCCTCCCTCCACCGACGCCCCTTTCCCGGGAACTCTCGGCGCCCCCCGCGGCCGAGCCTGGCCCTCGGACTCCAGGCCCTCCCCTCCACCTCTTCCAGGACAGGGAGCCCCAGGCGAGCCTGAGGCCTGGTGCTGCTGTGTGCCTTGGACTCTGGAGCCACCGTCTCCGGCCCCTGCTTCTGAATGCGAGTGGCGGGGTCAGTGAGGGCAGGTTACCGGGAGTTCCAAGGACCTGAGGACACCCACCCTCCCCCTGCCCTTCACACAGCTGGGAGCTGAGGGGTCGGGTCACCGTCACCTGGATTTGGGCCCCGGGGGATTGAGCCCCAGAGATGCTGCAAGCTTTTCTGCCTCCCAGCTGCAGAGAGTCCCGCAGCGCCTGTGTGGGGCCGGAGCACCCTCCCCAGGGCCCGCTCCTCCCAGCTCAGCACAGCCCGCTCCTGCAGCGTGGCAACGGGGGCCCTGGGGACGAGCCAGGGCGCCAGCGCAGCGATGGTTTCCAGGCAGGCCCCAGCCTCAGGCAGGTTCCCACAAACTTGCCTGGAGCCTCCAAGCCAAAGGCAGGGCCTGCCCCAACCCCTAGTGCCCTAAACCAGGGCGCTGCCCTCTCTGGCTTTGGACAGGCACCTCCTGAGCAAGGAGGGTCACAAGCTCACCGTCATCGTGGCAGGGCAGCCTTTCCCCCGTATCAAAAGTGGGGAAACTGGGGCTCAAAGAGGCCGTGGGAACTGCTCAAAGCTACACCTCGGGCCATGGGCACAGCTCCCTGGTTCTCTGCCTCGGCACACCCCCAGAGGTCCTGGATGTCGCCCACCCTGTGGGGACAGAGTTGCTCCACACGTCCCTTCCCATGTTAGGAGGCTGGCATGGGCAGTCACTGGCCGTGAAGGACTTTAATCGGAGACCAAGAGCTGGGGCTAAGAGATAGAAGAGACCTCTTCCTGCAGGAGGGGGACCCGGACAGAACCCCGACTTAGCGCAAGGCCATCCAAGTCCAGTGCCCGGGGATCCTGCCTGCTGAAATTAGGGTGGCCTTGGGGCGACAGAGGCACTGCAGCTGGTCACTGCAGCGGGCTGGGAGGGCGGTGCTCCCAAAAGCCTGGCAGGGACGCTGAACAGCGCTCCCCTGTCTATAGGGCCAGCCAGGGCCGCGGCCCCAAGTGCCTCTGCCCATGCTTCTGCCCTTGGCCCTGGAATGCCCGCAGCCCGTCCACGAGGCCTCTGGCCGCTCAGGCCTCACCCTGCATCTTTTTTTTTTTTTTAAGATTTTATTTATTCATGAGAGAGAGAGAAAGAGGCAGAGACTCAGGCAGAGGGAGAAGCAGGCTCCCTGCAGGGAGCCGGATGCGGGACTCAATCCTCGGACCCCGGGGTCATGCCCTGAGCTGAAGGCAGACGCTCAGCCCCTGAGCCACCGGGCATCCCCCTCACCCTGCGTCTCGCCAGCCTGCCCATCGCGCTGGTGGCTGAGTGTGCAGGGGTGGGGACACAGTAGTCAGGCCCAGGGCCTCAGGCTCAGCCTCTCCTGATGCACTGAGGACAGAGGGGCCCCGGGCAGGCCCCTGTCCAGCACTCTGCCAGCAGAGGCGTTCTGACAGCCTCCTCCCCGCCCCGCCATCCCCTCCCCCCCCCACTCCTGAAGCCCTCTGGGCCTCCTGTCTCCTGTCACTTCTCTCCCTGCAGCGGGCGTGGCCTCAGTTGTGGCCCTTTTGGGGACACGGGCCTGGTGAAGGAGAATGGTGTCTTGAGAGCTAGCATGGTGGGAGGTCCAGTGGTGTGAAAGCAGCACCCTGGCTGGGCACCCTGCCCGCACCCCTGCTGGCCACACTGGCAGTGGTCCCCGTGGGCATCGTACTCTCTCCCCCTGCAGGTGGAACCCCCGGAGCTGCCAGAAGACCTGCGGCACTGGATCGCCTACAACGAGACCAGCAGCCAGCTGCTCAGGGCTGAGAGTGGGCTCAGTGACGTGGTCAAGGACCAGTGACCACCACGCCCCCCACCGGCCTCGCCCTGGGGCAGTTGCCCACCCGCCCCTGCGTGCCAGGGGCAGAGAGCGCAGAGTGGGCTGGCGCAGAGTCGTCTCCCCGTTGGAGTAGCCTGCATCCCAGCCCCCCTTCCGATGCTCCGGCCCTCCCTCCCCCTGCCAGTTTTGGATACTCCTCCCTTGCCCCCATACCACGCTGGGCACCGGACGGGGGCGACACAGGTGCCCGGCCCCAGCTCTGCCCTCGGGGTGGAGGTGATGAGGAAGGTGGGAGGCCCAGGGTCCTCGGCCTGTGGGCTGTTGGGGGGAAGAGGGTTTGGCCCCACCCTGCCGATGGAGCCAGGCTTCCGTAGGCTCAAGTCGGGAGAGTGCTGGGGCCAGAGGGACCAGAGGGACCAGCTGGAACCACCCTGAGCCCCGGGAGTCTGGAGTTTGAGTTTGACGGAGCTGCTGGGGGTGGGGCGGGGAGTGTTGCGGCAGGGGTGAGGCCAGAGCAGCCCTGGGGCACGGCTGGGGCCTGATCACAACAGCGGATCCCTCTGGCCGAAGGTGAGGGCGAGGCAGGCCCAGGGTGGGGTCTGCGCAATTGGGGCCAGGCAGACCGACCAGAGGGCACAGGGGCGCCCCTGGGGTGGGGGCAGGACCGGCGGTCGGAGCATGTGCGGGGCCCGGTGCAGGTCGGGGGGCGCAGGGTCTCCTGTGGCCGTACTGGTGGTGAGCCTCCCGTCCCAGCTGGGCCTGCTGCTGCCGGGGAAGCCGAGCGGGGAGCAGGGTTGTGCCCACATGCCCTCTGCACTTTGCCCTCGCTTCCCTGCACCACTGGGTGCTCACCGGGCCCTGCTCTGACCGTGGTGAGGGCCCTGTCCTCTCTGGGCCTTCACCTCATTGGCCTGCCCTCCTGGGGTCGTCGTCCCCATCTGCCCTCTGGGGACTTCCTCCCTCCCTCCAAGCGCTGGGGCCAGGGAAGGGTCTTTACGGCTTTGCTTGAGGGGCTCCCTGTCAGGGTCACCAGCTGCTGGGACACCAGCCCAGCTGCCTGTCCCCGCCTCCTCGCTCTCCTTCCTGCCGAGGAGGCCCAGGGAGGAGCAGAACCCGGAGTGGCCCGGCCGGGTGGCAGAGCCGGGAGCCTTTGCTCTGGGCGGCTGGAGACGCGGCTCAGGCCCCGGGGGTGGCACTGCTGCTCGCCCAGGACGAGGCGGCCACCGCCGCGCACCTGCTCCCACCAGCCCGTGGTGTGGCCGGGGCCACCCCCCCCACCCCGCCCTGCCGGGCCCGCCAGCCGGCCCTGGGAGCAGCCCGCCCGGTCCGCCTGCCCCGCTCCTGCCCCCTCGCTGACATCTGCCTTACAGCCGCAAGGGAAAGCTGCAACATTTGTTTTATTTAAGAAAACCCGAGATTAAAGGGTCTTTAAAGTCAGTGTGCTGGAGGCAGTCCTCATTCCCGAAGCCCTGGTCCCTCGGGGAAGCCGGGGCCACTCCCTGCGGTGTCTTCCGGGGTGGGGCGCTGTCTGAGCTTCTGGGGATCCCGTGACCTCAGGGACCAGGAGGGCAGGGCACGACTTGCTCCTGTTTCACAGAACGTGGGCCCGGGCCCTGATGCTCTCGTTCCCAGGCTGCGACGGCCGGTGCACGTTTGTGGTTTGGTCCCAGGATCCCCCAGAGGAGTTTGGGAGGTTAGGCCTCAGGCTCTGGGCTTCCTGGGGTGAGGTGGGGGCAGCAGGTGGGGCAGAGGTCAGTGGGCCTTTATGGGTGGAGGTGGGGTCCCCCAGGGCCGTGCCGTAAGTCCCTCAAAGAGGGCAGGAGGTGGGGCCGGCACATGAGGCAGGTGAGGGGCGCTATGGGCCACGTCGTGCCCTGACCACCTGCTCCGAGGGCCTGGAAGAGAACGGGCAGTTGGATTCGAACTGGGTGCTGGGGAGGGAAGGCTGCGGCCTGGCTGAGGCTGAGGGAGGTCCGCCGAAGCTCAGCTCTTCCCATGTCCCGCCTGGCCCAGGGGCCCTGGGGCTGGCCAGGCTGGGCCTCGCACCCACCCTGGGCAGCGGTGCCTGGACTACAGGGGTGCTTGGGTGTCTGTGGGGAACATCGTGTCTGCCCGTCTAACAGGTGTACGTGCAGGTCCTGTGGGGCACATACGGGGGGTGGGGGAGCGTGGGGGTCACCCCAGGTGTCACACGGTGGGACTAGGGACAGGAAGCGGTGTGCACACAGTGGGTCTGGGTCCCAGCAGGTCCCTGCAGCGGTGGCGGCCCGCTGGCGCCCCGGAGCAGGGCAGGGGCTGGGAGGCAAGGTCTGTGTTAGGAGGCGTTCAGGATGGTCGGGGGCATCTGGGCTGAACATCGTGTGTCCCAGGGGCACCGGGGTTTCTCTGTCCACTCAAGGGAGACGCCCCAGCCAGTGGGGACGGGAGGGGAGGCTGTCTCACTCGTTCTGTTTGGAGGAGCTCCAACCAGGGAGGAGGATCCTGAGGAGGGCCCAGGGCTGGGCCGGGGGGCGGGGGCGTTGAGCAGCCTCAGCCATCCTGCCTGTGGAGCGGATCACCCTTGGTGGGCATCTCCCCTCCTGTGTTCTCTGTGACCCCACAGCCAACTCCTGGATCCCAAGGCCGCAAGTGCCCCCAGCTGTGTGAGCAGCTCCCGTCCCCGCTGTGGGCACGCCAGGGCCAGCCGTCCCAAGGCCTCCTCCGTGGCCTCCCCAGCTCCCGAGGGGACAGCGGGATGTGCAGGGCTGGCAGGCGTTCTCGGGCCTGCAGACGTCAGGGGCTTTCCTTGGGCTCAGGCCACTCGGCTGCGTTGGTGGCCGCCCGGGCTCGCGGGCTTGGGCAGGGGCGCCCTCTGTCAGCCGTGCGGCCCCAGCCCAAGGAAAGCTGCTGGACCCCAGATTAGGAGGCCCGGACCCAGGGCCCCATCTCACCACGGGGAGTGGGCAAGTGGATGCTGGAGCTCTTGGCTGCAGAAGCTCTGGGGAAGGCTGGCCGAGATGCAGAACCCGGAAGGTGCTCGGCCCAGAGGGCACCGGTGGGAATCGGGGCCTGGGGAGGGGTGGCAGCCCGCTGGGGCCATGCAGGCTCCGAGGCTGCCAGTGCGCCGGGCGTAGCTCCCACCCCACCTGCCCCCAGGGCTGCCGAGCCAGGTCAGGGCCTGGGCCGGGGGCGGGGGGGATGGTGGGCAGCTTGCAGGGGAAACAGGGTCCGAGGTCTGGCCCCTCCGTCCCCACCCCGGGTGCCGCATGTCCAGCGTGGTGCAGGGCCCGGCACTGGCCCTTGGTGTCTGGGCCGAGCTGGCATGTCCTTAGCACCTCCTGCACCCCATCTCTTCTCACTTTGGCTGCCCCCCAAGGACTTGGTGGGCCCTGGTCAGGGGAGGTGAGTGAGGCCAGGTGTGTGGGTGACACCTGGCCCAGACGCAGCCCACCCCGTGCCCCCTCGGGGAGACCACGTGCTGTGCTCCCAGCCCCCACCCCCCGCCCCAGGGCGGACATGCGCACCCTTCACTCCTGCTTCCCTCCTACCTGGGGGGCGGGAGTGGGGGCAGATTTCCCTTGGGCTCAGGAGCTGGTCCTGCTCTGAGGTGCCCTGGGACTGGTTTCCACGAAGGCCGGCCCAGGATGCATTTCGCCCCCGAAGCCACCGCTCCCCCTTCCATGAAATGAGTCCAAACGGCCCGGGTGCCCAGAGTGGCCCGACTCAGCCCAGTGCTCCTGCAGCCGGGCTCCATGGGCTCTCAGCACCCAGGAAGGAACGGGGTCGCCTGTGCCTTGGCTTGCTTTATTCTCTGCCAGTGTGGGAGCCAGAGAGTGCCCCCTGCAAGGCTCTCACCCCTTGGGTCCCATGATTAACCTGAGGCTCGGGAAGCTCACAGAAGTGGGTAGAGGTGACCTCTGCTGGTGCCAGGACCTTCAGGGAAGGTGGCCAAGGAGCCTGCTGGCCTGCACTGAATTGCACAGGTCACGGAAGCAGCAGAAGACGAGGTGGGTGGCCCCAATACTGTCAGGGTCGGTGGCTATGCAGGAGCTGGAGCAGGACCGGGTCACCATGGGGCTCTGGTGGAACGGGTACTCTGCCGGCCGTGGGCAGGTGTCAGGGCCTGCTCCTCTGCTCCCCGGGCCTGCCCAGCTGCCCCGACCTCCATGCACTTGATCTGATCCTTCCTGACCCCTCCAGTGATACCCTGTGACCCCCAAACTAATGGCCGGGCCTGGGAAGTTGTCCTTGCTCCCTCCAGGCCCCTGTTGGGGCCCGTGGTATAGCCTGGGGGCGGGACAGAGCCCGTCTGTGGGCCTTCCACCGCTGCCCCCTGCACCTCCAGTCCTGAGGACCACGTGGGGAAGGTGACCGCAGTGGACCCCCAGCCTGCTGTGGGCTAGACTCACCTGACTCAATCTGCAGCAGCGTGGTCTTGCAGGCCGTGTCCTCTGGCTTGCAGACAGAGATGTTCTTGCATAAGGAAACAGGTGTGGGCAGCTCACAGGTAAAGCATCTGAAGGCCTCACCTGGGCAGGGATGGGCAAACTCATCACCTGGCCTTGAGAGCCCTCTCGGAGGCTAGAGCAGAGGCCGTAGGGTCTCGCCCCTGGGCATACTCCCGGTGCCCACCTGGCCCGTCTCCCCTCCCACCCCCGCCTGGGGAGGTAGCCCGCCTCGCTGAGGCCCTTCAGGCCCAGGGCTCTGACCAGCGGACCCGGACACTGCGTTCCTCTCTGAGCCTTGGTCTCCCTGCCTAGACAATGGGGCCTGGGAGCCTGTCCCGGGCGAAGGCTCTAGGGCCCAGAAAGCCCATTGAGGCCGAGGGAAATGAGCCCAGTAGGGGCTGAAGGAGGCCTTCTGCCCAAGCCCCTGAAGGGCCCCCTCCCGAGTGAGGCCTGGAGACGGGTCCCTCGCCAGCCACACCACGGCCTGGCCACTCACCAGCGCGCAAGCTGGCGGCTGCGAGGAGCAGCAGCGGGAGTGCAGCCCCGCACCGGGCCATCTGCTGTGCTCGGAAGCTGGGAGAGGCAGTGCCGGGGCCACCCTCTGGGCACTTATACCCTCCCCTCTGCGGCGCAAGCCAGGGTGGTGGCGGAAGTGGCTGTGAGTCAGCAGGGTGGCACAGGGCAGAATGGGAGGCAGCGGGCGGGACGGTGGGCAGGCAGGCCGCCTCACTCACGGACCCTCAGGCAGTGGGACCCCTCGTGGCTCCAGCCCGCCTGGTGGCGGCCCACGCGGATACCGCACAGGCACTGAGCTCCCTTCAGCAGGCCCTAATCTGGACTTGGTGTATCTCAAACCCAGCCAGGGCCAAGACTGGTGTCCTTCACACCGGGATGTCCTGCCCTGACACAGGTGCCCACCCGAGCACAGGCCTGGAGGTGGGGAGTGTCTGCTGAGACGAGGGGATGGTGTCATGTGGGGTGGGGTGGGCGCCCAGGCTCCTCTTGGGATGATGGGTGTGAGGCTCCAGGCAGGCCCCACAATCACTGCCAGCCCCTTCCCTACAAATGACCTTTAGACCAAGCCTGAGCTTCCAGGTTTTAGGCCCCAGACAACAGGGTCCTGCCCACCCCCTGTCTCCCGGCCTGATAGCCTTCTCTGACTTTGTTCACTGCCCACATCCCACCGCAGGCTTTCTCGTGCCCACACTTTTGCCTGTGCTCTGCGTTTCAGTGGGCACCATCTCTGCTCTCCCATCCTAGCCTCAAGTCTTCCTCATGCTATATGGCCCAGTCCAGGTGCCCCTCATCCAGAGGTCATCCTAGTGTTCCAGACTCTGTTTTCTCTGTCCTCTGAGGGCCTAATGGGTGGCTGGGAGGGTGGATGATGGATGGATGGGTGGGTGAGTGGATGGATGGGTAGATGGGTGGATGGATGAGTAGATGGATGGATGGGTAGATGATGGATGGATGGGTGGGTGGTGAGTAGATGGATGTTGGGTGGGTGGATGGGTGAGTGAGTAGATGGATGGGTGGGTAGATGATGGATGGATGGATGGGTGAGTACATGGATGGGTGGATGGATGGTGGAGGGATGGGTGGGTGGGTGAGCAGATGGATGGGTGGGGGGGTTGGTGAATGGATGAGTAGATGGATGGGTAGACGGGTGAATGGATGAGAAGATGGGTGGATGTTTGGATGGATGGGTGGGCAGGTGGGTGAGTGGGTGATATTTGAGGGAGTGGATGGGTAGAGGGCAGAGTGAATGGCTGGAGAGTACATGAATGGAGGGAGGAAAGATGGGGGGAGATGGTAGATGAGTAGACGGAAGAGCAACTGGATGGCAGGTGAAGGAATGCGAGCGTGCTGCCGGCTGGGTGTGTGGAGGGGGGTGGGCCCCGCTGCAGGGTATGGAGTCAGACCCCAATCTCCAGGCAGGATGACATGCTGGGAGGAGGTTGGGCTGGCACTCCAGAGGCCTGGGTTTTGGTCTTGGCTTTGCCACTGGCTCTGCGTGCGGCCTTGGGGTGACTCCCTTGCCCCTCCAGACTGCATTCCTGTCTGTAGGATGGGACTAGGAACCTAGGGCAGTTTCGAGGGCAGATGTGACCTGGCCCTGTGGACTGAGGAAACAAAGGGAGGGCGTTGCTTGCAAAGGACGAGACGGCGGTTGCTGCAGATCCGACAACTGGGCCTCACACGGCAGGTGCAGGCACAGGCAGCACCGGGGAGGCCCCTCCCCGGGGCCGGGTCCACAATCGCGCCCAGGATGTTGCAAGAGGAGCCAGGGAGTGTCTAGTGTGGAGTGTGACGGATCCAGTGGGTCCTGGCCCCGCCTGACCTCCTGTGTGGCCAGTGTGCTCACTCACGAGCCCTTGACCCCCTTTCTTCCACCTGTCAGCCAGGCAGAGCGGCCTCTGCGCCTGAGGGCAGCCGTAAAGACGAGGGGGGCGTGGACCTGGGACGGGCTTGGGCAGGAGGGCGAGAGACACCCCCCCCCCCCCCCGGGCTGCTGGGGCTGCCTGGAAGGGCCCTGCTCTGGCTTTGGAGGGGAGGGAAGGCCAGGTGGGAGCGGCGGCCGGGAGGGGGGCACAGCTTCCCGTGTTTGCCTGCAGGGCCGTGCGTGTGTGCGTGCGCGTGTGCGTGTGCGTGTGTGTGGATTGGGTCTCGGACCAGGCTGTGGGGCTCAAGTGGCCCCGCCTCTCTCCTTGCCTTTGTGGGAGACACAAGAAACGCCAGGGGAGAGGCGTGATGAGTTACTGGACGGTGCCTCCCCCGTGACAGCCAGAGCTCAGGGCCACAACCCCAAACGCAGGCGCACTGACAGCACTTGGCCCGGCCTCCCGAGCTCCCAGCCAGTCCTGGAGACTGTGCGAGGGGCTCTGGGGCACTTGGTGGCCATGCTGTGTGGCCAGTCTGTGCTGGACACACGGGGGGCCCGCTGGGCAGTGGGGTTCTGTCCCCCAGGAGCTGGCTCAGGACCACAGAGCCCCTGAGACTGAAGGTCTCGCCACAGGAGGCAGAGGTGTGGGGTTCCTGGGGTCCCGGGGGGGGGCCTTCTGGCCACTGGTCTCTGTCAGAGGCATGGGGTGTCTCCTGGGCCAGGACAGTGCTGCATCGGGTCTTGGCTGCTGCCCTCCCCATCCCGGAGCAGGAAGTCCCGGGAGGAGGGTGAGGGCTGGTGGCGAGGGCTCTCTGGACTCAGGGCGGAGGCCGGCGGGAGCACCCTGGTGAGCTAGAAGGAGCTGCGCCCCCTCCCAGGACTGGGCCCAGGAGAAGGTGCTGGAGCAGGAGGCCAGAGACGAGGGGCAGGCCCCAGGGTGACTGAAGGCCCTCGCCTCCCCTCCCCTCTCGCCTCCCTCAGGTTGTCCTGGGGAGGAGCCAGCGCTGGGTGGGAGCACTGGGGGGGTCCGTCCCTCCTCAAGTGCCGAGCCCTCGCCGTGTTTCCAGGACCAGGTGTGTGAGCGTGTGTGCGTGCGAGCGCTGAGGCCCACCCTGGATGCAGGCCGGGGTCCTCCGGGACGAGAGGCCTGCGGGGCAGGTGACTCCCAGGAAGATGAGCCGGAGGATGTGTGCCCAGGGCCAAGGTAGAGTGAAGGTCCCTCTGCACTGGAGCCTGGGTGCCGGGGCAGCAGGGAGTGGGCTCGGTGGGCCTGGAGAAGGCAGGCGGCAGAGGTGCCACCCGACATAAGGGGGCGTGTCACTAGGGGCGGCGGGGGGGGGCAGGGGGCCTTCATGGAGCGACCCCAGACCCAGACCACTCTCAGTGCGCTGGACCTTCCTTCCACCCGGCGGGGCCTGTCTCTTCTCCCAGTCAGTCACCGAGAAGCCACCATGTGTGACCCGGGCCTGGCAGGTGGGGTGCTGCCCCCGCCTGTGGGGACCCACTCTGCCCCCACAGGGCTCAGGGAGCAGAGCCCTGCCCGCTTTGATGGCCTAGTGACCATCCCTGCTTAGCACGTCTTGGGACATGGGGAGGAGGCAGACGAGGGCAGCCATGTGGGTGACGAGAGGGCCCCAGAGAGACCCCAGAGGCCAGGAGGGGCTGAGAAGGGGCCCGAGGGGGACACGGGACGAGGCTGACAGAGCCAGACGCGCAGCCGGAGGCCCCCCGCCCCGGTCCCGGCGGCAGAGCTGCCCGAAAGGAGATTCAGGAGGCCAGGTGCAGGGACAAGGCTTCTTCAGGGGCGCTCGGGCGGTGCCCGGGCCGGCGGGGGTGCGCTACAGGCCGAGGCTCCAGAGCAGGAGGGGCGCCAGCGCCAAGGCCAGGCTGCGGCGGCCGTCCAGGCCGGGGGCCCCGTCCAGGTTGCAGAGCTCCGTGTTGCAGCAGGACACGGGCCGGGTCTGGCCGATGCTGTCCACGTCCGAGGGCACACACTTGCTGGCGCAGGACTTGGTCACCGTGGAGTCCCCGAGGAAGGGGTACACTGTGGGCCATGTTGGGGGCCTGGTCAGCTCGGCCCTCGGGCCCCTGCGCCCTGCCCCGTGACCCCAGGGCGGGTCAGCACTGCTTCTCAGGCCGTCCGAGACCCGTCCCTCCTTCCTCTTTTCTCCCGCCACCGTGGGCTGAGTGCCGCCTCTGCGCTGGGGACACAGCGACTTGCAGAGGGGGTCCTGGCTGGATGAGGCAAGCCCTTTCCAGGTGACCCCCAGGCAAGGCGAGGATTCCTTTCCATTAAAGGAAAGAAGGGAGGAGGGAAGGAGGCCTAATTGCTTGGACCAAAAACCCTTTTGCAAATGGCTAAGGCGGTGGTTGCCTGCTGTGCATCGCTGGCCTGGGGTGACTGTCCCGGAGGCAGCTCCGCCCTGGGACCCCAGCCCCGCCCACCCAGCGCCCACTGACCTGTCTCCAGGGAGTAGAGGGTGGTCTTGCACATGGTCTCGTTGGTACCGCAGGTGACGATGGTGGCACAGCTGGACACAGCAGTAGGCTCATGACAGGTGTAGCATCGCAGGGCCACCACTGGGTAAGGAGGGACGGAGGATGCATCAGGCCGACCCTGCCCCTCCCCACGCCCTCTGTCCTGGAGGCCCGGGTTTGAGGGGGACGGTGCCATCCAGGTTCTGGTTGCCCACCAACCCAGCCCCTGGGAGGACTCAGGAGGTCTGAGCTGCGGGCCATAGAGACAGAGGGTGCCCCTGATGGGCTCGGCCTGCGGGGCCCAGGTGGGGAGGGGACCGCTCTGGAAGCATCGAGAAGGTGCCTGCAGGGAGCCAGCCAGCCCTGCAGGGTCAGGAAGGGTCAGGGTGGCCTCGGTGTGGCCGGACAGCCCCTCGGGTCCTGACCAGCAAAGAGCAGCACCCAGAGGGCTGCAGTGGGCATCGGGCACAGACAAGGAGGTGTGTGGGGTACAGGGCGGGCCGGCCCAGGGCTCCCAAGGTGCCAGCTTCCACAGGCGGGCAGAGCCACAGCCCAGGGCCCCAGGCAGGGTGGGGTGCGGGCCAGCAGGGGTGGGGCCCCCGGGGAGCGTTTCTCTTCCCCACCTCACCTCACCCCATGGGAGCCCGGGGGGCCGGGCTGGCTCGTGCTGGTCCACGCACGGAGGCCACAGGCTCCTCTGCCCCTCTGTGTGTCCCTGTGTCCCTCGAGTTGACCTCAGCTTCCCTCCGGCGGGGGCCCGCTCTGCCCAGCTCCCCTTCTGGTTGGGCTGGGGCCCCGAGGGGCAAGGGCGTCTCCCCCAGTTGCTCTCTCAGACCCCCCGGCAGCCCCCGTTGGCAGAGCCTCCTGGTCTCCCCAAGACAGCCCCGAGGCCGGAGCCGGGGGGCAGGGTGGTGACCATGCCCTCTCCAGCCAACGGCCCTGCCCGTGCCCATAGCCCCAGGGACTTGCTCCCAGGGCTCCCCAGCCGGCCCCCCTCCCCGGGCCGGTGCTGCCCACCCAGCCCACCCAGCCCGCCCCAGGCCTGGGCCCTCCCCTCCCGCTCAGCCCGCTCCCCGCCCCGCCTCTCCTGGGTCCCCCGCTTCCCCTCCGCCGCCCCTCTGCCCAGCGCCCCTCACCACGCTCTCCACGCTCGCCGCAGGTCACCAGCAGCAGCACCAGTAGCACCAGCCGAGCCCCCCTCATGGTCGGGTCCTCACAGCGCACCTCTGCACGCGCGCCTCCGGCCTGCCCGCGGGCCAGCGGACACCCAGTGCAGCCACCCAACCGGTCAGCCAGGCGGATTAGTGGGATTGGGTTTCCTGTGGGTGGCAGAGAAGTGGAGGCCCGCCCCTCCCGCCCTCCGAGGCCCTCCCGCCTCCACCGGGCGCCCCGTTCCTCTGTGGGGACTCCTCTGCCCTCCCTGTCCCTTCCCATCGCTCTCCCTCCCTCCCAGAGCCCAGGTCCCTCCTCGGCCCCGAGGGCCCCCCTCTGTGGTTTGGAGGTCCTCACTGCCCTCTGTGACTCCCTTTCCTGGGCTCCCCACCGTCTCCTTCCTCCTCCACCCCTACCCCCACCCTGGTTCCTGCCTCTGCCCCGCACCCTTCCCACTTGGGTCCCCGTGCCTATCTCCAGGGCAGAGTCTGGGTCCGGTGGTTCTGGGTTTGAATGCTACCAGGGTGCCCTGACGCCCGCCCCGCCCAGCTCCTCTGAGGTAGTGTCGTGGGGCACAGTGACATGGGGGCAGATTTCTGCCCGGACAACCAGCCAAAGTGAACTCAGATGTTTAAGGGGACAAGGACAGGAGAAGTGCTGGGTCAACAGAAAGGTGCTGCATGGAGGGCGGGGGAGGGGAGGGGCAGGGTCACCGGGGGGATGCTAATCCCCGCGTCCCCAGTGTCCCCTCCCACTGTCAGGCAGGGAGGTGACAGGAAGGTCCTTGTCCAAGGCCCAGACAGGATGGAAGTGGGGCTCCAGCCACTCCCCCACCCACACGTGTGCACATGCTTGCACACACACGTGCGCCCCCCAGAGTGCCTGCACTTCAGCCTCCCAGGACGTGCTCCGTCTGTGGCTCTCACACTCTCCGCCGAGCCCGCGGCTGCCAGGGTGAACCCTGGGGTGGGGAGGGTTGTTGGCAGGTCCTAGGGCCTCTTGCTGGGCAGTCAAGGCCACGGCGCCCGGCCTCGCGGGGGCCACACTGCAACCCCACCCAGCCCCTCCGCCTTTTCGCAGAGGGTCCAAATCTGACTCCTCCTAGACTTTGCTCCTGCTCTTCCTGTCCCCAGGGATGCCCATCCCTCCCTGGCCCTCCCCTGCCCCCCCCCCCTCCTGTGGTTGAAATTCTCTGTCTGGGGACCTGACCCCGACCCCCACCCCGTGGCCTCCATGTGGGAGCTGGAGGGGCCCTGGGGGGGGCCCGAGGGCGCGGCGCGTGGTTCCCCGTGTCACCTCCCCGTGTCACCCGGCGTGCGTCAGCCACCTCTCCCGCGGGACGGTGCTTTCCTCACTACGCCCGAACAGCTATCCCGCGGACACAGCGTCAGATGCTCCTAGCAGCCGGCTGGCTTGGCCGGGGCACGAGCTCGGGCTGGGCAACGGCCAGGGCAGCAACCGGGCTTGTCCGATTTTATGCCCACTGAGCCACGGGCTGCGGGCCGGCCGGGAGCTGGGAGCGGCTAACTGGATCCGACACCCACACACACGCCCCGGCGTCCCCCCCCGGCCAGCCCGCCGCCTTCGCTGCAGCCCAGGCCCGCCGCCGCCTCGTCTGCAGGCCAGGCCCCACCTGTGCTTCGGGAACACACCCCGGGCCCTGGGGACTGGCCGCTCCGGCAGTTTCGGCCCCATCCCTGGGGAGCCACTGAAACTCTCCAGGTGGCACCTGTCCACTGAGGGCCGGCGGCAGTGTGGCTCAGTCAGTCTGCGTGGGCTGTCTAGGACCCCTCCACGCTGAGAGGCCTCCAGCCGCCCCTCAGTTCTACTAGGGGCCTCCAGGGCTCAGGGTGTGACCGGGGTCAGGGCTCAGGGTGTGACCAGGGCCAGGGCTCCTGTACTTCCGCTCCATCTGCGGGCCAGGGTCCTCCTCCGCTGCTTGTGGTGGCCTCTTCTGAGCAGTGTCCTCAGCGCCCAGGAAGGCAGAGCGCGTGCTCCAGCAGGCCCGCAGTCGCCCGTGGCCCCGGGAGGCATCCAGCAGAGTAGAGTGACGGTTCCTGAGCAGGTGTTTCCTCCACTGTGACGGCAGCGTATGGTGTGACGTTCTCCCCAAGGCAGGCCCGAACGCCTTCCAGCTGGACCCCTCCTGAGGGACCCCCAGGTGCATGTGCCCCAGTGTTCGGGCACCTGTGTATTAGCAGGCATCAGGCTGCTCCCTGTGTCGTGCCGGAATCTTCCAGTGAGACAAGCGCTGGGAGGCACAGAGCCGGGACCCCCGGGAACCCCCGTTGAACCCGCGGCGCCACAGGCTCCTTGTCCCAGCTCGGGGCTTCTCCTCCCCGCTCTCCACCACGCTTGACCCTCCGGCAGGTTTGCAGGAAGGCAGAGCTGGCAAACGACTCCCGTTCGTTGCAGGGACTTTGTGAAAGACGCAATCGCTCTTGGACGAAAACCATTAGACACACCTGTTTACGCCTCAAGGCCCAGAGGCCGAACCGTGATCTCAGGGCGCTGCGTCCCCCCACCAGGCCCCCCCCCCACGCACCTGGTCCTCAAGCCTAAGCAGGGGAGGCGTGGGCCCCGAGTGGCCGGTACTCGCTCCCGTCCACAGGCGTCTGGTGACATTTCGGGGGCGGCACCAACAAAGTTCTCGGGGCATCTTAGAGTTTGGCGCAGGCTTCGGACTCGCCCGCGGGGCAGCACCACCCCACACCCCACACCCCACACCCCACACCCCACACCCCACACCCGCGAGGGGCCTGCTTCCCGCCTGTCCCCACCCCCTTCTCTGCTCCTCCTTGGGATTCTCTAGTGGGGAAGGGGTCATCTTTTTTTCACACGTGTGGCTGTTTTGCTGTTGTGTTTCCCTTTTGTGTATTGTACTTTTTCATGTTTTTCTTAGATTTTTTTGTGAGGTCATGAATCTTTCCCAGTGTGGATTATCAATCTTGTTTTTCTTTTTTTTCTCAAACATTGTTTTTTTCTTGTTAGTTTTCAACCAGCTTTATTGGATGGCCCTCACATTCCGCACAATTCACCCCCTGGAAGTGTTTCCCGCAGGTTCGGGCAACCATCCCCTGGGGCCCAGCGAGAAGCCCCTGCCCCCCAGCCCCCCTGCGCAGCAGCACCCCCCATCCGCCCTGGCCCGTCGTAGGCCCCCCGTTCCCCAGATTCGGCCTCCTGTGCTCCGCATCGCGAGCTCCTCCCGCGCTCAGAGCCAGGCACGCGCCGCGGGGACCGTGTGTCCCTCCGAGCGCTGCCCTTTGCCGCCCTTTGCGCTCCTCGCACACTGTCGCCACCAGGCCCCGTGGCAGCGCGTTCATGGAGAGGTTTTTGTGCAAAACACGTGTTCCCCTGTTGTGGGTATGCGCCTGCGGGTGGGAGGGCTGGGTGACTAGATTTTTCTGTGACAAGCTGTCATTTTAACAATTTTTTTTAAGTCTTTGTTTGTTTAAAGAGATCTTATCTATTTATTCATGAGAGACCCAGAGAGAGGCCGAGACCCAGGCAGAGGGAGAAGCAGGCTCCACGCAGGGAGCCCATCGCGGGACTCAATCCCAGGATCCTGGGGTCACGCCCTGGGCTGAAGGCAGGTGCTAAACTGCTGAAGCACCCGGGCCCGCCCCCCCCCCCCCCCCCCGCCTTTTTCTTTCTTTCTTTTTTTTTTTTTTTTACGTTTAAATCTCTGATTCAACTGGAATGGGAGAGAAGGCCCCGAGCCAGCCTGGTTTTCTCCTCGGGGTGGTCAGCTCCCCACCTCCCGAGTCCTGCCTCCCCCGCTGCCCCTCTGTGCCGCGTTAGCGCCTGCACAGAGCTGTCCTGCGGTTGGGGTTGTCCGAGTCTCTCCCATGCACCCTGAGCCCCGCCACCCAGAGGCCCTCCTTGTGCCCCTGTGTGGGGCCGCTCTCTGCTGGGACGCTCCCCTCCCACCGCCCCCGGGGGGCTGCACCACCACACTGGCTTTTCCACTGGCTTCCATGAGAGCGGCTGGGGAAAGGGAAAGGGCTGGGGGGTGGGCCTGGGGGTCACTGGGGAGGCCTTGACCCACTCGACAGCTGGAGGCCGGCTGGAGCCATGCTGCAAAGATCCCAGGTGGGTGCTTGCGTGTGCACCTGTGCGTGGGTGGGGGCAGAGCCGCCTCCAGCCTCACCCGCCCACCTGCCCGCTCTGTTCCCTGCATGCTCCCCTCCCCCTCCGCGAGGGCCCCTCCCGCTTCCTCTGACCCTCCCAGGGCCACCAGTAGGTGTTCCACCCTCCTGCTCTGTGCTGGGGTGCCCTCCTGCGCTGTGCGGGTGCAGCTCTGAGCTCCGCAGGTGGGGGGAGCCGCGGGGGGTGGAGGCGGCAGTCAGTCGGTCAGTCGGTGTTGCAGAGGCTGAACTGGCAGCAGACGATGGACACGTGGGGGCCAAGGCCCAGGGTAGCGATGTCGGGGCAGCCACTGTAGCAGGATTTGGTCACCAGAGGCATGTCAATGACGCTGAAGGGGACTCCTGGGGTGGACAGAAGATAAACTGCAGGCTCCCCGAGGCTCTGAGCTGCCCGTACCCCCTGCCCCCTGCCACCAAGCCCAGAGGCAGTCCCCAGAGTGGGTGTAACTGGCCCCCTCCCTTGGGTCCTTTCCTGAGCTGCGGCCAGTGGATGCTCCCCACCGCCCTGTTCCTGACTAGCTGGGAGCCTGGATCAGCTCTGCACCCTCTGGGCCTGGGTCTCTTTTCCTGGGCAAGGAGGGGACGGCTGGCCCACCCCGCACATGCCCTACTCACGGGTGGCGATGCTGACGCAGTAGTTGGAGCCCCAGGGGCATGTGGACGGATGGAGGCACCCTCCGAAGCCCTTGCACTGGTGACAGCTCAAGGCTCGGGCTGCAGCCACGAGTGGAGGGACGGGTGGATGGACACACAGACAGGGACACAGGTGTGAGCAACGCCCACCTGACAGTCCCTTCTATCCCCGCCCAGTGCCCCCTGTCATCCTCAGGACCTTAGCCCCTCCTCCTGGGGTGCACAACCCTTGAAGATCTCCCAGATGGGGGGTGGGGGAGATGACCAGGGCCACAGCTGGGTCGGCTGCAGCTGGAGGCAGCTCTTCTGAGTGAGGACAGCACTGGGCTGGGGGGCAGGATGGGGTCTCCCCGGGCTCACTGTGTGACTCCCCCCCACCCCGGGCAGTGGACGAACAGCAGAGGGAGTGGAGGGTTGGGGGAAGTTTGGGATGGGAGAAGCGGGCGAGGGCTCCCCAGGACATGGCCTCGCCCACACGTCTGCGGGACCTGAGCAGGACCCCTGAGCCCCGCAGGCACCTTGGTTTCAGTGGCCGAGGTGGTGGGGCCTCACGGCCTCCGTGGGGAGTGGGAGGCAAGGGTGACAGAAGCGCTGGGCAATACAAGGGACAGGAGGAGGCTGGCACGGCCCCGTGTGTTCTTTGAGGACGGCCCTGAGGCTTTTGAAACCCCGAGTTCTGGCACACCTGCCCGTCAGCCCGCCTGGCTCTCGGTCCCCTGTCCCCTCTCACCACCTGTGCTTCTCGCCCCGAACTTCCTGCCTCCCTCCCTGCCTCTCCTGTGCTTCCTGCACCCGAGCTGTGTGCTGTCGGAGCGCGGCGTCGCCCTGCTCTGGCCGCGTGCCCCTGCGGGCACCAGCACGCACGCAGCCCGAGGGCCGGGGGAGCTGCTGGCCCGCGCCACGCACACCCGCCGCGGGCAGGCTCCGAGCCTCAGGACGCTTGTGCCGCAGTCCAGGCCGTGTGCTCGCGCCCCGGCCACGCCCCAGTCAGTCCTGGGCCTCAGCTGGGCTGCCCCAGCCCCGCCGTCACCGCCCAGGGCAGCACACTTTCAGACCCGGGTCCTTTGGCCACGATGATGAACCACACCCTTTAACCAGGCCGTAGCGTGCACGGCGCACGTGTGCACACACGCCCGGGCAGGGCTACCTGCTCCCTCCTGGCTGGCCCTGAGCCCTCTGCTCACCCCTGGGGCTGTGAGTGGCCTCCTCCCTGAGCCACAGAGCAGGCGATGGAGACGGGAAGTCTCCACGGTGGCAGTGCCGCCGACCATCAGCCAGCCCCACAGAGCCATCCGAGACCCCACGCGTGTCCAGGAGAGGTGACAGCTCAGGTCACAAAGCCCATGGAAGCTGCCTGAAGCCACCCTCACGTCTAACCTGACGACCGTGTGGTAAGCTGCATGTGCCACCTCATGGACAGACAGGGAATGTCACCTGGAAGGCGGGGTGTCTGTGGCCCTGAGACTTTGCCGGGCCTCCCGCTCTCCTCTGCTCGGCCTCCCAAATGCCTTCCTGCTTTGCCCATACTGTTCCTTCTGCCTTCCAGGCAAAACAGACCCCAGCTCAAATGCCGCCTCCTGGATTTCCAGGCAGAGCTGATGACTCCTCCTTGGACGTGCCCACCACGAGCTGCTGGCACCTCTGGCCCTAGCCTGGTGACAATGTCACAAGATCACACCCCACCTGATCTTGCTCAGGGCTCCCTTCCTACCCCCACTGCCTCTGATGTGAAGGACATGGGTGGGGTGTTTCACCTCCTCTTCTGTACCCCCAGAGCATCCTCCTCTGTACCCAGTGGGGCTCAGGAGAGCTTTGTGGAAGGGAGGAAGGGAGGGAGGAGTGAGTCAGGTGGAAGGGCTGCAGGTGCAGCTGACCGGGCTCGTGTCCTATCCTGGTTCATGGAGCAGCAGGTGGACACCTCCTGCTCTGGACCCCGTTTGTTCCCTCTAAAGCAGGGCTGGCATGTGTGCTGGGGGACAGTGTGCTTCCCATGGGTAGCAGGGAGAGGACACAGGCAGCACTGTGGCACCAGGGGGAGGGGGTCCTGTGATCCACTGAGGGAGGGGAGCCAGGGGAGGGAGGAGGGGCCTGTGGGGGCCACTCCCAGATGCCACCCAACCCGTGACCTAGCCCTGGTGGTGACAGAGGCTCTCCCCACGCCCGTCCATCCACACTGATGGCCCCGGGGCCCTGAGCCTCCCAGACCTTCCCCACCAGACAGAGCCCGCACAGAGCGTTCCTGCAGGGAGAGAGCGGCGGGTCCCGGATGCTGCCGGGTGCAGCCCTGTGCCCATGCCCAGGGCCGCCCAGACACTCTCTGTTGATCTCATTCAGGGCCACTGCCCGTGAGGAGCCGACCCAGACGGGGAGACAGAGGCCTTGCCAGATGAGGGCACGAGGAGTGGGCTGGTTGCGGTTGGATCGAGGGCCCAGCTGGTTTGGTTCGGGCCTCTGGGGAGGTGGGTGGAGATGCCATCCCACCTCGTGTGTGGCAGGAAGATGATGCGGCCACGAGTGGGCAGCCCCATTCGAGGGAGATGCCCCCGAGCAGCCCTCAGGCAGGCATCGGGTCCAAGGGGCCCAGAGCCGCACCAGATGGGGCCAGTGATAGCGGACGTGGGTGCAGCTGAATATGGAGGTGGCCAGAGTGGGGAGCTGGCCCCACGAGGGAGCCTGAGCACAGGAGGAGAGACCCGGGCCCCAGCCAGAGAAGAGTTCGGAGGCGGCCAGAAGGGGGTGCAGGCCCCGGGAAGCTGGAAGGGAGCCCCACTCTCAGTGTGGGGCTGTGGGGGAGGTGGGGGGAGAAAGGCGTCAAGCTCGGGGTAGCGCTTGCAGGACGAGGACAGCCTCGAGGGCTCGGCTGAGGGGCCTGCGGGTCCCGGAAGGGGGTCGGGGGAGAACTCCTGAATGCTCCAGAAGCAGACGGCGGGGAGGCCCCAGCGCCCCCGGAAAGGGGATGGAGGAGCAGGACTTGGGCGCCCCTGAGGCAGTGGCTGAGGTCGGGGAGGGCTTAGAGCTGGGGAGGAGGTGGCCCCTGGACTCACCCGGCTCCAGGCTCAAGGCGGCCGCCAGCAAGAGCCCGAGGAGCAGCCGCATGGTGTCCTGGGGAGAGGCTGGTCCCGGCCCCCACTGCCATCTTATACCTGCTGTCCCCGCCGCACCCGCTCCGTGTGACTCAGTGGCCGCTGACTCAGCCGAGAAGCCGGCCGGGCCGCCCAGCGCCCAGGCCCAAGGGCAGGCCCGGTGTAGGCAGACCTTTCCTTGTCCATCAAGGGCGATCCCAGCTTGTAGGTGGGGACCGCGGGAGAGCGCCTGGCACGGGGCAGACCCTCGGCGCACAGCCTCTGGCTTCTCCTGGGCTGAAGCCGAGGTCCTCCCGCGGCCGTGCCAGCGACGTCAGGGCCCGCGGGAACCTTCAGCAGCGCTGCCTCCTGCGGGCTAGAGGAGCAGCCCCCCTCCGAGAGCCAGAGCGTGCGCGTCCTCAGCTGTCCTGCCCGTCAGATGGGCCCAGTGGGCAGCAGACAGGAATCTGAGGTCCCACGATGGGTGAGAGCCCAAAAGGGCACACGTGGGAGCAGAAGCCAGCCATGCGGGCCAAAAGCTGGCAGGCCTGGGGCACCACAGGGGCCGAGCAGTGGCTGTCCCGGGGCGTTGGCTCCGTCAGCCGCTCTATCTGGTGGGCTCCTTAGGGCTGGGGGCCGGGTAGACTCAGACCTTGCTCCCGGATGGGGAGCCAGGGTGAGGAGCCTGAGAGCCTGGGGTGGTAGGGGGGTTCCTGGGTGCCGCCTCCCTCCCCCAGCCCCCACCAGCCTTCTCTGCTCAGAGGGGGCAGCTGGGTGACTGGGTGGCCTGCTGCTTTCCCTGGACCCACAGATCCTCCTGCCTGTCCTGCTCGCTCCCCTCCCATTGGTCATCCCCTTGCCCTGTGCGAGCCCCGGCGCACATGAGGGCCACTGGATGAGCTGGCGTCTGGGACCCACGCAGCCGGCATGACCAGCTGCACCAGACCGGAAGGGGGGACCCGAGGTCAGGCCCCGCTGGCTGGTGAGGACAGAGAGAAGGGCAGACATGTGTCCTCATCTGTTTATTCACACTGGAGATACTGAAGTGCATAGTGTGAGCAGTGGAGGAGGCCCGGGCCCGAAGGCGGAGTCTCATGCGGGTCAGGGTCAGGGGTTGGCATTAGCTGCTGGCAGGGGCATGGCCCTGGAAGTGCCCGGAGCTCGCCAGTGGCAGGAAGGGAAGAGGGACCACCCATGGATCTGAGGCCTCCTTTGTGCTAGGCCCTGAGCCGGGCACTTACACCCCCAGCCTCGTCCATCCCCCCGAGGCCTCCGCTTGGTGGGCATCATGCCCATTTTATGAATGAGCCAGCCCAGAGCTGTAGGACCCAACAGAACTCAAGAGGTCTAGAAGCATGAATGAGTTACATGTTTATCAAACAAGTCAGCCACTGCGGAGAGAGATGGGGCGGTTGGTCGACCCCCCTCCCCGCCCGCCCACCACCAGCGCACCTTCCTGATGCCTTCTGTATGCAGCGGGGCCAGGCCGCACACAGGTCTGGAGGGTGCCTTTGGCTGCAAACGCCCACCCTGTGTCCCCAGGGTGGGCGCCTGCTGCCCCCGCTTCCCCAGCTGTGCTCCCAGGGTGCCCACAGGAGGCAGCACAGCAGATACCCAGGCTGCTTCCAGACTCGAGATGGACGCCACGGAGAGCTTCAAAGAGCCCGAGCATCGATCCACATGGAGGGGACACTCATTTCTGTTGGGGCGATCCCCACAGTGGAAATGCCCGCTGTCTCGCTGGCAGCTGGAGACCCTGGCCTGGTGCCCCTGTGCCCCCTCTCTGCAACCCCAGCTTGTGGGACGCAGACACGGGGCTGGACACCTGCCTCTGGGCCTCACGGTATCTCAAACCTCTGCTTCTACTTTTCTCCTTCTAGAGCTTTCCTGACTCTCAGCTCTTATCATTATCTCACAGGCCAAAATAGTTCTAAGTTTATAACCTGCTCCCTTCCCTGTCCCAGGCTCTGGGACGCAGCCTCCCAGCAGATGGGAGAAGACCGCACAGCGGGGGCGGGGTGGGGGGTGGCGGGCAGCCAGGTCAGCGCCCCGTGCCTCAGCCTCCTCACCTGTAATGCCTTCTACCTCGCAGGGTGGTCGTGGAGTGCTTACAGCCACAGCACAGGGCAGCCGGACAGTCAGTTCCCATGGTCGCTGTGCCTGTCCCCACTGGCACTGCCCTTCCAGGTCAGTGTCACATGCGTCCCACGAGGGGCCGGGGCCCCCGCATTGGTCGAGGACCTCCTGAGGGCTCTGGGTTGGGTTCCAAGGACAGCCCAGCCAGCCAGAGCCCGGCCTGGTCCTGCGGGCCTGGTGCAATGCTGGGGTGTTGGGCTTGGACCAGGTCACGGTGGACAGAGGGGCACAGAAGGCAGGTGTAAGAAGCACCCGCACACGGCGGCAAGCCCAGCTCCCTGGATCCCTGCTCTCAGTGACCCCAGAGCCCACGGGTGCCCAGGCAGGGCTCTAACGTCATCAGCCACTGAGGGGAGGGAGGACCCATCCTGTGCTCCTCCCGGCCGTGGCCTAGGATGCCTGCTGACCCAGGACAAAGGTCTTACACAAGCACTTTAACAACCAATTCCAAGCCTCTCCCACTGAGTCAGGTCAAGGGCGGCTAGGGCTGGAGGCCTCCGTCCACCCTTTCTTCCAGCCGGCATCCGCAGGTAGAGGCCTGCGCTGGCCCTCCAGGCAGCTCTGTGGGGAGCTTGGTCTTCCTGAGACCGACCCTTCCTGGGGGGTGTCCCGCAGGACCTGTGGGAGCTCAGGGTTGGAGTCTGGCTTGCTGCCTGCCTCCCCCAGGGAAGGGCTCACACCGGATCGGGCCTCAGGAGGAGGCACCCAGGTGTCCTGTGGGGACTGAGCCCTTGACCGGACACTCTGAGGGGTGCAGCTCCTTTCCTGCCCAGGATGAGAGGCCCATCTTCCCCGACCTTCTGGGAGGTCCAACCAGGTCTGCCCGAGGTCACCTGCTGAGGCTCCCCCAGGCTCTCCCACGATATCCTAATCCCTTGGGTTCTGGAAGCACTGGGTGAAGCTCTCAAGGCAGGATCTCCAGCACAGGCTCCCTTGATGAGGCCACACTTGGGGGCCAAGGGCCTCTGCGTTCCAGAGACGATGCCACCACACAGGCATTTGCCACAGTCCTGCCCGCTTAGGTCCAGACAGCCTGAAGGGGCTCCTGGGCCCCTCCACGGACCCTGGGGCTGGCGACACTGGGCAACTAAGGCCTCAGTGGGAGGAGGACCGGTGTTTCCTGGGCCACCCTGATCCAGGATGGTCTCTGCTGGGCAGACTCTTGACTTTGAAACCAGGCCAGGGGTGGGGTTCACCTAGGCTTGTACCCTTTAAATAATGCCAATTCTTGGGCCCTTGACGGTCCCAATACCCCACTAGGTTGGGGGCACTCACAGACCACTCCTCGGATCAGAGAGGAAGCTCTCCAGCCCCGGTGGGCCTCTCTCTCCTCAGGCACAGTTGGAGGGTAGAGGGTCCCATGGAGACCCGCAGGCTGATGGGCTCAGGCTTTGGGGCCGAGGCCAGTTCAGCCAGCATTCACTGAGCGGGGCCTGCAGGCCAGAGCGGAGGGAGGCCAGCCGGAAGCGGCTGTGGGCAGTGGTTGTTGGGATGGGGGTTGCAGAGGAAATCCTGGGGTGCGTGTCCAGAGGGAGCCTGGTCATCTGCATTGCATCCCAGAGCCGGCCTCTCCCAGCGTCTCTCCAACTCCTCTCCTTCCTCCCAGGATCCTCCCCGCACCCCCCCACCCCGCCCTCCGCCCTCCATCCTCCGCCCTCTGCCCTCCCCCGCTGACGCTGACTCGGGTGCTCACACTCTCAGGCACCTGCTGCGGCTCACCCCCCTCCACTAAGGGCCAGGCCAGGGCTGAAGATCAGGCTGTTCTGGACCCACCCAACTCCCTTCCCTCCCTGCCAAAAATAGCCCTGGGGTCAGCTCTCACGCTCCACCAAATATAGCCATCTGGCCTGCCTGCCCTGCCCCCAAGTGCCTGCCAGCCTCAGGCGGGGTGCGGGGGTGCGCAACAGGGAAGGTCAGGGATTGGGCGGAGCTAGAAGGGAAGAGCCTCTTGCCAGGCTCCTGGGGCTGGGGGCCTCAGGGGCTCTTTAGGATGAGCCACCCCCACCCCCCACCCAGGCCTTCCTGGCACTCCCACCTGGATGGCTGACAGGGACGAAGGCCTTCCTCACGTGGCCCTCTATGCCACGCCTACCCTGGGCAGCTCCTGGCCTGTCAGATGCACAGGGACAGACCTCCTGGGGCCCCAGAAAGCCCTTCTTCCCAAGACTGCCCCCACCCACCCTGGGTCCCTGCTTTCCCCTGCGCCTCCACACACTTACTAAGCAGACTGGGGCAGGGCCTTGCTCCCAGAGCTGCCAGGAGGGTGGGCCAAGTCTCCCTTCCCATCAGTGTCCCTCAGGCAACTGAGGACCCCAACTAAGTGGCACACTTCTCCAGATGCCCTCATCCTCATGTAGAGGAGGGGCGAGCTCTCCCACCAAGACCAGACATTTTTGGAAGGTCCCACGTCAACCTTTGGAAAATGGAAGGTGGTGGTCTGGGAGCGAGGCCCAGGATGGTGGTGGACACTCGACTCCCTCCTGCAGGCAGTTCTGGATGGTGGCTGGAAGGGTTGGGGGGGATCTCTGGGAGCACAGAAGGTGGGGGCAGGATGAAAGGGTAAAAGGGTGAAAGGGTAGGGCTGGGCTTCTCAGAACTTGTCCTTGCGTGGGTCCTGGTGGGGGCAGGGCTTCAGAGCAGACCCCAGAGGGTAGCCAGGAATATGGGGGCCAGGGCCAGGGTTCCGGGGACGGCGAGGCCAGCGCCGTTACAGAGGTCGTACTGGCAGCAGGAGGTGGTAGAGGCGTGCTTGGAGTAACCATCGTACACGGTCTCGAAGCATCTGGGCACGCAGGACTTGCTCACCTTCATCCTAGTCGGGGTGTAGTCTGCACAGCGGGGGTGGGCCAGGACTCAGGTTGGCCAACCCTGGCACACAGGCCTTTAGGGCAGCCAAGTGCTCCCAGGTGCTCCCCCAAGAGACTCCTAGGGCAAGCGGGGGCCTCCCTGCTCAGTCTCCCACTCTCCAGGGCTGGGGAAGAGTAGCCCCCCATGCTCCCAGGGACCACTGGGGCACCGGCCGACTCACAAGTGCGCGTGGTCATGCAGTAGGTGACCATGGCCGGGCAGTGGACGGGGTTGAAGCAGTTCTCTCCATTGTAGGCGCACACGTGGCAGTCCAGAGCCTGGGCTGGGGGCCAGGGGATGGGGTGGGAGCTGGATGCGGGTCCCGGAACCGGGAGGGGCCCCTCCTCCAACCCATCAGACCGCAGGTCCCATCACCTTCCCCAGAGCAGAAGAGCTGGAGGGACAGGGGATTAGGAGACCTGGCCTCCCTCCCCTCCTGCCCCCCAACATGGGGCCGCCCGTCCTCTGTTCTCCATCCGCCTTACCCAGCGGGAGGCCCACCAGGGCCACCAGGAACAGGGGTAGCAGGGGCCCCATGGCTGGAGCTGAGAGTGGGCGTGGTGAGGTGAAGAGCGGATGGTCCTGGATTCAACTGGGCTGGGGCAGGGCCCAGGGGTGGGGGCGGGGGTGTCTGACAACCCCCTGCCCTCCCAGAGCTCCTGCTGTACTGGAGGCACTGCAGCCCTGCACAGAGGGGGACAAAAGGCAGCTGGTCACCACGGGGACTGAGGGACCCAAGGGGACCTGGGCAGGGGAGCTGGTGGGCAGGAGAGCCTCCCAACTCAGCCTGGGTGTCCGGTTTCCTGAAGGAGGGGACACAAAAAGAGAAGGGAGCAGGGTGGGGGACGTTCCAAGACGAGAGACTGGTAGCACAAGCCCAGGAGGCCTGTGGTGCAGACTGAAGGGGGGGCTCATCAGGGGCCTGTGGGAGCCTGACACACTGCACCCCCACCTGGGGCCTGAGTGAGGGGCTGGCCCCGGGGCTGGGTCTCTCTCACTGCTTCCCCTTCCCTTGGCTCCCGGGGCATCCCTGAGTGGGTCCCCCACTTCGGCTACTTTCGGGGTCCGGGGGCGCCGCTCGCTGGCTCTCCCAGGAAGCCGCCCGGGGCGCAGCCCTCCTAGGGCCGCAGCCGCAGCTCTGGGCAGGCGGCGGGGGAAGTGCGCTCTGAGCGCATTCCGGGGGCTCTTGGGCACGGCCCCCGCACAGCTCCGGCTCGGCCTCGGTGAGGGGGTCGGGACCGAGCCCAACGTCCGGCCGGAGGCTGGGGGACTCTGGAGCACCCGGGAATCGGGCCCGCGGGGATGCTCGGGGGCGGCGGGGGTGGGGCCGCAGCGTCCCCAGCAGGGAACTAATTGGACTCGCCCTTCCCCGGAACATCGAGCCGCCTCATCCCCCACCCCCACCCCCACCCCCACCCCCACCCCCACCCCCACCCCCACCCCCACCCGACTTCAGGATCCAACAGGCCTGAGTGAGGCCAGGCCTGCGGCTCCAGCGCTCCCGCCCCCTCCCGCACAGCCCCACCCCAAAGACTGCGGTCCCAGCACAGGGGGAAGGTTTCGGGGTGACCTTAACTGTGACCTTCAGCGCGCTGAACCTCCGCTGCTCCCGGACTCACCGCGGCCGCTCGCCGACCCCTGGGTCTGACGGCGCGATCGTCCGGGGGCCCCGCGGAGACCACGCCGCAATAACCCGGGGCGGCCGCGGCGGCCAGGAGCCCGCAGCCCTGCGGGACCCGCTACGGAGGCCCCGCCCCGGCCCGCCCCCGCCCGGCTTTGGACCCGCCCCCGCCCCGCCCGAAGCCCGCCCCTGGGCGCAGCCCCACCCCCGCCGCTTCCAGGCTCGCGCCCCTCCCTCTAATTAACCTCGGTCCCGCCCAGTCTCCGCCCCTCCCGTCTCCGCCCCTTCCCCAGCCCCGCAGTCGCAGCCCCGACTCCGCCCCCTCCCAGCCCCAAAGTCGCAGCCCCGACTCCGCCCCTCCCCAGTCCCGCCCCCTCGCAGCCCGACTCCGGCCCTCCCAGCTCCGCCCACTCGCAGCCCGACTCCGCCCCCTCCCAGCCCCGCAGCCGCAGCCCGACTCCGCCCCTTCCCAGCCTCGCCCCCTCGCAGCCCCGACTCCGCCACTCCCCAACCCCGCCCCCTCGCAGCCCGACTCCGCCCCCGCCCCGCCCCCTCGCAGCCCGACTCCGCCCCCGCCCCGCCCCCTCGCAGCCCGACTCCGCTCCTCCCCAGCCCCGCCCCCTCGCAGCCCGACTCCGCTCCTCCCCAGCCCCTCCCCCTCGCAGCCCGACTCCGCTCCTCCCCAGCCCCTCCCCCTCGCAGCCCGACTCCGCTCCTCCCCAGCCCCGCCCCCTCGCAGCCCGACTCCGCTCCTCCCCAGCCCCTCCCCCTCGCAGCCCGACTCCGCTCCTCCCCAGCCCCGCCCCCTCGCAGCCCGACTCCGCTCCTCCCCAGCCCCGCAGTCGCAGCCCCGACTCCGCCCCTCCCCAGCCCCTCCCCCTCGCAGCCCCGACTCCGCCCCTTCCCAGCCTCGCCCCCTCGCAGCCCCGACTTCGCCCCTCCCCAGTCCCGCCCCCTCGCAGCCCGACTCCGGCCCTCCCAGCTCCGCCCCCTCGCAGCCCGACTCCGCCCCCTCCCAGCCCCGCAGCCGCAGCCCGACTCCGCCCCCGCCCCGCCCCCTCGCAGCCCGACTCCGCTCCTCCCCAGCCCCGCCCCCTCGCAGCCCGACTCCGCTCCTCCCCAGCCCCTCCCCCTCGCAGCCCGACTCCGCTCCTCCCCAGCCCCTCCCCCTCGCAGCCCCGACTTCGCCCCTTCCCAGCCCCTCCCCCTCGCAGCCCGACTCCGCTCCTCCCCAGCCCCGCAGTCGCAGCCCCGACTCCGCCCCTCCCCAGCCCCGCCCCCTCGCAGCCCGACTCCGCCCCTCCCCAGCCCCGCCCCCTCGCAGCCCCGACCCCGCCCCTTCCCAGCTCCGCCCCCTCGCAGCCCGACTCCGCCCCTTCCCAGCCTCGCCCCCTCGCAGCCCCGACTCCGCCACTCCCCAGCCCCGCCCCCTCGCAGCCCGACTCCGCCCCCGCCCCGCCCCCTCGCAGCCCGACTCCGGCCCTCCCAGCTCCGCCCACTCGCAGCCCCGACTCCGCCCCAGCCCCGCCCCCTCGCAGCCCGACTCCGGCCCTCCCAGCTCCGCCCACTCGCAGCCCGACTCCGCCCCCTCCCAGCCCCCTCGCAGCCCGACTCCGCCCCAGCCCCGCCCCCTCGCAGCCCGACTCCGCCCCCTCCCAGCCCCGCCCCCTCGCAGCCCGACTCCGCCCCGCCCCGGCTCTGTCCCCGCCCCCGCCCCAGGTCTGCCCGGGCTCCACCGCCACCCCATCCCCCGCCTGTCACATCAACCTGCCGCCGCCCACGTGGACTGGAGCCCCAGGCCTGGCTCCCACAGCGCCGTGTGCTGCCGCACAGCCACCCCCACGCGATCCTCAGATGCTCGCGCACCATTCGGGGCGTCACCACGGGGTCTGGCCACAGTCCCCTGGTGCAATCTTCTGTCTCTCTGTCCGCCTGCTTCTGCCAGGTGCACTTTGCCCCCTCGCCCACGCCACCCCGAGCCCTGAGCCTTGAGCCTGGTTCCGCAGAGGCGCTGCACCGAGCAGCCCCAGGGCTCAGTGACCCTGCCCCCGGCTCCCTCGTCAGCCCGCCTGGGTCCCCACCCGGCCCTGCCTTCCCTGCTGAGGGACTTCTGCATTTTACCCATTTTACCTAGAATTTCTGGTCCCCAGTCCCCACACCTGGTCCCATCTAGCGAAGTGTAAAGGCAAGGATCCCATTGAGAGGATCCCATTATTTCATGGACCCCCTCCAACCATAATAACATCAATATTAAATATTTTTTATTTATATAACTTTTATAAGTTACTTATAATATTTATTTATATGACTTTTTAATATAAATATTTATTTATATGACTTTTTAATATACTTCAACATTTAGCTTTTGTTCTGTTTTAGGCAAAAATTTAAGATATTCATGGGCCCTACATTTTTCATTTTTTCTAGTGTGAAAAAACATTTTGTTTCACTATAAAGGGTTTTTGTTTTTGTTTTTTCTTTAAAGGAGGTGAACCATTTGGGGGGCCCTAGGCACCGAGCCTCCAGAGCCATGGAGGCACACTCTCTGGGCAGACTGGGATGGTTGGTCACCTTGTTGCGGGTAGTCACTGAGATGCTCCATGTGCCCCCAATATTCTCATCCTCATGAAGCTCACACTCTAAACACAGGTCAAAACCAGAGCATGTCACAGGCTTCAGCATCAGGCTATGATGAATTAAAGAGAACTGGGCTTGCTGTCTTGCCCGAAACAACTAAAAAGGGGAGAAGAGAGGGAGCAGCATTTTTAGGTCAGCCGAGGCAGTGGCTCTGGGCAAAGGGACTTGACAGGAGGCTCTGCAGGCCTTAGTGCTGGGGGACCAAACAGAGCCCATGGTCTCCCTGACGGAGGCAAGTGGGGAGTGGGGGAGGCCAGGGCAGCTGGAATGCACAGGGCAGAGCTCAGATCGAGGAGGGCTGCCCAGGACAGAGCTAGAAGGTGGGCAGAGGGTTCCGGGCACGCATTTGGGGAAGCTACCCGAAGACGCAAAGGGAGCTGCAGAGAAGGATGGGACAGGACAGTCCCCAGAGCCACACAAGGCCACGGGTCAAAGATCACAGGCTTGAAGATGAGACATCAGGCAGAGCTAGCCAGGACGTGACGATGACTTCCAGTGCCGCAGGAAGCAGTGCAGCCGTGTCCCTGCAGTCCCAGGAGAGGCGAGGAAGGGAAAACATCGTCCCAAGAAATAATTGCCAAATCTTTCCGAATTTGTTGAGCACTACAAACACACGGAACCCAGAAACTCCATGAACCCTAACAACAAGAAATATGAAGAAAACCGGGCCAGAGCACCTTGCGCAGCAGGTGTGAGAAGCAGCGACAGAGACGGGGCCCTGAGGGCTCGCCAGGTGTGCCCCTCGGCCAGGGCCAGCTAGCGGCGCAGAGAGGCCAGGGCTGGAACCCCGGAACCCGGGCCACCCAGTGCAGCAGCCACAGTGGAGGGTCTGAATGCGCAGAGCATTTCCCAAGATGGCCTGTGCTCTGGGCCATAAGACAAATCCCAGTACATTTACAAGGAGGGAAATCATATGAATTGTTTCCTTAGACGACAACGGAAGTAAATTAGAAACCAGAAACAGAAAAATATTTGTAAGCTCCCCCAGATATTTAGACACAGAGCAATGCATTTCTAAATAACCTATGAGTCAAAGGAGAAATTTGAGAGGAACTTAGGACCCCCAGCCCAATGAAAGTGAAAACGCAGCACAGCAAAGTTAGTGGGCACAGCTAAAGCAGTGTTCGGAAGGGGGGTGCGTCCGCGTTAATACTCACATTAGAAAACCAGAAAGCTCTCAACACAGCGAGACTAGAACAGGAGCAAAGCAAACCCCAAGGAAGCAAAATACAGGGAATGATAAAAATAAAAGCAAAACCACCCCGCCATGAAATACCAAAAGAAAAGCAACATGGAGGATCAATCAGACCTAAAGCTGATCCTTTGAGAACATCAATACAATTTTTAAACTCCTGTGCAGACTGATCCAAAAGAGAAGAGCTGGGACAAAGCACAAAGCAGGAGTGAGAAAGGGGGCATCAGGACAGGTCGTGACAACATTACACCAATGCGTCCCACAGTGTAGATGACTTGGGCCGGGCCCCGCACACACAGGCCAGCAGCGCTCACTCCGCGGACATACATAAGTGATTATCCCTCCGTCTTTCGAAGAAATTGAATTTGTAGCTAAAAATCTGCCCACAAAGAAAACTCCAGTGAATTCTACAAAGCATTGATTGATTGATTGTACTTATTTGTAAGGACTTTACATATTTGAGAGAGGGCGAAGGTGCATGAGGAGGGGTAGGGGCAGAGGAAGAGGGAGAAGCAGACTCCCTGCTGAGCAGGGACCCCGACCCCACGCTCCATCCCACAAACCTGAGAGCGTGACTTGAGCAGAAGGCAGCCGCTTAACCGACAGAGCCACCCAGGCGCTCCTACAAAGCATTTAAAGTTGGGAGGCCGCCCTCCCCGCCACGGCCAGAACCAGACACAGACATTACAGGGATCCGTGACAGACCAGCATCTCTCACGGACGTAGCTGTAAGAGTCATGAACAAAAATACAGCAAATGAATCCAAAGATGGAGAAAAGGAAATATAAAACGACAAAGCACAACGCTGGTTTGACATTTGAAGATCAACGAGTGTGATTCACCATAGCACAAGCCGACTATCTGCATAGATTTGGGGAAAATGTTTGACAAAAATCTCACATCAATTTCTGATCCAACCAACCAACCAACCAACCAACCAACCAACCAACCAATCTCTCAGCAGACTAGGGACAGGAGCCTGATGAAGGCATCTGCAGAAATCCTACAGCGGATGCAGGCGGTTGGTACACCCTGAACGCTGGCCCTCCCCAGCAGGAGCAGAGCAGGCTCTGATGGTTCTTACTCAGCCACCTGCCGGGAGCCCCGTTGTGCAAAGAGGAACAGAAGGACACAAAAGACACAGAGATTGGAAGGGAAGTAAAACTGCCTCTGGGTTTCGGATGACAAGACTGTTCACAGAGAAAATTTCGGGGAATGTACAAAAAAAAAAAAAAAACCCTCAAGAAAGCCTCTTAGAACTATGTTGGTTTAGCAAGGTTGCAGGATAGAAGGTTAACTGGCAAACATGTGTTGTATTTCTATATTCCTACAACCAACAACTGATAATTGAAAATGGAAAAGACCATTTATAAGAAACATCCCATGCAATACTTGGGGATGATGTTGACAAAAGATGTGCAAGACCTTTCACTTTGAAAGCCACCAAACGTAAATAAAAATTAAAAAAAAATTAAAAAAAAAAAAGGGATCCCTGGGTGGCGCAGCGGTTTGGCACCTGCCTTTGGCCCAGGGCGCGATCCTGGGGACCCAGGATCGAATCCCACATCGGGCTCCCGGTGCATGGAGCCTGCTTCTCCCTCTGCCTGTGTCTCTGCCTCTCTCTCTCTCTGTGTGACTATCATAAATAAATAAAAATTTTTAAAAAAATGAAAGCCACCAAACATTCCTGAAATAAATTTCTAAAGGGCTTCACCAGATGGAGCGGAATGTCCTACTCACTGATGAGCAGACTTAATAATGAGAGAGAACCCATCCAGAACCAACTTTGGATTAGGTGCATTCCCAGCCCAAAGCCTAAGGGCATTTTTCTTGAAGAAATTAGCAGCTTGGGGCACCTCGGGGGCTCCGCGGTTGAGTGTCTGTCTTTGGCCCAATGTGTGACCCCGGGGTCCTGGGATCGAGTCCCCCGTCAGGCTCCCTGCATGGAGCCTACTTCTCTCTCTGCCTGTGTCTCTGCCTCTCTCTTTCTGTGTCTCTCATGAATAAATAAATAAAATCTTAAAAAAAAAAAAAAAAGAAGTTAGCAGGCTAAGTCTAAACTTTATATGGAAATGCAAAGGATCTAAAATAGCTAAGACCATTTTGGAAAAGAAGGTAAAAGGTAGAGGTCTCACACAACCTGATTTTAGGCCTTAATTTACTCACAACACTGTGGTAGGGCTGTCAGATGGACATACAGACCCAACGGACAGGACTAGCGCCCAGAGCAGACCCCACGTGTTTGGTCAGCTGACTTTTGACACAGGTGCTAAGTCATTTCGATGGAGAAAGAACATTTTTTTCCGCCAGTGAGCCAGATGCGAGCTCGCTGGAATCTCAGTGTGGGACTCACGCTGTGCGCACAGACGAGCTCGCAGTGGGCCACAGACCCACCCAAGAGCGGCGCCAGAAGAAACCCTAGTGACCGTGGGTACGGCAAACATTTCTCTAAAAACAGACTATGCGAAAAGAAATCCATAAACTGGACTGCATCACAGCATAACTTTTGCTCTTACAAAACAGCGTCATATAAATGAGCAGACGAGCCAGATCGGGAGAAAATATCTGCAAAATATGTATCTGGAAGTTGTATGAATGAAAACATGTGAATGACTTTTACAAATAATAAGCAGCCAAACGACCCAAAAGAAACAAGGGAGTAAGAGGATTTGAACAGTTTATCAAAGAAGATACCCAGACGGCGAAGACGCATGTGAGAAGATGCTCAGCGTTAGTTAGGGGCAAACGAACCCCGCAGTGAGACCCCAGGACCCCCGAAACCAGGACGGCTCCAGTTGAAGACTGGCAACACCTAGTGCCGGCGAGGACGTGAAGCGACAGAAACCCTCTTCCGCTGCCGGGGCATGCGGAGAATAGGAGTCTGGTGGTCGCTCAGAGGGGGGGGTCCCTCTGTCATCTGCCCCGTGCACCCCACTCCTGGGTTTTATCCAAGGGAGAGGAAACATCTGGATGTGAATGGTCATAGCAACGTCACCCTGAGAGCTCAGGCCCAGAACCTCCCGGCTGCCCGGGCACAGGCGTGGATGGACCCCTCGGTGGCCGGCCCACCAGGCCCCGGCCCACCAGGGGCGAGAGACCCAGACGCGCTGGAGCGGGGCTGCACCCCAGGACCCTGCCGAGTGAGAGGGGATGGCCGCCGCAGAAGGCCTGCTGTCCGATTCCATCTGGTCGAATTCTGGAAGCTCTGGGCTGACCCGCGGCGCTGGGGATTTCCGGGTGTGAGGGGTCACAAAGACACCCCCCCCCCCGCCCGGGGAACACAGCAGATCCGTGGCCGCCTGGGGCGGGTGCGCAGGGGAGGCTGGAGGGCCCGTACAGGGGTGCGGGCAGCTGTGGAGGGGAGCCGTTCTCCCGCTCGGTCCCTCGAGTGCAGCGATGGTTTGGACGGCCTGTGGCGCGTGACGGCCCAGCACCTCGTGCCCTTTAGGTGCGTACAGTTTATTGTACCTCGAGTGTCCCTTGATGAAACTAAGACCAGAGTATGTTAGATGGTGAAAAGCTGTGGGGAAAGATTGAGGGGGGCGGGGGGGGGGGGGCGGGGAGCCACCCGGGTCACAGGTGTGTCAGACGGGGGCCCGTGCGCAGGGCTGCCGGGAGGGCACGCAGGCTGGGCCCTGGTGCCAGGTAGCTCTGGAGGCAGCTCCTCCCTTTCACCAGAGTCCTCAGACCATATGGGGTCCGGCTCCTCCTGCTCCTGGCTGGGCCTCCCATCTCCGCCACCCCTCAGCCAAGCACCAGCCGGGTTGCCTCCTTGCCGGCCCTTGAGTCGGGTCTCTTTGTCTGACCCGCCGTGAGGCCTGAGAGTGCCGTGACTGCCCCAGAGGAGGAGCGAGCCCCCAGGAGCCTCTGGTCCTCCAAGGAGCAGGGAAGGCTCCTTGTCTGGCATCAATTGGGTGCTGGACACTCACAGACACAATGATTCCAATTGCCCAGAATCCAGGCAGCGGGCCCAGAACCCAGGCAGGGACCCAGAACCCAGGCAGGGACCCAGAACCCAGGCAGTTGGGCCAAGGAATGTTTCCCTCCCGTCCAGGTGGCTCAGCAGCCCTGGGGCCGACGTCCCCAGGCGGAGGTGGCGCGTGCGTCCCTGACCCTCCGGGCTGGGCGCAGAAGGAGCACCCGAGCCTTCTGCCCTGGGCTCCCAGCAGGCCTCCCAGGAGCCTCCCGCTGCTCCGCGGCTGCGGGGACTGTTGTGTCTCCTCTGAAGGTGAAGAGGGACGGTGGCATTTCAGGGGTCACGCACGATGCCAAGACTGGCCCCGGGTGACAAGCTCCAGGACCTGGGGGCCTATGTGGCCGCGTGTCCCCCCTCCCCGCACCCCGGAGAAGCACAGGCACAGCCACGCTGGTTTTGAGTCATTTATTCCTATGCGGAGGTTCAAGTAGAAAAATAAATGGAAACCAAGCAGAGTGAAGGCGGAATGGCAGAGGCCCAGCGCCCCCTGTGCCCCCTCCTGCTGCTCAGGGAAGTGCTTCCTCTTGTCTCGGGGGAGGGGCTCGGGGTCACCAGCTCCCCTGCGGGCCCCCACCCGGACATCCATCGGAACCTCCCCTCACCACCTGGTGGGGCCTCTCCCGGGCGGGGCACATAGAGGTCCCCGGAAAGGGATGGGGGCCTCGCCCGGGGGTCACAGGCTGGGGGCCACGAGGAGGGTGAGCAGGCTGAGGGCCAGCGCCAGGCCGAGGGCGGTGCTGGGGAGCAGGGTGTGCGCGGGCGCGCTGCTTTGCAGACTCCTGTTGCACAAGTCGTCCTGGCAGCACTGGGTGGCCGCCGCGCCGCTGCTCACCTGGCCCTGCAGGCTGTGGGTGGGCGTGCACGCCTCCACGCAGTCCTTCTCCACCAGGTTCCCCAGCAGCGGCTCCACTGGGGACGGACGGGCCCCGTCAGCACCCCGCACCCCAAGTCCTGGTTCCCAGCCCCCATCACCGCCGTGAGCCACCCATCCCCGACGTCCTCCCGCCAATCACCCAGCCGTGGCACCCCGTCCCCTGCGGCGCCTGGACAGAGCCCTGGGGGGTCCCGCAGGCCCCCTTCCGGCCCGGGTCCCGTCGCTCACCCTTGGTCCTGGTCCTGCAGTAGCGCGCGTTGGCCGCACAGTTCTGGGGTTTCTCACAGTTGCTAGAGCTGGAGCAGACGTGACAGCGGAGAGCCCGGGCTGGGGGACGGCGGGTGCAGGGAGGTCTGAGGTCACAGTCTGGACAGAGCCCTCTGCCACCCCACCCACCCCGAGGCTGGGCGCCTCGGAGCTCCAGGCCCTGCTGGGGTTCCTGTCCTGCACTCAGCCTCGGGAGTTCAGGAGGGGACAGTCCTCGGCTGCTGGGACCCTGGGGCCCCTCCTGCCTCGAGGAGGTGCCTGTGCGTCTAGAGAACTGGTGGGAAGGTGGCTGATGTGGGGTACGCTGGGGCCCCCTCAGGGCATCACAGAGCTCTGAGATTTACACAGAGCAGCTCGAAGCCCAGGACTACTGTCCCCCTCCCCAGAGCCTGTCCCCACCGGGCAGCGATGGTCACGAGGACCCGAGGCTAAGTCAGGGCCGGGGGCCTCAGCTTGACCACACTGCACTCCCGGGAGGAGGGACTTCCCCGGGGACAGAGAGTCAGGGCTGGATGGCCTGGGCGCTGGCTCTCCTGGGTGGGGGCATCTCAAGCCGCTCCCCGCCTCTCTCTCCCCCTCTGCGTGTCTGATCCCGGGACCGAGTCTAAGACTCCCCGGATCCGCGATACTTTAAGTCTGATTCCACTAAGTTAAGATGTGGGTTCATTTTGTTTCCAATTCTGAGTGTGGCATCCCCTGAGTCCGGGATACCCTGAGCCTGAAGGTACCCCAGGCCTCCGTGCGTGTCCACGCTGCCCACCCCGCCCCGGGCCCTCACCCACCTGGCCCGGCGGCCACAGCCAGTGCAACGAGGAGCAGCAGGGCCGTCTTCATCTTGGGGCGTCTCTGGGAGCAGTGGGGGCCCCTCCTCTCTGGAGGCCTTATAGCTGGGGCAGGAGCTGGTGGGAGGGGTGGAGGTGGGCAGCCAGCCAGGCAGCGGCATTCCACGCGCCCCACCCTGGCTGGCCCACACCCACCACCCAGCGCTCCACTGCCCCTGTCCCTGCCACCCGGGGGGACCTGGGTCCCCGGCTGCCTGTCCCCCGAGGCAGGGGTCTGCCCTCCCCCGTCTCCGGGCTGTGGACAGAGGCCTCGCTGGCTCTGCGCTCGCTGCCTCATCGTCCTCTCTCTCTGGCTGTCTGTCCGGCCCTAGATCACTTTCTCTCTGACCTTCCCCTCTCACCCTCAGATAAGAGTCTCAAGCCCACGCAGGTGCCCTGTGGGTGCCCAGAGCTGTGCCCACGGGGCTAGCGAGGCGGGAGTAGGCCCTGGCCTTGCCTTCCTGGGCTTGGGGCTCAGGATTGCTAGGTCCCCCCCGTGGAGCCCTGGGGTAGGACCCCCTCAGGATCAAGGCATCTTGCTGAGATGTCGGGACCTCAGCGTAGTCCGGGGAGGGAGAGACCATCCTGGAGCGGGGTAGGCAGCAGGCCAGGCGTGTGGCTGCTGGACGTGCCTGCAGAGAGGTGAGCGCCGGACCAGGGGCATCGCGGAGGGGCGGGGCGCTCCCTTCCCTGTCGGCTTGCTGGCCCTGGGCCCCCACTGCTGCTCTGCTGTGCCCCGCGGACCCTGCTGGGCCATGTCGCTGGGCCCCACAGAGGCCGGCCTCTGCCCTGCCCCAGCCCCAGCCCCTGCCCTTGCCCCAGCCCCTGCCCTTGCCCCAGCCCCTGCCCCTGCCCCTGCCCCTGTCCCGGCCCCTGCCCCTGCCCCTGCCCCGCCCCACCAGGCTCACTGACCGCCACGCTGAGTAGGGCCAGAGCGCAGAGCCCCCAGCCCTGCAAGTCCTGGAGGGGCAGGGCCTGTTGCAGGGAGGGTGGCCTGGGCTGGAGGGAGGGCAGGGCCAGGGCCAGCCCACAGCTCTCCGGAGCACCACGGCCTCAGGCCGGGGAGATCGGGGAGGTTTGGCCCTTCCCCCACTGGGGGGGCCTGGACAGGCCGGCCCCTGAGTGGGTGAGGTGGGCCGTGTCACGGTCCTGGGGGTCCGGGCAGGTGCCACCCTCCCTAGAGATGCTACTGGACCTGGTAGGCCCGGGCCGACGGTGGAGGGGTGGTGTGGGGTTTCTCCTAGGACCCGGGGGTGGGCAGGGAGGGGTGCAAGCAGCAGCCCCCGAGGGCTGTCAGCATCGTGAGCCCATCCCACGAGCTGGTCCCCGGCTCCCTGGGCCTTAGTTAGGGTAGCTGGGGTCTCTCTTGACAAGGCAGGGAACGTGGGGGACCCCGCGCCCTCCCTCGAAGCTCTGAGGCCTTCTCAAATTCCTTGGGCACAGCCCTTGGCGGGCAGGTGGACGTCGGATGCAGGACATAGGGCTCAGTGACGGGGCTGTGACTGGCATGGGGTGGGGGATGGTAGGTGGGGAGGGGTGACTCACTGAGGCCAAGGGGCATGGAAGCTACTAGAAAAACAGGTTTGGGGGATTGGATTTCCTGTCGGGCCTGGTAGAGCTAAGGGGTCCGGGGGTGTTGGGCCGACCGGGGCTGGACGTTCTGACGTGAGGCTGCTGGGCAGACCCCTGCACACCCGTCCCGTCCCCGCGGCCACCGCAGGCTTCACTGCCCGCGCACCTGCACCGCCCGAGGCAGAGGGGGCGGCTGGCTCCTGGCTCCGCGGGGAGCAAGCCCGGGCCTCTGACGGGACTGCCAGCGAGGGCGCGGGCTGCCCACCAGCTGCGAGCTGCGTGTCCCGGGGCTTCCTAGCAGAACCATCAACGGCAGCCCCCACGCAGTTGACTTGGGGAGAAAGTGGGCGATTGCCACGCAGGAGCTCTCGAGAAGCAGGAGTCCTGGGAAGGCTGCAGGCAGGGAGGGCTTCCTGCAGGGGGTGACCTGGTTGGCCCGACCTTGGAGGCAGATTTCAGGGGACAGAGTAGCCATCGTGGCCTCCCAGGTTGCACCCCTTCCCACATCCTTTTACTGGGAAGGAAATGAGTCCCAAGGGGGCCCTGCCGGCGCCCGCCCACATCACCCCGGGAGTGAGGTGGAGCCCGACGGACGCTTCTGTGCCGCATGGCCTCTCCTGTCCTCTGGAGAAAGCCGCCACTCTCCAGAACCCAAGCCCTCTCACCCAGTCCCTGGAGCCCGCAGAACTCGCCCCGGGCTGGGGGCCGGGAGGACGGGCACCCCCACCCCGCACCCTGTCTGCTTCCCGAACTCGGAGGGCCAGGAAGCCAGGCGCCGGGACAAGCCCAGACCGCTGCCACCCGCCGTGCTTCCCTGCCCACGCCCCCGGCCCCGCCCTGCCTTCCCACCTCCCCACCTCTCCCCGGGGTCTCAGCCTTGCGGGGGGGCGACGCGGGAATCGAGGCCTGGACCCCTCGGCTGTGGGGTCACTGGGGTCACACAAAGGGGACAAGTGGCCCAGAGAGGGAAGCGCCGGGGTCAGTGCAGACAGTGGCCACTCCAGACCCGAAAACGCAGCCTGAGCGGCGTGGGCCCGGCCCCGCTGTGGGTGAAGGTGGGCACCAGGACGGGCAAGGTGGGCTCTGTCCGAGGCACCCCCCAAACCTTGGGGCCTGCAGACAAGGCTTCTTCACTTTCAGCATCAAGGGTGAGTGCTGGCCACCCGCACGCGGGGGTTCGACACCTGCCCGCTCGCTGGCTCACTTAGCGGCGCCCACCACGGACGGACCACGCTCAGGGCGGGACGGAGCCGGACCCGAAAGGCAGGCCGCCCCCAGGACCCCTGATGAGCCGGGGATGTGGGGCCCAGGCCAGCGGGCCCCATGTGTTGGGATGATCAAGGAGGCCGAGGGGTGGGAGCAAGGACAAGGGGGTCGGGCCTGGGTCTGGGCGCGGAGGGGCTCGGGCGGGGCAGACCCCTCCTTCCCCAGCAGGGCTGAGGTGAGCACCCCGTGAGTCAGGCTTGCTCTGCCCCTCCGTTCACGAACCTGCACACACAGCCAGGGCCTCCCTCCGATGACACAGAGGATCACCCAGCCAGCCAGTGGGAACCAGAGCGGGGCCTGCGCTCCTCCCCAACTCTGTCCCCAGCTGGCCCGGGGCGCTTCCCCCGTGCCCAACCTCCCTACCCCCCTCCCGTGCAGGACACTCACCTTTGCACACAGGACCGCAGGCCTAGACCTGGGTGTCTCTCGCCTGCTTCCCAGGGCCTGCACCTGTCCTAGATCATCCCCTGGAACCCTGGCGGCCAGTGCGGGGCCTCCTCCCCTGCTCTGCCCGAGTGCAAATCCAGGGAGCAGCACACGGGCAGCCCTGCCCTGCCTTGGGCATAGCCTGATCCCCGGGAACGGCTGGACTGGAGCCTGAGGCTCCTGAAGGCCAGGAGCGCCAGCCAGTTCTCAGGCCTGGCAGGCAACCCCCCGAGAGAGGCCCCACAGGATCTCTGCCCCCACCAGCACCTAGCACCAACACCTAGCACCAGGACCTAGCACCTAGCTCCAGCACCAGCACCTAGCACCAGCACTAACACCTAGCACCAGCACCTAACACCAACACCTAGCACCAGGACCTAGCACCTAGCACCGGCACCTAACACCAACACCTAGCACCAGCACCAGCACTGGCACCGGCACCTAGCACCAACACCAGTACCAGCACCTAGCACCAGCACCTAACACCAACACCTAGCTCCAGCACCAACACCTAGCACCAGGACCTAGCACCTAGCACCAGCACCTAACACCAACACCTAGCTCCAGCACCAACACCTAGCACCAGGACCTAGCAACTAGCACCAGTACCTAGCTCCAGCACCAGCACCTAACACCAACAGCTAGCTCCAGCACCAACACCTAGCACCAACACCGGTACCAGCACCTAGCACCAACACCTAGCACCAACACCAGTATCAGCACCTAGCACCAACACCTAGCACCAACACCAACACCTAGCACCAGCACCAACACAGCACCTAACATCAGCACCAGCACCCAGCACCAGCAGAGGTCTGGCGTGGGCCCTGCATATCAGTTTCCCTGGCTGCATCCCTGAGAGGCACCGGGACTCAGGGGACCTGGTGATGGAGGAGAAGCTCTCAGAGTGAGGACTGTGTCCCTTCGTGAAGTGGAGGGCGTGGACACAGAGCCACAGAGCCACAGCAGCCTTGGGGACCTCGGAGCTCCAAGAGAGCAGGCTCTTAGCAGTGTGGGCTTGCAGAGCATGGAACCCCAGAACAGCAGGGCCCAGAGAACCCGAGAACTGGGTACCCTGTGGGGGTTTGTTCTCTCCATGTGAGGAAAGCTCCCTCTGGGGTTCTAGACAGTGTTAGTGCTGCTCATGGTCTTTTTTTCTTTAATATTTTATTTACTTATTCACGAGAGACACAGAGAGAGGGGTAGAGACACAGGCAGAGGGAGAAGCAGGCTCCCTGTGGGGGCCCCGACGTGGGACTTGATTCCGAAACCCCGGGGTCACGCCCTGGGCTGAAGGCAGACGCTCAGCTACTGAGCCCCCCAGGTGTCCCTGTGCTCATGTTCTATCCGAGGTTCTCGCCTCTGCTGTGTCACTGCTCACTGCTCCTCCTGCTTGTGTAGCCTGAGCTTGTGGGTCTAAGCCCTTGAGCTCCATGATGGCATCAGGTGTAAGTTCCAGAGTAGTGAACACCTACACCTACGTAATCCACCCATCCATCAGTTACTAGTCCCTCCATCCATCCATCCATCCATCCATCCATCTTCCATCTGTCCATGCATCCACCCACCCACCCACAGCCAGCCAGCCCTGTACCCACCCATCTATCATTCATCTATTTATCCATTATTCCATCCATCCATCCACTCATCCATTCACACAACGTATGTGTCCTGTAGGAAATAGTTACCATGATGTCTCTCTCTCCTGTCCCCTCTTCCCTTTCTCATTGACATGCACAAATGTGAGAAGAGAACACAGCGATTCTCAAACTGTGGAGTGAAACCCAGTGTGGGCTCGGAGAGCCTTAGGTCTGCAAGTGGTTGGCGAGCAGCACTGGGACTTGTGACACCCAACGTGCAGACGTGCTCTTTTTTGTAAGATCCTATTTATTCATGAGAGACACAGAGAGAGAGACAGAGAGACACAGGCAGAGGGAGAAGCAGGCTCCATGCAGGGAGCCTGATGTGGGACTCGATCCCGGGACTCCAGGATCACACCCTGGGCTGAAGGCAGATGCTCACCCACTGAACCTCCCAGGTGTCCCAAGACACGCTCTTTTTACTTAAGATTGTATAAAAAGTTGGGGGTGGCTTTGAGAGGACATCATTGATCCTAATGCTTAAGAGGGGAATTAATATCTTACATACATCGTGTGCCCTGTCGGTCTGTCTGTCCGTCTCTATCCACTAGTACCTCTTACATGGAGCAGTGCAGATCCCTTTCCTTAAGAATCCCCAACCCTCTCATTTGTCCCTTATCCTTGCGAACAGGAAATGGCCCCTTGTTGGGTCCTGACACTCTTTAAGCCCCACTAAAACACCGCCAGGACAATTGGATTTTTAAAAAAAGATGTTTTGGAAACAGCTGGTAAAGTTCTCAGGTGGGGACTACCGTCCGTGGGTGGGGAGGGCTCCGATCTCGCAGCGAGGCCCGGATTTCGGCCTCTTTCCAACCCCGCATTTGGTAGATGGGGTTCCAGGCACTTGTCGGGCTACAGGACGGTGAGAGCTGGCGGGCTGTGTCTGCATCGGCCAGGTGTCCTGGGGCGAACGGCGCCTTGTCCTCGCATGGCCTAGACGCTGAGCAGACCCAGCCTCTGCTCTTCTGGGCCTCAGGCAGCTGCTGAGCTTTGAATCTGGGCCAGCGCAGCTCAGCCACACCCTGCTTAGCCAGGTGGCCCCAGGGGCCCGGCGTTGGCACCCAGCGCTGGTCCAGGGGGTTTGCATGCTGTTGCAACCTGCTCTGGGTGTGGGGACAGGCTCCCCAGGGCAGGGAGTGGGTCCCAGGCTGGGCCTGCCAGGGAGCTCATTACTTTGCCTAAAGAGCTTAGGGGATCAAGGGGCTTGTGCCACCTCACCCTGAGAATATTATGTAAGAACAGAGAAGGGCTGCTCCTCGGGGAGCAGGAGATGCTGCGGGGAGGGCCAGGAACCCCCAGAGCTGAGCGCAGGCCGGGGAGCCAGCTCCAACTGTGACCCCAGGGCACACAGCCAGGACAAAGGCCGCTAGGCTGGCCACTGCCGTGCTGCTCTCTGCACGTCGGCCAAGCTCTCTGAGCTCCAGCGCCCGCCCTGCCTTCCTGCCTGTGCCCTTAGCCACTTCAGGAGTCACAGGTCAAGGTCTGAGTCCTCGGCTGTGGCCCCACACCCACAACACCCCACAGGCTCCTCCCTGAGCATCCTGCTCTGTCCCCAGCCCAGCTCCCTGCTCAGCTGACGCACCTGCGGCCCACCCTGTGTTCCCACCGCGCGGCCTCCTCGCAGGCCCTCCAGCCCTTTCTCACCTCCGGACCTTTGTACCTGTCGTCCGCACGGGCTTCCCGGGGTCGGGATCGCAGCTGTCACCTCCCCTTCTGAGCGGCCGGCAACCCCTGCAACTCCCCACCCTCCCCCACAGCCCTGGCAAGGCCTTGCTGGCTGCCGCCCGTGTCTGTTCCCGTCCGGGTATGCAGCAGGCGCTCTGAGTGTCTACTGACTTGGAGACCGTGCTGCAGGCCGGGCAGGGCCGGGGCGGAGAGGACTCGGGCTCTGGGGCAGACCACTCTGCCAGCCCGGAATTCAGTCTGAAAGGCTTTTGTGCCTCAGTGTCCGGTGTAGCAAGGAAACGAGTGTCCTCGCATGGAAGCCTCTCTTGGCGCCACCCCGACTTCTGAAAGCAGAAGCTCTTGGAGGAGGAGGCCATGGGCCATCATGTGGCACCCAGTGGGGTTTTCCGTTGGGACTTGTATGGGTGGGACCTGCCCTAGAGGGCAGGCTGGTCAGACAGGAGTCAAGAGAGGGAATTTCCATCCCCAGGAAGAGAAACCCAACCTTCCAAGGCTGCGTGGGGTGGTCCAACCCCGGGCCCCAGCTTGGCTCCCGAGGCCACCACTTCACATGGGCTCCATGCCCGCCTCCTCCTGGAGGCCCGGCCACCAAGGGAAATCGTATTGGAGGCTCGGAGGGGACGCTGACACTCCTTGTGTCAAGGCAGGCCCCGCTCGGCCACCCTGCCTTCCGGGATGCACAGAGCCGCAGGAACCCTGCAGGAGGGCGGGCGTCCTCCACCCGCCTGCCTCCCCGCCCGCCCTCGGAGCACTGTGCTCCCCGACGGAAGGGCCGCGGCCGCCACAGGACCGTCACGGGCACGGGGGACCCCGGCAGACCGGGCTCACAGGCACTGGGGGGCAGTGGCTCTGCAAGGCCAGAGGGTGGCCGCGGGAACGGACAGGAGCACGCGGCTGGGTGTGGGAGGGCGGAGGCTGAGAGAGGACGGCGGGGAGGCTGGCGTGGGAGCCGCACATCTGCCGCTGGGCTCCCAGAACGAGGCCCACGCCCAGCTAGGGCAGCGCCCACCGTCACAAGCCCCACGGCCTTGGCACTCGGGCGGCGGGGGCCTAGCTCTGCCAGGCAGGCATGACGTCGGCCCTCAGCCCCCGGGGGGACGCGAGGGTCAGTGATGTGGGGGGAGGGAAAGGTGAGGAACAGGAGGCCCCGTCGGGGCCCGAGGAGACGCCCTGCGCAGCGGGGAGGGAGCGGCACTGGAGGCCCTGGCCTGGCCAGCTGACAGCCCTGGGGACCTGGCTGGGCCCTGACCGGGGTGCGGGATGGTGGGGGCTGTGGGACGTAGTGCAGGGCTGACCGTGGATGCTGGGGGACCCCTGCGACCCCAAGGCCAAGCGGGTGGGAGTGGGTGCTGGCTTCTTGGGTCCGAGGGGAGTGTGCTTTTTCCTCTCTGAGTTCACGCCTGCAGAGTGCTCCCAGCCCCCAAAAGGTGCCCCTCTCCTGCCTCTGGGGTATAGAGGGACCCCCAGATTCAACGCCTCAGAGAATGGGGACAGGACAGGATGTGCAGCTTTATTCTGCTCTTACGAGCTGTCCTGGGGGTGGGCTTGTCACAGGAGCCTCTGGGGGAGGCGGGCGGCCCCCCACGCCCTGTGAGAACTGACACCCAACTCGGACTGGCCCCCACAACGGGCAGCCAGGGGACCGTGAATGAGCCTCCTTCACCCGGCGGGGCCCCTCACCCCATCTCCAGTCGGGCAGTGGGCAGTGGGGGAGCCCCTGAAGGACCGCCTGGGGGGCCTGGCAGGAGGCCTGGGGGGTTCACGAGGAGCGAGTGTGCCCACCGAGATGTGAGTCAGGGGTGGAAGGGGAGGGCAGGCGGATGCAGGTGGGAGGCCAGCGGTGGCCGGAGCAGGGGACGCCCAGACCCCCGCCCCTCCCCACCCCGTGCACAGGGCAGCTGGGGGACGAGCCCCCAGGGGAAGCCCCTAAAATGAGGCGGAGGGTGCCAGGGAGGATGGAGGTGCCCTGCCCACTCCCGCGTGGCCGGGACCCCAGGAGAGGGTGGAGGGTCCCTTGGAGGTGGGTTCCCTGCAGGAGGGTAGGAGCCCCAGGACGGGGCTGGGTGTATCCTGGGGTAGGGGGAGGCGCGGCAGGGGAGCCGGGGACTGTCCCTGCGGGCGGGCAGGTGGCCAGGTGCCTGGGAATGACTGTCGGGGGCGGGCTCACCAGGCCGCCCGGAGCAGCGGCCCCAGCAGGCAGGCCCAGGCGCCGAGCCACAGGGCCCCGGGACTGGCCGCCAGGCCCCCGGCCGCGCGGTTACACTGGCTGCCCTGGCAGCAGGAGACGGAGAGGGTGCGGCCGTCCGAGGACATGGTGCTGTTGGGGCACACGGGGGCGCAGGACTTCATGACCAGGATGCCACCGGGGTTCGCTGTGGAGAGAGGGGCAAGGGCCCATGGGTGGCTGCTCCATGCGCCCCCACGCAGCCAGCCCTCGGGGAGACAGGCCCATGGCCTGGGCCCTTCCAGGGCTCCTGGGGCACCAACGTGAGTGCCCCAAAGAGCCTTCTGAGGTTGGGGGCTCCTTCCGTGGGGCCCGTGGGTCTGGAGAGCCCCGTCTCACCCTCAGGCCAGGCCCCTGTGGGACTCAGTGATCCCCACACCCCCCACAGATGCCTGGGTTCCTTCCTGCGTCTGACTTTCAGGGTCTGGAGGGGGGGCCCGGCCCCACCCGCACCCACCTGGTCCAGGACTGAGAGGCCTTGGGGAATGGTGGGGGGGGGGGCAGGGACGGGGTGGGGGGGCAGAAAGTGCCTGAGGAGGCAGCTGGGAGAGGCCCCGGGGGCAGGACACCTCCACCCGTGGGACCCGCTGGCCGGGCTCCCGCGCCCCGGGGACAGCTGTGCACAGGGCTCCCGAAGCGCCGGCCAGTGGGGCCCTGGGAACCGGGGTGCTTCCCTGGGCCGATCTCTCTGGCTCGGTTTCCTCATCCGGGAGATGGAGGACAAGAGAACTCGGAGGCCTCCGAGATTGTTTGGGGATCAGCTAAGTTCCCACGCGGCACCGGAGCCTGTGGACTACGTGCTCCTGGCGGCAGGTAGCGAGCAGCAGCGTCAGGGCTGGGGGGGCAGCGCCAGGAGTCGGAGCCCTGACTCGGCCAAAGCGGAGGGAAGCCGCCCTGCACAGTCCCCCTCCCGAGCCCCGGCCCGAGCAGGATGCCGCGAGGCCCAGAACATTCCTCAGTTAAACAGGAAGGTGGTGAGGCCCACGCTCGGTTACCGGAATCAGGAGCGTGTATCTGCGGGCAGAACGGGATGGGGCGGGTGCCCCCCGAGGAGCCATTCCCCGGGGACCCTGACCCCGTGTGGCCGCCTCCTGCCCCGCCAGGCTCTTGAGAAATGGAGTATTAGGCCGCGTGGCGGGACGGTGGGGCCACAGGGCACACCCACGGGGCCTGCGCACAGCGGGACATTTGTCTTTGTTTCGGGAAAGACCCGCTTGGCCCTTTGGCGCAAGGACGACCGTGCAGTCCTCCCCCTTCCCCCTCCCCTGGGATCGCCAGCAGGGAGCCAGGACCCCCTGCCACCTGCCGTCCCCGCAACCTGCTGGAGGCGCCCGGGTGATGCAGGGAGCAGGTGGGCGTGAGTACCCTGCCGCTGCCTGTGCCGGACTCACACCAGCCGGGGCGTCTTGTCCCCACCCCAGCCCCAGGTGCTGCCCCGGGATCCGTCCTGCCTCCCCCTGCCCACCAGCACCCTCCCCCCACGGAGCGGGGTCTCAGAGGAGCACGCCGTCCCCCACTGTCATCCCGGGCACCGCATTACGGCCCGGTGGTCAGCGCATCTGCTCCCCCCACCCGGAGGACCCGCTTGGGGAGTGAGGAGCAAGCCCCGGGACCACGGTGGGGATGGCGGGGTGGGGGGTCGAAAGGAAGCCCCCGCCCCAGAGACGGAGCCGGGGGCCCTCAGGGTATCTGGCCCTGTCCAGGGCGTCAGAACGGATGCTTCAAGGGCAAAGGGAGTCCATGGGGGCTCCTGGCTCGCTGGGGACCCCGGGGAGAAGTGGTGCCCCCTCAGCCCCTCTGCCGCCCTCCCGCCCGCCCCCTCGCGTCCAGGTCAGTGGTCTAACCTCCCCCCACACCGCCCGAGGCCAAGAAGCCACAGGTCCCGCCGTGCCAGGCCCCCAGCCCGCAGTGCCCCTAGGGGCTCGGGGCTGTCGGCCGGGTGACCGAAAGGAGCGCAGCCTGGCTGTGGCCCCCCACGCCCAGGGCTTGGCCAGAAGTGGGGCAGTGTCCCCTCGCCCCTGAGAAAGTGGCACGTCCTTGGGCAGGGTCCTCCTCCACCTGACAGGGGAGGGTCCCACGGGGCCTTGAGGGCCTCGTGCTGCTTCCTCACAGGGGCCCCGGGCCAAGCGGGGGGCGAGGTCCAGCTGTGACCTAGGGCCGGACACCACGTGTCCTCGTCATTAGGGGGCTGTGACCCTTGCGGGAAAGCCGTGGGTCTCTAGGGAGCTGGGGCCCGGAGGGGCGGCCTGGCTGCCCTGCCGGGCGTCTGCGGGTGCTGCGGGACGGCCACACACAGGACACCATGGACGGCAACGGGGAGCACATGCTGCTGCCTGCCGGGCCTCCGGGACCACACGCCGCTGTCTGTGCTGACCCACCCGTGTCCCGTGGCGCCTCCGCCTCTCCCAGCGGCGAGGGGCTTGCAGCTCCCATCACTTCGAGGCCCCCGTGCCTGCTGTCCCTGCCGGCCAGCCTCCCCACTGCCCTGTCCAGCCCTCTGAGACCCAACAGGCTTCCCGCTCCTCGGGGTCACCGCAGTGCGGCAGCCCTGTCCCGCTCAGACTCCCGCCATGTGACCTCTGAGGCCCAGGCAGCCGGGGGATGGAGGAGGCGGGCTCCAGGGGTGGCAGGGGAGAGGCGCCCGGGGGGGGGGGCTGCGGGGCCCCACGGTGCTCTCTGCTATCCCCGGGCGGCCCTGCAGGGCTGTCCCCACCGGGTCTCCAGGCGCCAGCCTCCCTCCAGGCCTCGCCTTGCCAACTCCCTCGTCGGCCTGTTCCCCACTCCCGCGTCTCGAACCCGGACTCCCTCTCGCTAACTCAAGCTGGAAGGCCACATACGGCCTGACTCTGACGGGGTAGTTGCGGGGCTGCTGGCACAGCTGCTCCTACCCCACCCGCCACCAACCCGGGGGAGGTCAGAGTGGGACGGTCCGTCCCTGCCACCTCCAGCACCCGCGGAGGGCCAGGGTGGGCCAGGGTGCGTGGGGCCCCGGGTGGGCCCCTGGCTGGGCCATGGGGTGGGCACGGGGTACTCACTGGCCTGCGTGATCACACAGTAGTTGTCAGTTGGGGCGCACTCCACCAGAGACTCGCAGTCCTTGTGGCCACAGCACACATGGCAGTGCAGGGCCCGGGCTGGGGGGAAAGCACAGGCCCCGGTCAGTCTGGACCCTGGGGGGCGGCAGAGGGGGGGACCTGGGGGCCTGGGCCCGGCTGCATGCCGCACGGCCACTGCCCAGCTGGCCTTCCCTGAGCCTCGCTTTCCTCCCACCCACCCTCCAGAGATGCTCCTGGTCCCCTGGGGTGGGGCTGAACTCTTGGGGGCGGTGACCCAGGTGCCCCACACCGGCCGGGGACGCTCGGCAGGAGTGAGGGTGCGGGCTGTGGCCGGGGTGCCTGCAGGCCACCCTGGGATGGAGGCGGGCGGCCTGGGGTGACACGAGGACAGTTAACTCAGGCATGTGGGCTCTGCGTTTCAGGGTCCCTGCCCTTCTCCGAGGAGCAGAGTCCTCCCTGTAGGATGGGACGGAGCGCACGCACTCGGCTCCCGGCCCGGTCTGCTGCCCGGACAGCACAGCTGGGCCTCCCGTGGACGCTCCCGGCTGTTTCCTTATTGCCCGTCGCTGCCTGGGACCTGGCAGCGACCCCAGCCTGGACCCATCAGGGCGGAGGCGACAGCAAAGGGCCCTGGCCCGACCCCACGTGCGGTGTGAGTGGCCCCAGTTTCCGACAGCAAGGAGGCCCTCGGGGGCCCGGGGGTGGCCAAGCGAGGTACATGCCTGAGTGGGATGGAGGAGAAGGTACAATAGACACTTTGTAGGACTCCTGGCTCAGACAGAGCTTGGGCTCCATCTGGGAAGGCTTCCTGGAATGGGTGTCCCTGGAGCTGTGACAGGGCAGTCGGGTCGGGGGAAGGCCAGGAGCCTTGCCCAGGACGGAGGGGCTGTGTTGCCAGAAAGGGCACCTCTGCCCCGGGTCTGGGGGGCCTTCGGTGTGCTGGGGCAAGGCGGTGCCCACGTTCAGAGCCGGCACCCGGGGGTGGGGTCCAGGCAATCAAGTCAGGCTCAGAACCTGGGCTCCGAGGCCAGCTTCCCAGGTCAGGGTTCTGGAACCCTCCAAGAAGAAGAGGCCTGTCCATCTGGGCGAACCCCCAGCCATCGTTCCTACGGCCCTGGGTGCTGCTGGGGTTGGGTCCTAGGCTCCTCTGAACAAGAACCTTGTAGGGTCTCGGCTTCCCCTCTGGGACTGGAGCAGTCCCGCGGGCTGGGGGGGCCTGGGCAGAGCCTCAGTGGGCCTCCCCGGCGGCCGCTCCTCGCCTCTGTGCCGGCCTCTCTTCTGACCAGCGCCTGGTCCCCTGCCCTGTCCCCAGAGCCCGCCCAAGCGTCCCCTCCCTGTTTCTAGCCTCCCCCAGGCTGGGTCTGGTCCCCGAGGGCTGGAGGCCCCACCTCCCCCACCTCCACTCAGGGGACGCTGTGGGGCTATTATCCCTGGATGGTAATTAGCTGATAATCACGGGCTGCATCACCCCCTCCCCAGGCCCCATTTCCGGTAGCCCCAAAAGCAGCAGGTGGTTTTTAAGGTCACACAAGCAAGTCATCAGTGGAGGCAGAGCTGGGGCTGCAAGGGTGTGGCCAACCCATTTTCCTGCTTTGGGTGCCCGAGCTCTGTCCCCCGGGAATGTCAGGGACACAGGACAGCAGTCACCCGGCTACTAGCTCGTCCCAGCGCCAGCCCAGGGCTCTGGAGACTCGGGCCCCCTCCCCGGGGTCTTTCACCTCACAAGAGGCGGCCAGACCGGAAACTGCCCACAGAGACACAAAAGTGTGTGGTCGGGCTGTGGAGGAGCAGCCACGCAGACTCCCCTCGCTCCCTGCAGCTCCCCACAGATTCCACGGATGGGGGCCAGGCCGCCAAGCACCCGTCTGTCCCCGTCTGTCCCCGTCTGTCGCACCCGGGTCAGCAGCCCTTACCCAGGTCAGCGCACAGAGTAGCCAGGAGCAGAGACAGCAGGAGTGGCCTCATCGCGGGGCGGCCGCCGGTGGGGTCTGGGCAGCCGCCGCCACCTGGGCCTTTATAGGGCCGAGGGCCGGCTCCCCGGCGCGCGCAGACCTAGTAATTTAGCGGAGCTGCGCTGGGGGCGGCAGGCCCGCCTGACTCACGCTGCCGGGCCTCCCTGTGCCCCACCCCGGGCTCCGGGGGCGCTCACGAGGTCGCCTGCGCCCCCTCTGCCTGTCTGTCTGGAGCCATTGGCATCCGGGTCCCCGCAGGTATCCCAAGGCCCCAGGTCAGGCTGGGGAGCAGGAAGAGGCCTGATGGCCTGCGGGTGGCGTCCCCTCTCAGGCCTCGGGGGTCACAACCCTTCTGAGTGAGCACGGCCCTTCCCCCGGGCCCGTCCCTGGGCCCAGGGCAATCGGGAGTCAGCAAGCCCATTGTGGCGGGGACACTGAGGCACTGGAGGCTGGAGGCAGGCTTTGGGCCCGCACATCTCCACGTCTATGCAGGCCGACCACACGGGGCTCAGACAAAATGCTGATCCCGGCAGGAGGCTCAGGCAGGACCTGAGAGCCTGCCCCCTAGCATCCGGCCAGGGATGGGCAGAGCCAGAGGGGCAGGCCGGCACCTCAGGGGGCCCGAATCAGGGCTCCAGGTCCCCAGGCCAGGCTTGGGGCCCACTGGCACCCGGGGAGCCCTGGAAGATGCAGGAAACAGCCTGCACACAGTAGGCGGGTCCCAGGTGCGCTTTTGGGGTCTGGCTGGAGTTCCAGAGGCTGAGGGTGGGTGCTCACCCATCCCCTCCCAGGGTCACCAGGCTCTCTCTCCTGGTGGCTGGAGTCCCTTCCCCTGTGGCCAGAGCCACCACCCTACACGCAACTCGGACGGTTCCAGTCCATGCAGAGCCCGCAGGTGTGCACCACCCAGGCAGCCTGGCCTCCCCTGGCCTCCCCTGGGCCTCCACAGGGGCCACACACCCCTGCACCCTCCACCAGGCCCGGCCTGACATCCCAACGCCGTCCCCTCCTTTCCTTCCCGGACAGAATCATCTCTGTCTAGGACGGTCCTAGACCGGGTATTCCTGTCTGCATCCAGGCTCGGCTGGGCTGCGCCGCTGGTGCCGTCCCTAGACACAGGGCCACAAAGGTAGACACAGGGCCACAAAGGACGGTGGGGGTGGAGGTGGGGCGGGAGCACAGGCGGCGGGGGTGGGGGGCTGTGGGCTGAATGTGGGGCCCGTGCAGGGCGCACAGGTGACACCCCGGGAGGACGGGCTCCCGAACGGCCGCCGCCCAGTGACACTGCCAGGACCGGGCGTCCAAACGTCCATCAATTTATTTGATGGTAACTTTGTCCATGACGTTTTATGTCACCTTTTTTTAACACTTCTAGAACGTTCAAATTTCAGCCTTAGGGTATGTGAGCCTCACTGGCCCACACCCAGACCTTAGGGCGGCCTCCGTCCTCAGGAACCTGCTCACAGGACCTGCAGTGCAGCACGCGCTCTGCTCACTCCCCGGCCACCTTGTGCAAACTCAGACACGGGGGACCGGGGTAGTGGGGGCGACGCTGGGGCCGAGCCCAGTGTCCAAGCATGCCTGGCGCTTCACTCACCTCCCCCTCACTGCCTCCATCTCCACCATCTCCTCCATCCCCACCATCCCTCCATCCCCACCATCCTCCCATCCCCTCCATCCTCTCCATCCCCCTATCCCCTCACCCTCTCCTTCCCCCTCCATCCCCTCCATCCTCTCCATCCCTCATCCCCTCATCCTCTCCATCCCTCATCCCCTCATCCTCTCCTTCCCCCTCCATCCCCTCCATCCTCTCCATCCCTCATCCCCTCACCCTCTCCTTCCCCCTCCATCCCCTCCATCCTCTCCATCCCTCATCCCCTCATCCTCTCCTTCCCCCTCCATCCCCTCCATCCTCTCCATCCCTCATCCCCTCATCCTCTCCTTCCCCCTCCATCCCCTCCATCCTCTCCATCCCTCATCCCCTCATCCTCTCCTTCCCCCTCCATCCCCTCCATCCTCTCCATCCCTCATCCCCTCATCCTCTCCTTCCCCCTCCATCCCCTCCATCCTCTCCATCCCCCCATCCCCTCATCCTCTCCTTCCCCCTCCATCCCCTCCATCCTCTCCATCCCTCATCCCCTCATCCTCTCCTTCCCCCTCCATCCCCTCCATCCTCTCCATCCCTCATCCCCTCCATCCTCTCCATCCCCCCATCCCCTCATCCTCTCCTTCCCCCTCCATCGCCTCCATCCTCTCCATCCCCCCATCCCCTCATCCTCTCCTTCCCCCTCCATCACCTCCATCCTCTCCATCCCCCCATCCCCTCATCCTCTCCTTCCCCCTCCATCCCCTCCATCCTCTCCATCCTCTTCATCCCCTCCATCCCCTCCTTTCCCCCATCCTTCTATTCCCTCCTTTCCCCCATCCCTTCATCCCCTCCATTCCCTCATCCCCCATCCCCTCATCCCCTCCCTCGCCCATCCCTCCATTCCCTCCATCCCCCCACCCACTCCATCCACTCTACTTTGTCTCGCTCCATCTACTACCCTGTCTACTCTCTGCATTCTGCTCAGTCAGCTCCTCCTATACCATCCAATACACTTCATTCCATTGACCCCGCTCCTCCCACCTTCCTCTCCCTTCTGAGCTTGGTGACCTCCTGGAGCCATGGCCCGTGACAGCCAACTTGGCCTTGCTCAGCAGTCCTTGGCTTCCTTCGCCTGAACCCTTACCCTGCGTGAAGCTGTCCTGAAATGGGGACTGGATTCTGAGAACTGAGTTCCCTTCCAGACTCCACATCATTCTCAGCCCAGGCCTGAGAAAGTTGCTTACTTTGCCTCCAGAATTGGAAGGGGTGCGGTAGAGCCCAGACTGGTGCCATGACATAGGAGCACAAGCAAGGGCTGGCCCTAGATCCAGCTCAGAGGCCAGAGAGTAGAGGCCAGATGCGTGCTCAGTGGCTGACAGATTCTCCAGGTCTTTTAGCAGGGCCCTGGCTGGGCTCCAGGGAAGGGGAGCCCATCCCTACGTGCGCAAGCCGCCATCGCCACCTTGGGCGACTGACTACAACCCTCCTCTCATTGAACTCAGACCTGCTTCTCACTTTCCCACCCCCAGCACCCAGGCAGCTCTACTCGGTAGGTAACCTGTGCCTGTATGAATGTGCAGCAGAGCAGCTGTGGATGGGGAGAGAGCCTGAGACTCTGGGATCACCCCTCCCCCCCAGATAATGGGTGTAGCTCATGGGTTCCAGCGGCTCTGATTCCTACTGAGTGACAGGCTCAAGCCCTTGGTGCTGAGGATAGGGGTGTGGTGGACCTGCACTATCAAGATTAGTCAGGTAACATGATGGGGACCCCCAGCCCGGCCTGGTTCTATCAATGCCGAGACTTCTATCTGGAGAAGGTACCCGATGGGTTGCATTTTGAAGTAGGGGCGAGGAGAAGGGGACTCTTCAAAGTAGAGAAAGAGCCAATGCAAAAGAGCAGCCAAGTCAGGGTGATGAGTCCCCAAAACTCTCAGTGTAAGCAAAGTTGGCTGGATCTTACCCAGTGGGCACAGCATTTCTCAAATATCAAGGTCCATGTTCCTGCGTTTCTGTGAGTATATTCTCTTCTAATAAGGTCACCTGAGAAATGCTGAACTTTGTGCATCTCAAAGGGCCTTTGGGGCAAAAATGCTGCAGCCTCATGGGGAAGGGACCCTAGGAAGGGCCTGCCTTCTTGGGGAGCCAACCCTCAAGGAAGGAGTGACTTTCCCCATGGGAAAAACAGGAGGACAGGAGCTGTCCTGGGCTGAGGTGGCATGAGTGGCCCAGGTGCTGGCGGAGGAGGTGGACCCACCCCTTGTTGAACTAATTGGGCATCTGAAACTTTATAAGCTGGGTGTTCTCCAGTTAAGGCCCAGATTCCCACCCAGGCCACCATTGATGCACGGCTTCCCTCACCTGGCATTGAGCTCCACTCCTCAGAGTGACTGAGAGGGAGACGTGGGGTTTCCTGTCACACAGGTGTGCAGGGCAGGTGGAGGAACTGGGGCAGCGGTGCGCCTCTGGACTGGACACCCAGCGTGGACCTTGCCAGCCCAGAGCACTTGCTCCTACCTTCCAGGAAGAGATCTTGACTGTTCTTAGGAACCCCAAGAACTCCACCCAAACCAGAGGCAGAGTCCTGCACTGACCTCCCCATCGCTTTCTCTTGCCTTCCCTTGGCCCCTCCTTTCTACCCTGCTTCTTACCCTTCCTCCCGCTTGTGCTGGGAAGGAAGGGAGGGGGACCCAGAATTTGAACTGAGGCCCCTCCCTGCTGGGCAGGGGCTGGAAAAGGGGTCTCCCGTGCCTACATGACCAAGGAGTACCCTGATGTTGGTCACACCCTGAGCCCTGAGCCTGGTGGAGGGTTCAAGACAGTCCTCCACTCCGACTCCCACAGATAGTACCAATTTGGCATGTGGGCTATTTTGAGCTGAAGGCACTTGAGATCCTTCAGCCCCAAGAGAAACTTTTGTCCCTCCATGAACTCTATTGAAGAATCTGAACTGGGGGTCTTTCCCAGAATAAGGGCTATTAGCAGAGATGAATGTTACCTGAGCGCCCCCTTATACAGCCGGGCAAATGGCTCATTACCGAACACCTGCTCTTGCCACCGGAGAAGTGCATCCCTTTCCTCTGAAAGCACTTTCTCCTTAGTTCACTCTGCCACAGACACCTCATTTCTCCTGCTTTTGGGATTTGCATGTCTATGTGGATTCCCTGTAGTGCACCTATTAAATTTTATTTCTCCTGTTAATCTGTCTTGTGTTGATTTGAATCTTAATCCAGCTACGAGGATCTTGAAGGGGGCAGGTTTTCTTGCCCCCTGTGAAGGGGGTGAGGCATTCTTGCTCCTCGGCCCTGGTCACACTCTGAGCCCTGATCCTGGTCACACTGACCCTGACCCTGGTCACACACTGAGCCTTGACCCTGTTCATAGGTTGAGCCTTAGCCCTGGTCATAGAGATTGGAAGCTGTTGTAGTCTTAGGACCTACAACCAGAGTGTGGGGAGGAGCAAAGAAAGGCCAGTTTGCTCAGAGCAGGGGGTGCGGTGCAGAGAGGAGCAGCTGGAGGGGTCAGACTAGTGCAATTCTTGAGTGTTTTGAGCAGAAAGTTTGATGTTCTGAGTTGTTCTGGCCGGTGCCCTGGTCAGCCTAGCCTCTTCCGTCCCTGCCCTGACACTGCCACCTTCCATTTTCCTATAGCATGGGGAAGACTAGCTCGTCTGTATCCATCCTGAGGGATCCCAGCCTCAGGGTTTGGGGTTCTCTGAAAGTACACACAGAAACACAATGAGCTGCTTATCTGGGCATGTCCCAGCCGGTCCCTTTGAGGGGAGGGATGAGAGGAGTGGCGGGGGGCGGGGAGTGGTGAAGAATTTCCCTGGGAGCCCAGGTGGGCTGGATGACCCAGTTCTGGCCTGTCTGGACAGCAAGGAGCCAGGATGTAGGGACGCCGGTGCTGCTAGGTATGGGCGGCTGGTATTTTCCAGGAGCGGCAAGATGGCAAACTGGATAAACAAGGGTGTCCCGGCTGCCAGCATCCTGTCCCGCAGGACGCACCTGAGACAGCCCGGGCCTGCCCTCCCCTGCAGGTCGAGGCCGAGCCATGGGTGGGACTCCACGGGCAGCTTCCCAGAGGACAGGCGCTGGCAGCGGGCCAGGAAGGGTGGAGAGGAGCTCACTCACCGAGCGGGCCGAGGCGGACGAGGAGGCCGTCCTAGGGAAGGTCTGCGTGGGAGCAGCACCCTCACTGAGCAGGGTGCTCTTGGCCTCGTTCCGGCCCGTGTCATGGAGGTGATGGCACACGGGGGCAGAGGCCGGCCCAGGAGTCCCACGTGCGCTATCCTGTCCTCTGCGGCGCCAGGGGATGGTGCACAGCACAGGGGTGTCTTCCCGCAACGCTGGCTTTATTCAGTCACCAAACAAGGCAACTTCATCATAAAATAAGGTCAAGACCCCAAATTCAGCGACATTTCACCATGCGATTAGTACGGCACACGACCACCAAGAACGAGAGGGCGGGAGTTAGCGCAGCCAACGCCAGGTGGGCCCGTGGGAAGCGGCTGCGCGGAGGCTCCGGCCTGTCCGGGTCAGCCCTGGGCACCTGCCGTGTCTGGCGTTGAAGCCGGGAGGATCCCGGGCCTGTTCGCAGATGAGCCGGGCAGAGCCGGGGCAGCAGCTGCCTTTCTGAGTTGGGCACACGGAGAGCGGTCGGGCCTGAAGAGTCGGGCAGTTTGCTACAAAAATCTTCCCTTTTTATTTATTTTGTTTTTGTTTTTTATTTAAATTCAATGAATTAACATATAGTGTATCATTAGCTCCAGAGGTAGGGGTCAGTGATTCACCAGCTGCACGCGGCGTCCAGTGCTCATCCTGCCACGTGCCCTCCTTGGTGCCCGTCACCCCCTCACCCCGTCCCCCCGGCCTCCCCGCTAGCGACCCTCAGTTGGTTTCCTAGAGTTATGAGTCCCTCATGGTTCGTCTCCCTGAGTTCATCTTACTGTATTTTCCCCTCCCTCCCCCCACGATCCTCTGTTTTGTTTCTCAAATTCCACGTATGCGTGAGGTCAAGGCCTAATTGTGTTTCTCTGACTGACTTATGTCGCTCGGCATCATACCCTCTAGTTCCACCCACGCTGTGCAAATGGTAAGATCTCACTCTTCTGACGGCCGAGTCACGCTCCGTTGTATACATAGGCCGCGTCTTTACCCTTCATCTGTCGATGGACATCTGGGCTCTGTCCACACTCGGACTCTCGTGGACGTTGCTGCTGTAAAGGTTGGGGTGCAGGCGCCCCTGGGAATCACCGTGTCTGTGTCCTGTGGATAAGTACCCAGTAGGGCCGTTTCTGGGCCATTGGGTAGCTCTACATTCAGCCCCTTGAGGACCCTCTACACTGCTCTCCAGAGCGGCTGCCCAGCCTGCATCCCCACCAGCAGGTCAGGGGGCCCCTTTCTCCTCATCCTCACCAACCCCTGCCGTCTCCTGACTTGCTGATTTTAGCCATTCTGGCCAGTGTGAGGTGGGATCTCGCTGTGGTTCTATTTGGTTTCCCTGATGCCGAGCGATGTGGAGCATTTCTTCATGTGTCCGTTGGCCACGTGTAGGTCTGCTTTGGAGAAACGTCTGTTCGTGTCTTCTGCCCGTTTCTTCACTGGATCATTTGTTTTTTGGGTGTCACGTTTGAGACGTTCTTCATAGATCTCGGATACCAGCCCTTAATCTGATAAGACACTTGCAAATACCTTCCCCATTCTGTAGCTTGTCTTTTGGTTTTGGCCACGGCTTCCTTTGCGGGGCCGAAGCTTTCCATCTTGGTGAAGCCCCAGTAGTTCATTATTGCTTTTGTTTCCCCTGCCTCTGGAGAGTGTCTAGTAAGAAGCTCCTGCGGCCGAGGTCGCAGAGGTTGCTGCCTGTGTTCTCCTCTAGGATTTTGATGGATTCCTGTCTCACATTTAGGTCTCTCATCCATTTAGAGTCTATTTTTGTGTGTGGTGTAAGGAAATGGTCCAGTTTCATTCTTCTGCACGTGGCTGCCCAATGTTCCCAGCACCATTTATTTATTTATTTTTTAACTATGCTTTCTTTTTAAATTTTATTTATTTATTTATTTATTTATTTATTTATTTATTCATGAGAGACACAGAGAGAGAGAGAGGCAGAGACCCAGGCAGAGGGAGAAGCAGGCTCCATGCAGGGCGTCCAATGTGGGACTCGACCCCGGGTCTCCAGGATCACGCCCTGGGCTGAAGGCAGATGCTAAACTGCTGAGCCACCCAGGGATCCCCAGCCCAGCACCATTTGTTGAAGACACTGTCTTTGTTCCGTTGGACAGTCTTTCCTACTCTGGCAAAGGTGAGTGGGCCATAGAGTTGAGGGTCCATTTCTAGGTTCTCTATGCTGTCCCATTGATCTACGTGTCTGTTTGGGCCAGTACCACACTGTCTTGATCACAGCTTTGTAAGACAGCTTGAAGTCAGCCATTGTGATGCCACCAGCTTTGGTTTTCTTTTTCAACGTTCCTTTGGCTATTCGGGGTCTTCCAGTTCCACACAAATCTTAGGATTATTTGGTTCCAACTCTGTGAAAAATGTTGATGGTGTTTTGATGAGGATTGCTGTGAGTGTGCAGATGGCCCTGGGTGGCATAGACATTTTAACAATGTCTTCCTCAATTTCTTTCAAGAATCTTCTACAGTTTTCAGAGTACAGATCCTTTACCTCCTTGGTTAGGTTTATTCCTAGGTATCTTATGGTTTTTGGTGCAATTGTAAATGAGATCAATTCTTTAATTTCTCTTTCTTCTGTCTTATTTTTTTTTAAAGATCGTATTTATTTATTTGTGAGACACACAGGGCAGAGACACAGGGAGAGGGAGAAGAAGGCTCCATGCAGGGAGCCTGATGCGGGTCTTGATCCCAGGACTCCAGGATCAAGCCCTGGGCCGAAGGCAGATGCTCAACCACTGAGCCACCCGAGCATCCCTCTTCTATCTTATTGTTAGAGTATAGAAATGCAGCTGGGCTCTGTGCATAGATTTTATATCCTGCCGCTTTGCTGAATTCCTGTATGAGTTCTAGCAATTTTTGAGTAGAGTCTTTTGGGTTTTCAACATAGAATATCATTATCTACAAAGAGTGAAAATTTGACTTCTTTGCCAGTATGGATGCCTTTTATTTCTTTTTATTGTCTGATTACTGAGGCTAGGACTTCCAGGACTATGTTGAACAATAGTGGTGAGAGTGAACACCCCTGTCATGTTTCTGACCTTAGGGGAGTTCTCAGGTTTTCCCCATCGAGAATATTTGCTGTGGGCTTTTCATAGATGGCCTTCATGATACTCAGGTATGTTCCCTCCATCCCTACACTTTGGAGAGTTTTAATCAAGAAAGGATGTTGTACTTTGTCAAATATTTTTTCTGCATCTATTGAGGGGGTCATATGTTTCTTGTCCTTTCCTTTATTTTTTTAAAAGATTTATTTATTCATTTGTTCATAAGAGACACAGAGAGAGAGTGAGTGAGAGGCAGAGACACAGGCAGAGGGAGAAGCGGGCGCCATGCAGGAGCCTGACGTGGGACTCGATCCGGGGTCTCCAGGATCACACCTTGGACTTCAGGTGGCGTTAAACCACTGCAGCACCGGGGCTGCCCTGTCCTTTCCTTTATTAATGTGATGTATCACACTGATTGATTTGTGGATGTTGAACCCCCCATACAGTCCAGGAATAAATCCTACTTGGTTTGTGGTGAGTAATCCTTTTTTTTAAATTTTATTTTTGAGATTTTATTTATTTATTAATGAGACACATAGAGAGGCAAAGACACGGGCAGAGAGCGAAGCAGGCTCCATGCAGGAAGCCCGATGTGGGACTCCACCCTGGGACCCCAGGATCATGGCCTGAGCCAAAGGCAGATGTTCAACCACTGAGCCCCCCAGGTGCCCCATTAATAGCCTTTAAGTTTCAAACTGATTAAATTTTAGTTCTTTTATTTCTCCAGTAAGGGATTCTCTAGTGTCTATGCTTTTTTCAAGCCTAGCTATTACCTTTATAATTGTTGTTCTGATTTCTAGTTCAGACATCTTATTTACATCCATATTGATTAAATCCTTGGCAGTGAGTACTGCCTCCTGTTCTCTCTTTTGGGGTGATTTTTTCCATCTCGCCATTATGTCCAGAAAAGAATAGATGAAGGATAGAGAAAAATACAAAAATAGCAACCACAACACCAGAAAGATATACCCTAAACAAATCAGAAGAGAACAGAAACCAAAGAAAAAAGAGAGAGAATTAAATCAAGTAGAACAGAACAGAACAATAAACTAGATCCTGAGTGTATCTTGGTCTGCTTTTTAGAGGAAAGTAGGAAAGAAAGTAAGAAAGAAACCTACCAAAGTAGGAAAGAAAGAAAAACATATATATACAAAAATAAAATTGAAAGGAAACCAAAAATGAAATATATATATATATATAAAACAAATACAAAACTGAAAATTAATTTTAAAAGACTTTAAAAATTGATAAAATAAGGAAATAGCTGAAAAGGGAAAAAATAAAACTGAAACTCTAAGTAATCATAAGAAAAACACAAATTCTATATACTCCTTTCCCCCAGAGCTGGAGTTCTGCAGTTCTGCACGATTGGGAAACTTGGCTTCTGCCAGAAGCTGCTGCTCGGCGTCTGGGGGAGGAGCCCGTTGTGCTGATTCTCCGGTGTCTTTGTCCCCAAGGAACTGCACGCTTCTTGCAGGGGGCCCGGCTCCGTGTAAGCAGCTCCGGAGTCGATGGGGGGATGAAAATGGTGGCACCCCCATCTCCAGCCCCAGAGCTGAAAGCTCACGGCCCCCACTCCTCATGCACTTCAGGGAAAAGCGGCCCATCCCTCCTGCGTCCCTGGTGCCCGTCCAACTCCGTGCCCGCCCAGCCCGGGACCGAGCCTTTCCATCTCAGGCACCGGGCCTCGCTTCCAGTCTCCGAAACCTGCGGATTCCTGCATCGGGACCTGGTACCCCAACTCCTGGGGGAGGGGAAGAGGGGCTCCCCGTGGTTCTGCCTCTGGCAGGGCCCTGCTGGGGGTGTGGGTGGCCCGACTGGGCCCAGCCAGAGGTTTATGGCAACCCCGAGCTGAGCCCAGCCTGGCCTCGCTGACTGGGAACCGTGCGCACTCAGGCACCCCCATCTCCCTGTGACCCCGGGGATCCGGGACGGCGCCGTCGCCCCCAGCAGCCTGCCCCCGCTTCACCTCCTGAGCGCCTTCCAGGCCGACCTCGAAAAGTTCGGATTTTGTGCTCCGCTGCTCTATCACCTTCCGGTAACCAGCTTACGGAGGCTCCCTGCTCCCGGGGGTTACCTTCCGATATATCACCCCGGATTCACGTCTCCACACCCCCTACCTTGCAAAAAGTGGTCTCTTTTCTATTTGTAGAATTGCGGCAATTCTTTTCTCAGGTCTCGGTTGATTTCGCAGGTGCTCAGGATGATTTGACGGCTCTTTAACTGAATTCACGAAATTAGGGTCCCCTGCTCCTCAGTCATTTTAACTCCTCCCTAATCCTCCCTTTTTAAAGGGGTTTAATTGGCCTTGACCCCCTGCAAGCCCCCTCTGCTTCTGCTGGTTGTCAGTTCTGGGGCGTCGTCGGCAGTTCTGGTCTCGGCAACGTCCGGTCTTAGCTGCAATGTCCTTAACTGCATCATCGCTTGACACAAGCCACTGCTGGACAGAGTGACTCCACCTTGCTCCCTACAGCTGGCCCCGCACAGGTGTGGTTCCTGCCGCGGCATCAGGTTCCCTTCAGCGCCTCCTGCTGGCAAAGCGGAAATGTGGCCTCTGCGGCCTGGGGAGGCCAGGCGAGAGGGTGGCAGGCTCTCCTCTGGGGGACCCGGCACCTGGTGCGTCCCAGGGCCGGCTGAGAGCAGCACGGGAGGGCAGGGGGAGGCAGCCTCCGTGTCCTAGGAGGACACCCTGGGGACCTTGCCCACATGGCAGCACTGTGTCAGAGCGGCCAGGCTTTGGTGGCCCCAGACTGGTTGATCCCGCCTTGGCTGTGCGGCTGCTCCTCTTGCAGCTTTAAATTCTGTCAGTGGGATGGAGAGAAGGGGCTAATGGGGCTGCACCATGCCTGGCCCAGCCGGGAGGCAGGAGGCTGTGCGATGGTGAAGAGAAGGGCAGTGACTTTGGGGCTGGGGTGGGGTTCTCTTCAAGTCGTCGTCGGGAAGGCAGAGGGAGAGGGACTCATTGCAGAGGGGCCTGGGAGGGCCCGTGCAACAGGAGAGGGGGCCCAGAAAGCTCCTAGGGCTCCAGAGGGCAAGGGCGCCGAGGGCGTCGAGCAGGGCGGCTTCGGGGCCACAGTCCTCATGGGAAGACAGCGGGGGAATGGCCGTTCCCTGCTGGGCCCAGCCCTGGAGCTCACGCCCTTTCGCCAGGTAGGGCAGGGTCGGGGAGGGACTGACACGGCCACCTCTGCCCAGCTGGAGGATGGCAGCAAAGGTGGCTCGGCAGGGGCTTCCCAAAGCCCTGCACAGGTGCGCTCAGGTGCCCAGTCAGCCGACCAGGGGGAAGCCAGGGGCTGGTCTGCGGCCACGCACCCCGGCCTCGGGAACCCCCCTGTTCCTTAGCTTCCGCCCCATGTGCCCTGCCTGCACCTCTGCCTTGCCACCCTGCGCCCATGCCCGGCTCCCAGGGCTGGCACCACACTTCTTGGCCTGGGGCCTGCTCCTGAACTTGATCCTGGGATCTCAGCAAGGTGGGCCAGCAATGCTGGAGAAATAGATGGGCCCTCAGCCCCTGAGCGCCCCCCCCTCACCCAACTGGACTGTCAGAGGTCAGGGCGCCACACAATCACCACGGGGTTCCCCTGCGAGGAGCCTGCAGCGGTAACTGGCTGAGCGATGCCTTTTCTTCGTCTCCCCTAGAGACGTCCCTTTCCGTCCTGAATGAATCACTGGCTCTCCGACCCTCACCTCAGGGTCTGCGTCGAGGGGAGCTCAAACTTGGTGCCTTCAGTAGCCGGCGCACGGTTGGTCCGCCAGCAGCTACGGCAATGACGATGAGCACCCCAGTAGTACCGGGCACCCTTGGGGAGGCCACAGGCGTCCACACAGTGGACCAGACTCCTGTCTGCATGTGGCCTGCGATCCAGGAAACTGTAGCTTGATCTCCCCGGGGCCGCTGAGTCCAGGAACACGTCACCAAGCGGCAGCCGAGCCAGATACCTCCCCAGCAAGGGAGCCCTGTCTCGGGAAGCAGCCGCAGGTAGGCAGACCTGGGCTGGGAACCTAGGGTCTGGCCCAAGGCCTGGCTGGGCAGTTTTGTAGCTGGAGGCCCGAGCGTGGCACACAGGCTTAGAGCCTCGGTCTCCGGAGCTGGGTTTGGGGGGTGTCCTCCAGGCTGGCCCCGAGGATCAATAGTGTTTGGGTGCAAAATGCTCCATCGCCTTAAAGTCTGGCCATCATCCTAGAGCTCTGGGAGCCCAGGATCCTCCAGGAAAGGTGTGTCTACACAGGCATCATGACCTCTGGGAAAGCAAGGAAAGGTCATGAAGACCGTGACCCTCAGTGCCACTAACTAGAAGGATTGATCCAGGACTCCGGAGGGCCTACGCCACTTGAAGCAAAAAGGAATCGTATGGGGGGGATATGAGAGAGAAAGGGGGGAAGAAGGGAGAGGCATCGACAAAACAAGAATCACAGTGGGCGGAGGGGAGCCCCTCAGGGACACTGGTGCAGGGTTAAGGAGCAGCTCACCCACAAAAGGGCAGCCGATGTGTGATTGAGTTTGCTACAAATTATATGCCCATAGAAGATGCGCAGCACACCAGTCACAGAGAATAATGCACAATAGTCCTCGGGGTACGTGCCACACCCACAGAGGTGCCAGGGGGCCTTGCTGGGTCTTCTTGCCGCACGACGGGAGCACCCATCCTGACTCGGAGGCCGACCGGTGTTTCTGTCCATATGGAAAGGTGTGAGGCCAGCGGAGCCACGGAGACGTCACATGGGGGCGGGGGTGGGGGGCTCACCTCTCAACGCTGCCCCAAGGTCTCCGTGATGGTTTTCAAATCCGGGAAGATTTCCCACCACTTTTGTGCCACTCGCAGTGCTAACAGCCGCAGAGCACCACGTCTGCACGATCAGCGTTTCTCTACCACTTTCTTCAGCGGAAATAATTGATAAGACGATCCGTGGAGACGTGGCTTCCTCTGATGGCCTGCGGACTTGCGTGGTGCCCACCGTCCCCCCAGGCTCCCCCCGCTGCCGGTGCGCACACCCGGGCGCTGAGCCGGGAAGGGGCGTCAGCAGCCCCCCACGCCCGCCGCCAGGCACAGCGGGCAGAGCCACCTCAGGAGGGCAGGTGACGGTCACGGGTGGCAAAAGAATCAGAGGTAGCAAGTTCTGAGTATCACCTCTGTTGTGACATGATTTATTAAATTTTAAGGTGATCTAGGTCAACTTGACATACGACCATCCTTCACGAAAGCTCCCCAAATTCTTTTTTATTTAAGATTTTTATGTTAAATACAGGAGAGACACAGAGAGAAGCAGAGACCCAGGCAGAGGGAGGAGCAGGCTCCCTGTGGGGACCCCACGCGGGACTCGATCCCGGGACCCCAGGATCACGTCCTGGGCTGAAGGCAGACACTCAACCGCTGAGCCACCGAGGCATCCCAAAGCTCCCCAAATTCTTGAAAATTGAACAGCTGGCTCCGGAGCACAGCACTGCTGTCGCTGCGTGTCCCCGCAGTGCTGGGGGGAGAGAAGGGGAGGCAGCCGGTGGGGGAGGGTGGGGTAAGGGAAGAAAGCAGGCGGAGAGAACACCAAGCAGGAAAGTAAGGTGGAAGGGGAGGCACAAGGGCGGGGGGCGCCAGGGGCCGGGGTGGAGAGGGCAGGCCGGCGGCACCTGGGGCCGTTGGCACCGTGGGGACTGTGGCCGGGGTCCCCCAACCACACGGAGGCTGCTGAGACAGCGCAGGCGCAGAAGACCACAAGCTGTACGATGAATTCAGCTGCCGGACTCTGGACTTGAACGTATTTTCTTTCTTTTTCCTTTTTTAAAAAATATTTTATATATTTATAAATAATAATTTATTTGAGAGAGAGGGAGAGGGAGGGAGGGAGCAGTGGGAAGGGGCAGAGGGAGAGAGATATATAAGAAATCGCAAGATGTGGCCAAAAAGGTCTGTGAGAGCTGTGCCCTGACATCACCTAAAGTGAGTGTGAGTACTCAAAGTCCCGCTCACTCAGATTATGTCACACTTAAAATTCAGTGCATCTGCCACACTAGCAACCTTTCGAGCACCGAGCACCAGATAGCCAGCTTCGGGGGCTCTCAGCGCCCCAGGCAACCCCAGGTGATGTGGGGTGCGGCCAAGTCTCGGGGGTGTGGCTTCGGATCACAAAAGCTTCCCTTGGCTTCCTGTCTCCCCAACTCCACACAAACCAACACTAATGCTTAGGGTGTCTGATGTGGCAGGGACAACGATCCCTTTGCTTGAAAACCAAACATGCCTCTTAAGTTCCCCTCGTCTAAGTGGCCCCGTGGGGTGACCAGAACCCCATCGTCCTCTGTTTGCCATAAAGAAGACCAAGAGCAGGGACGCCTGGGGGGCTCAGTAGTTGAGCAGCTGCCTTTGGCTCAGGGTGTGATCCCGGGGTGCTGGGATCGAGTCCATGGGGCTCCCTGCGTGGAGCCTGCTTCTCCCTCTGCCTGTGTCTCTGCCTCTCTCTGTGTTTCTCCTGAATAAATAAATAAAAATCTTTAGAAGAAGAAGAAGAAGACGACGACGACGACGACCAAGAGCAGGTGGAGGCTTTGACAGTGAGTGAGCAGACCCACCACAGAACTTTCCGCCCATCTCCGCTCCTTCTGGAGCCCTGGACCAGTTTCCAATATATCTAATGAGATATGGAGCTGCCCAGCAGGGAGGCACCAGAGCCTGTCAAATGGGCTGATCGAACCATTTCTTTTTTCTATTAAAGTGTCCCAAAGGGAAGGGAGGTCTCCAGCTGGGCTTTTACCCTCATGGCAAGTTTGAAACACGCGTGCAACCGTGCGGCCTTCCTCTCCTCACCCGTGAGATGCAGGGCTGAGTGAGGAATGAGAGCTCACCCCACAGCACTCATCTATTCATCGTTGGCCCCGAAGAAGTGGCTGCCTCCCCTCTCAGGGGGCTCCCCGTAACAAGTGCTGGGTTCTGGGTGGTTTAACAAAGTCTGTGTCATCGGGGAGACTCTTATTCAAATGGAACCTTGCAGCACGCACGGGTCTCGACTTTTGCACTAGCGTCGCTCCCTTGAGTTCCATTCAGGTTGTTGCCTGTATCACTGGCTCATCCCTTTCATTGCTGAGAAGTGTTCCGCGGCGTGGATGGACCCCAGCTGGTCTGACCACTTGCCCACTGGACGGTATTTAACTTGTTTCCCGTTTTTTTTTTTTTTTAAACTTTATTTATTTATTCATGAGAAACCCAGAGAGAGGCACAAAGACACAGGCAGAGGGAGAAGCAGGCTCCCTGCGGGGAACCTGATGCAGGATTTGATTCCGGGACCCGGGGGTCACAACCTGGGCTGAAGGCAGACGATCAACCGCTGAGCCCTCCAGGCGTGCCTCTGCTCCTCTGCTCCGTTTTCTTTCTTTCTTTTTTTCTTTAAAGATTTATTTATTTATTTATTTATTTATTTATTTATTTATTTATTTATGATAGACCTAGAGAGAGAGAGAGAGAGAGGCAGAGACACAGGCAGAGGGAGAAGCAGGCTTCCTGCAAGAAGCCCGACGTAGGACTCGATCCCAGGACCCCGGGGTCACGCCCTGGGCTGGAGGCAGGCTCTCAACCACTGAGCCACCGGGGCATCCCAATACATGATTTTAGATAATAAATTTCTCTTTATGAGCAGTCATTAGCAGTAAACCACAAATAATAATGTATTACTGTTCATTTTAAAAATAAATGTACCAGTTACTTTACCAGCAAAACATGCGGTTATTGGAGGACAGCAAAATATTGCAAGGCAGGACCAGCAGCTTCTTTGTCCCGGGAAAGGAGGAGCCGTGGTAAACTGAAAGCCCATCGAAGGAAACTGGGAGCTGGAAGTAAAGCGATTTCTCACTGGCTGGGCTGTTGCTTGGCGACTCTCCTCCCTCCTCCGCTGGAGAGTCTCGGGGTGCAAGGCGCAGGGCCTGGGGAAGCACCTGCAGTTGACCAGGGCAGGCGGGAAGCGAGCGCTCCCCTGCAGGCCTCCCCTCTGCATCTAAACAAAATTTCCCTGTTTTCATTTCACATTATGTACACATTGAATATAAATATGTTCCAACTTCCGTTGTCATCGTTTTGAGTCTTAGGATAGTTAGAAATGTTCATTACCAAGCATTGGGAATGTTTGAATTTTTGTTACTGGTTTTCTACTTAATATTACGATGGTCAGAACACACTTGAGATTATTTCAATCCACTGAAATTGTCGAGAATTGCTTTATATCCAGCGTATATGGAAAATTTTGGTAAATACTCCATATCTGCTTGAAAAAACGGAGTTTTGGGCAGCCCGGTGGTTCAGCGGTTTAGCGCCGCCTGCAGCCCGGGTGTGATCCTGGAGACCCGGGATCGAGTCCCACGTCGGGCTCCCTGCATGGAGCATGTTTCTCCCTCTGCCTGTGTCTCTGCCTCTCTCTCGCTCTCTCTGAATGACTAAATAAATAAATCTTTAAAAAAAAGAAAAAGAAAAAGAAAAACGGAGTTTTCAGCTGTTGAATGCAGCGCTCTCTATATGTCATTGGGCCACGGTTGTTAATCCTGATGTTCAAATGTTCTACCTCTTTATTAATTTGCTGGCTTGTTTCATCACACACAGAGAAAGACACTGACATCTACCATTTCATCTTTTATTTCTGTTGATGTTTGCTTGATAGGTTTTTTTTTTTAATTTTATTTTATTTATTTATGATAGGCACACAGTGAGAGAGAGAGAGAGAGGCAGAGACACAGCCAGAGGGAGAAGCAGGCTCCATGCACCGGGAGCCTGACGTGGGATTCGATCCCGAGTCTCCAGGATCGCGCCCCGGGCCAAAGGCAGGCGCCAAACCGCTGCGCCACCCAGGGATCCTGCTTGATAGGTTTTGAGGCTCTGTGAATAGCTGCATACAAATGTAGAATTATATGGTCGGCCCATTGCATGTGCCCTTTTGCACTTACGAAAAGCTGTGCATTATAGCAACGCCCGGTGCTGCCTTACCCTCACACTAGAAGGCCTGGCCGACTTCCTCTGGGTACTTTTGTGTCGTGTGCCAGGCCCCAAGCAGAGCTCGGCAAGCCCCCCCCGCCCCCGCCCCCCCCCCCCCCCGCAGCCCTCTCCAATGCCCCGGCTGCCTGCCAGGCGAGGCCCCGCTGCTGGGGGCACCAGACGGAACGGGCGGCGGCGGGGGGGGGGGGGGGAGGCGCTGCCCTCCACACCTGCAGACCCAGTTGCGGCTTCTCTGTCATCGCAGCTAGTACAGTCGCGCCCGAGACCCGGGCCCCGGCCTCACCCCTCCAGGGGTCAGGGTCCCCCCAGCCCTCCCCCGGCCTCGGCCTCACCCCTCTGCAGGATTGCACGTTCCGTGGGGCTTTAATTTTTATGAATCCGGACTTGCTCACTCTAAGTCAGCGCCAGGAGTGAAGCCACTGGGCTAATGGGCTAATCGTGTTCCCTTCCTGCAGGGCTGGCAGCCTGAAGGCCAGTCTAGCAACTTGTTTTTATAGGACCTGGGAGCTAAAAATCGTTTTTTATATATTTCACTGTTGGGAGAGAGGAAGAGTCTTTCGTGGAAGTTGTGTGAAATACTCTTGTATTCTATCCAGATCTCGAACCGCTTTGTAAACCTGGGAAACCAGGACGCCTTTGGTCTTCCTCAGCCCCCTGCAGCCTGGGGCGCCGTCTTTGACCTCCCGGTAAGGAACGACGGTTGTGCCGCTGCCCCTGAGGTTTGCCTTGATTTCTCTGCACGTTGGGCCCCTCTTGTTCCTGCCACAAAATGAGGCCCAAGTGGGCTGAACGACAGCTTCCCCCCAGGCCTGGAGGCCGGCGGGTCAAGTCCAGATGCCAGAGGCCTCGGGTCCTGGCAAGGACCTGCTTCCTGGCCGGCGCCCCCTTCTCCCTGGGGCGGGGACACCGCTCTCTGGTGTCTCCCCTTCAAGGATACGGATTCCTTTGGCTCAGGGCATCACCTTAGGGCCTCGGGCAACCTTAATTCCTTAATCCAGTCACACGTGACATTAGGATGTCAACGAAGGAATTTCCAGGCACCACAGCTCAGCCCATACACACCACATGTTAACATCACTCCTCGTGATTCTGTCCGTCTGGGATTATGGTCCGTCCCCTTAAAGAATGTTTATTTGGTGTTTCTTTAGTAAGGATCAATGGTGAACCATTTGAGGTTTGTTGGCTTAATTTTTTTTATCAGAAAATACTTTTTAAGTATTCAATTCCAGGCTAATTTTTGGTTATTTTCCCTCAGCACTTTGGAGGGAAGAATGCCTCCGATTCCGACTCGCATACTGAAGCCGGGAGCTACGCAAAGTGTAACTGCTCTCCTGTCCTAGATCTTTTCTCCCAGGCAGCCTCTACTACTTCCCCTGGGCTTCGAAATCCTGAAGCTCTACCCTGAATGTGTCTCAGCGCAGACCAGTTGTGACTGCTCGTTCTGAGCATTTCTGTCTTACATCAATTTGGAAAACTCACCCATTGCTCTTTTAATATGGCCTGGGTTCCATTCGCTCCCATCCTTTCTGGGGTCCCGCCTCCTGCCTCAGACTATCTCCTCTTCCGGCTCTTCTAGGCTGTTCTGCGTATCTTTGATCTTTTTTATTTCTAGGCTGCATTGTAATAATCTGTTAACGTCAAATTCCGCTGTTTTATCCTCCATGGATGTGTAACCTGTTGTTATCCCTCGTGTTTTTATATTCTCTGGTTCTAGTTCTCATTTCTAGAAATTTCTCTTTAGGTTTCCTCCCCCTCTCCCTCCCTCCCTTCCATCCTTCCTTCCTTCTTTCTTTCTTGTGTGTGTGAGGCCCACCTAATATTTTTTCACCGAAGGCTCTTTTAGATCTTTTTAAAATGCTCTTAAATATCTTTAAGGAAATCTGTTTTATATTCTGTATTATTTCCAATGTTGGGTGCCCTACTTACATCATTTCTAGTTTTCTTGTGTCTTTTGTAAATTTTGTTATTTTAGCAGGTATTAATGATGTGATACCTGAGAGATTCTATGACTTGTGAGGTGAGGGCTGTTGACCTTCAAAATAAAAAAGTGATGTTGCTGGCAAAACTGTGTATTCGGAGAACTGCAGCCACGACAAGCATGTACCGCTAAGCCTCAGGCTGGTCCCCCAACCTCAGAGGAGGAACTTTCTGTCCGGGTGAAGGAGGAGGAAGCTGGGAGGGTGGTTTTGAAGGAGAGTCCACTGGAGAAAAGCCGGGCTTCGGGCTGACGCTGGGATCTGGCGCGGAGCTGCAGGGGTGCGGTCAATCTCTTGGGGAGCCCCATCATTCCCTCCGGGGCTGCAACTCAGGACTATCTCCACCTGAGGATGCTTCTCGAATCTGTAACAGACAATTGTAATTCCCCTGGACTAGTCAGGTGTGAGTGCCTCCTGCTGGCCTCCCTGACACGACTTTAGTGAGGTGTCCTTCATTTACTTTCACCGCGTACACTCCCTCAGAGAGGATTTTCCTTTGGTTTTACACAGTAGAGACCCAGAAAAACGATCTCTTACCACTTCACACTTATTTCTTGTATTGGACTTCACGGAATAAACCAGAACTGGAAACACAAACCCCAAAGCTACATGAGGGCTTTCAATTTTCAGAGGAAAGTCTCCGTATATGTTTCTCTCAATGCAGACTTCGTACTGACATGTTTCCGTGTGCAGCTGTTTTTCTAGTTTCGTACTGAATTTGAGGTCTGTCTCTCCTCTGAAGCTCCTCACGTGTGGTTCTCACTTTCGTGTCCTATCTAATGCTGACCCAGTGCATTAGTCACTCCCTCACAACTGACTCTAGGTGACCAGAGAAAAGCAAGTATCCTGCGGGCAGATGCCAGCTCCAGGACTTGCTAATTATGTATTGTCATGGTCCAGTTTCTTTTTTCTCTTCCTTCTTTCTTTTTTTTTTTTTTAATTTTTATTTATTTATGATAGTCACAGAGAGATAGAGAGAGGCAGAGACACAGGCAGAGGGAGAAGCAGGCTCCATGCACCGAGAGCCCGACGTGGGATTCGATCCCGGGTCTCCAGGATCGCGCCCTGGGCCAAAGGCAGGCGCCAAACCGCTGCGCCACCCAGGGATCCCTCTCTTCCTTCTTTCTTAATTTTGTCTCTGATATGTTCAAATTGACATCGCATAGAGTTGAAACATACTTAAAATATATTTATTCAACATTTTAAAGTGTATTATAATAGCAGGAATTTAGGCTATCTACTGAGGCATATGGCCAGGTAAAACATTTCGATACTGCTTGTTTTTCGTGTTTTATTATATGGTTTAGGCCTCCATGCCAATGTCTGATCGTACTCAAAATAGTGTAGACTATATACTAACCAAGTTTTCCAGTTTTTTTTTTTTAAGATTTTATTCATCCATCCATGAGAGACAGAGAGAGGCAGAGACACAGGCAGAGGGAGAAGCAGGCTCCACGCAGGGAACCCGATGTGGGACTCGACCCCAGCACTCCGGGATCATGCCCTGGGCCAAAGGCAGACCCTAAACTGCTGAGCCACCCAGGGATCCCCGTTTTCCAGTTTAAATGGACATTCAATGTGTCACCATTAAGAATGTTTGTTTTAGGTTTCAGGTAGGTAACTTCTATTAAATTATTGGTATTTCCTTCCCTTCCACAATTTTTACAAAAGCACATTAGATGAATGTTGAAGATCATACATCCCTACCCCGAATCCTCTGATGAGACTGAGCGACGTCTTTGTGTAAGATTGAAGCATTCTCACCCTTCCGCAGTAAGCTGCGCTCAGTCACAACCTATCCACAACTTTGATTTGCCCTGGGATCAATTAGCTAATCTTTATCTTTTGTTCACCATCATGCTCATCCCAGCACCCGTGGGCCGTTATGTCTCGTGGCTGTATCCAATCTGTAACAGGAGGAGTTAGTAGGGGGCTGCTGAGTACTGGGGACAGGATGACGTTTCAGACAGCCGGACACGCCTGTTCCAATCTGCAGAGGCTGCCGCTAACCTGTGTGTTCAGGAACGTGACAGCAGCTCCCTGTGCGTCGGTCAGGACTGGGGAGTGCCGGGCAGCTCACCACAGGCAAGGTCTGCAGCCTCTCTCCTCCCTAGCACCTCCCGGGGGACCTGTGGTGACCCATCCACTTCAAACATCAGAGGAGAGGGCCTGGCAACCAGCTCATGGTGCCTCAAGAAACTAGTTCCACCTGAAAGAGGACTTCCTACACTCCAAGGGGACCCGCAACTTCTCTTTCCCTCCGTGGTTGAAGGCTCCACACAAGGACACCTGGGTGGCTCAGCCATCGGGAGTCTGCCTTCGGCCCAGGGCATGATCCTGGAGTCCCGGGATCGAGTCCCACATTGGGATCCCCTCAGGAAGCCTGCTTTACACTCTGCCTGTGTCTCTGCCTGTCTCTCATGAATAAACAAAATTTTCTTTAAAATTAAAAAAAAGGGCAGTCCCGGTGGCGCAGCGGTATGGCGTCACCTTCAGCCCACAGCATGATCCTGGAGACCCAGGATCGAGTCCCAAGTTGGGATCCCTGCATGGAGCCTGCTTCCCCCGCTGCCTGTGTCTCTGCCTCTCTCTCTCTCTGTGCCTCTCATAAATAAATAAAATCTTTTTAAAAAAATAAATAAAATTAAAAAAAAAGACACACTCACAGCAGGATCACTGTCAGAGGGCTTGGACTCCCGCCAAGGCAGGCTGTGGGCCCCGCCCCCCGTCCTAAGGCCCCTCAGAGGCAGACGGTGACTCAGTGGGCGGAAAACAAGTTTAATGCCACAGGTTCCAAGCATGAGCAGCGAGTCCACGTCATCTGTGCCACCTGCAGAAGGCGGGCCCGAGCCATGCTCTGTGGGTCACGGCAACCTGAGGCCCACGAGCCCCAGGGACAGCATGAGGAGGGGCACCAGCCAGACACTGCTGCTCCTCACGTCGCTCGCTCTCCCGGATTGTCTAAAATCTGGATCCTGGATCTCTGGTGCTTCTGTGTTACATAACATGTCTGAGCAGCATCTCGTATACAGAAAAGGCATAGGCTTTATGAGGACGAAGGACCTGACTATCCGACCGAGCTGCTCGACTGTTGGACATTTCCTTGCGCACTGCTTTGAAACATAGAAGAAACGTGGGTACACTCCTAGAAGCAAAGAAGAAAGAGAGAAACGAATGCCGTGAGCCGAAAGCAGGTCCCCCAGAGCACCTCCTGCCTGTACCCACCCAGCCCTGACCCACGTCGGGGGCCCCGCTCAGAGGCTCCTGGTTAAAGAGGCCCCTCCATCCAGGGGGGCATCTGGAGCCACCGCCCAGGCGG